>NC_057798.1:228382643-228682643 GCF_018294505.1 Triticum aestivum
CAGAGGGTGAGGGCCGGAGAGCCGGTAGGAGCCCTGAGTCGCGATGCTCAGGCACCCCCCCTTTAACGCGCAAGCTGGGTTAGATGACAAAACTCTATGTCCTCGGGCCCCGGCTCTCGGGCTGGTCTCAGTCGTCGCTGGCATGCCAGGTCGCGATGCCATGGACAAGACCAGAGGGTGAGTGACGGAGAGCCGGTAGGAGCCCTGAGTCGCGATGCTCAGGCACCCCCCCTTTACGTGCAGGATTTCGACACCCAGGAGAAAAAGGCACCAAATAAGAAGCATGGTGGATCGAAAGCATAGTCCTAAGATAAACGCAAGAAGGATACATGCCGCTGGGACAGGCCCGAGCGGCTTGGGGATGTTGCAGCCCGAGGGGCGCCCCCAATAAGATAATCTAAGGACATGAAATAAAAGGGATACATGCCGCAGGGACGGACCCACGCGGCCTGGGAATAATGCGGCCCTGAGGGCGCTCCCAGCCATAAATGAAACTTAAAAGATGTCACCTGATGATGTTGGGGACGAAGGGGTGTTGGTGTAGCAGACTCGGTGGGCTGCGGGAGCCGATCCTCACGAGCCCCCAGGCCCAGGGGCCTCTAGAGGCTCCGGGGGCGCTGGCGGCTCCTCGCAGGCCATCTCCATCTCTGCCAGGGCTGCGGCACGCCTGACCTCTTGAGCCTCCAAGATGGCCCTCATGAGACGCTGGTGCGCAGCAGCCGCGTTTGGCAGGCCGTAAGGCATGTGCACGTAGCTGTGGGGCGGACCCTCGCAACGTCCCACTCACGAGGGCCAGAGGCGCTCTTGAGACGCGGCTCGGTTGACCCTGGTATGTCGATGCAGACACGCAGCCCACCATCCTCGCCTGGATGGGGGGCCACAGCGGGTAGGCGGCGGCTGCCTCTCATGACCCTTGACTCCTGTAGCTCCTGAATGGCCTTGCTGACGAACTCCTGAGGGTTTGGCCCTCCTTGCCTTGCTCCTTCTTGAGGGAAACGTGCTTCGAAGCATGCCTCCACGTGGTGCCCAAGCACCTCCCTCATGACCTTGGCGAGGTCGGCGGCCCTCCAGGGAAGAGCCCTCGAGCCCTGCCTAAGGGGGGCGCCGGGCGCGCTTCCCTATACGATGGAAGGAGGCTCCTCCTGGCCAGGCGCGGGCCCTGAGGGGCCTGCCTCCTGAGAGGACGGGCCGGTTGATGTCTTCTTCTTCTTGGGTGTGGCCTCGGGAGGCCTTCTGCTGTCGCGGTCTGGGTCTTCCAGTGATGCGGCCTGAAAGTCTCGCTCCAGGGGGCACACTGCGTCTCTCTATTCGCAGGGCACCATGATGACCCCGCCGCTTCCTGGCATCTTGAGGACGTTGTAGCCGTGGTGGGTTACGGCCATGAACTTGGCCAGCGCCGGGTACCCGAGGATGGCGTTGTACGGCAGGCGAATGTGGGCGACGTCGAAGTCGATGAGCTCGGTGCGGTAGTTGTCGCGAGCCCCGAAGGTGACAGGAAGGCGGACCTGCCCGATCGGGACCGTGGAGCCGTCGGTGACTCCGAAGAAGGGCTTGGTTGGCTGAAGCTGACTGTAAGGCACTTGAAGATTGTTGAATGTTTCCACAGACAGGACGTTGAGCCCTGCCCCGCCGTCGATGAGGGTCCTGGTGACCAGCACGTTGCTGATGATTGGGGAACAAAGCATCGGGAGGACTCAGGCTGTGGCCGCGCACTTGAGCTGATCCGCTGAGCTGAACGTGATGGCGCACGTAGACCACCTAAGAGGGCGCGTGGCCTCGAGCTTGGGGAGGACTGCATTCACTTCGTGGGCGAACTGCTTGAAGATGCGCTGAGAGGCTGGGGCTTGAGCTCCGCCCAGGATGCAGGCGATTGCACGCGGTTCCTGGAAGCCCCCAGCCCCCTCGTCCTGATGACTTTCTTCATTTCTCCTTGGCTGTGGCGGCAGCGAAGGGAGGCCTGCGTTCCCTTGCGGGCGATCCTCGCGAGGCTGATCCCTCCAGCCTCCCTCGCGAGGCGGGTCCTGCCAGCGGTCCTCGCGAGGGTGGTCGCGTCACCCTTGGCGTGGGCCGCGGTCTTCCCAATGTCCTGCATTCCTTCCTCCTCCTCGGCCATAGCCCATGTCGCTGCGGTCGGGACGTCTGCCGACCCTTCCTTCACGCACGGCCCTGAGCTCTTGGCATTCATTTGTGTTGTGAGTGTGGAGGTCATGGTACACGCAGTACCGAGTGCCCTTGGAGGATTCGGGCTGATCTCTCCCCCGCTTGGTGTCTGGCTCGGCCGCGAGCACGGCAGCCCCCTTGCGCTTCACGTCCTTGGCCTTGGGCTTCTTCTCTTCGGGGTCCGCGGCAGGCAGCTCGAGGAGGGAGAGGCGCCCCTCCTCAGCCCTGGCGCACTTGGTCGCCAAGTTGAACAGCTCCAAGGAGGTGCATAGGTCTTCATGCATCGCCAGCTCCTCCTTCATCTTGACGTCACGCACACCGTCGGAGAAGGCAGAGATGATGGCTTCTTCCGTTACCCTGGGGATCTTGAGGCACGCGTTGTTGAAGTGCTGGATCTACTTCTGCAGGGTTTCCCCTGGCTGCTGCTTGATACAGCGCATGTCACTCACGGCGGGTGGCCGGTCGCGAGTACCCTGGAAGTTGGCGATGAAGCGGGTGCGCATCTCGTCCCAGGAGGAGATCGTGCCTGGGGCCAGATTTAGGATCCAGGTGCGGGCTCCGTCCTTGAGCGCCATGGGAAACCAGTTCGCCATGACCTTTTCGTCTCTATTGGCAGCCTCGATGCCCAACTCGTAGAGTTGGAGGAACTCCGCAGGGTCAGCCGTGCCGTCATAGCGAGGGGGCAGGTCTGGCTTGAACTTGCCGGGCCACGCGACGTTGGGCAGCTCGGAGGTGAAGGCACGGCAGCCCGCCGTGGCCACGGGGGGCCTTGGGCGACGGAGAGCTTGGTCCTGCGGGTCCCCGTGCGCCGTGGCTGGGGGCAGCGCAGGGTCTTGACGTGCTGGAGTAGGGAGCGCTCGGGCAGCTTCTCGTGGGCGAGGGACTTCTTGGCAGCTCTGCTCTTGCCGCGCTGGTGCCTGGCGGAGCGGGTTCCGCCCAGGGGCCACGCGCCTTGGGGCCAGGGCGCCTTCTTGAGGAGGAGGCGGCTGAGGCGCCCCAGGAGCTTCATCGCCCGCGCGGGGTGGGGTGCGGTGCAGCGAGAAGGACGGAGTGGGGGCGCCTCCGGCGGCGCGGAAGAGCTCAGCGACTCGATCGAGCCATTCTTTGTAGACGTCATCGATGGGGCGGTAGCGCAGGAGCTTGTTTGCCGCGATGAGCGCAGCTCGGGCCTCCATGGCCGCACGGGGCGCACGTGACGAAGAACCAGCGGGGGTGAGCGAGGGCGTGGTGGTGCGGCCGTCCCGCCTCATGGACGGATGCTGGGACGATGCTTGCTGCTCGTTCCCCGCCGGGCCAGTGGCAGCGTTGATAGCAGGTGACGGGGAACGACAAGGGCGCCCGCCGACGGGAGTCGTCTGGGTGACATGGGAGGCGAGGGCGGCTCGGCGCTCAGCGCGAGCCCGACGAGCGTCAGACATGGTTGCGGTGGTCGGGGAAGAACAAGACAGCGGAAGGCAAATTCCGGCGCACCCCTACCTGGCGCGCCAAATGTCGGATTTCGGGTTCCGGCAGACCCTTGAGGTTCGAACACTGGGGTGCGCGCGGAGATTCAACCCTCTACTGGCTCGCTCCTCACCGAATCGCTAGGACCTAAACTACTAACTGAACAACACAAGAGACACAAGATTTATACTGGTTCAGGCCACCATTGTGGTGTAATACCCTACTCCAGTGTGTGGTGTGGTGGATTGCCTCTTGGGCTGATGAGGAACAATACAAAGGGAGAACAGCCTCGCGAGGGTCTGTTCTTGGCTGGCGCGATGAACTGCTAGGGGGAGTTCAGTCGCTTCTCTCTCTCCCTCTCTCTGTGTGTCTTCGTATCCTTGTTCTCTCGATCTGGGCTCCCTCCCCTACCCCGGGGGTGGCTAGTCCTATTTATAGGCAAAGGCCCTGGGCCTCTTCCCAAATATTGAGCGGGAAGGGCGCCAACAATTGGCCATTTTGAAGGGGAACAGCGGGTACACTTATCCTGACTAAAGTTGGTCCTCTCCTGTCAAAGGCTCCGGTGATGATGCCGGCTTGGGCTCCACAATGACTTCCTTCCGGTCGTTGGGCTGGTCTTGGTCTTGTTGCACCGAAATGGACGCCTTTGCTTGATGCTCTCGCCTGCGCTTGCTCCCTTTGCACCAAAGAGGAAAGGAGGACACTGCGCGGGCTGGCGCCCGACTGGCGCCCTTGGTCGTCATGGCTTGCGTCATGGGCACCTCGCGAGGTACCCTGCCTTGAACTCTCCGCCTCCTCATGAGCCTACCTGATGAGGCCGTGCCTGAGGAAGCTCCTTGTCGTCCTCCCCGCGAGGCTTGGCCCCTCGCGAGGGTCTTGATCTTGCGTTGATGAAGATGGGCTGTGCTGGGCCTCCTTTGAGCCACGCCGCAGGCCGCAGGCAGGCAAGTCTGGGGACCCCTGTTCCCAGAACGCTGACAACTTCTTTACCACTTCTAGCTTGTCGACCGTTGTGTTGCTTCTCTTCTCACTCTTATTTGCGTATGTTAGCCACCATATATGCTTAGTCGCTGCTGCAACCTCACCACTTATCCTTTCCATACCCATTAAGCTTTGCTAGTCTTGATACCCATGGTAATGGGATTGCTGAGTCCTCGTGGCTCACAGATTACTACAACAACAGTTGCAGGTGCCGATGATACGAGTGCAGATGATGCTACCGAAGTCAAGTGGGAGTTCGACGAGGACCTTGGTCGTCACTATGTTTCGTTTCCTGATGATCAGTAGTGGAGCCCAGTTGGGACGATCGGGGATCTAGCATTTGGGGTTATCTTCTTTTCATTTGGATTTGTCCGTAGTCGGACTATGTGTGTACTCTCATTGATGTATGATTTATTTAAGTACTTGTGTGAAGTGGCGATTGTAAGCCAAATCTTTATCCCAGTCTTGTTCATTACATGGGATTGTGTGAAGATCACCCTTCTTGCGACAAAACCACAATGCGGTTATGCCTCTAAGTCGTGCCTCGACACATGGGAGATATAGCCGCATCGTGGGTGTTACAAGTTGGTAACCAGAGCCATCCCCGACTTAGGAGCCCCCTGCTTGATCGAATCGCTGACGTTGTTGAGTCTAGAACAAAATGTTTTGAGTCTTAGGATTATATATATTGGAGAGTAGGATTCTTTTTACTCCTCAGTCCCATTGTCGCTCTGGTGAGGCCTCCTAACGTAGATGTTTTGTCTTTCATATCCTCAAATTTCACTAAATTTTTTTAGGATCACGCGGGTATCTTGGGATCGTTTTGATATTTTTGTGACGAGAACATTGTTCTTGGTGCCTCCTGACATTTAGGGGTTGTGGCTGTTGCGGAACGTTGCAGAAAATTAAAAATTTTCCTACGGTTTCACCAAGATCCATCTCAGAGTTCATCTAAGCAACGAGTCAAGGGAGTGAGTTTGCATCTACATACCACTAGTAGATCAAGTGCCGAAGCGTTCAAGGGGATGGTGATGATGGAGTCGTACTCGACGTGATTCAGATCACCGATGTCCAAGTGCTGAACGGACAGCAGCTCCGCGTTCAACACACATACTGGACGGGAGATGTCTCCTCCTTCTTGATCCAGTAAGGGGCAAGGAGAGGTTGAGGAAGATTGCTCCAACGGCAGCACGACGGCGTGGTGGTGTTGGTGCAGCAGTACTACGACAGGGCTTCGCAAGCGCGTAACAGAGGAGGAGATGTGTTGGGGAGGGGAGGGGCTGTGCCTTGGAGGTGTGTACTGCAGCCCTCCCCTCACCCCTCTATTTATAGGGGAAGGGGCAAGGGGGGCCGACCCCTCTAGATGGGATCTAGAGGGGGGGCAGCGGCCAGGGAGGGGGGACTTGCCCCCCAAGCAAGGGGGGCGCCCCCTTAGGGTTTCCCCCCCAACCCTAGGCGCATGGGCCCAAGGTGGAGGGCGCACCCAGCCCTCCAGGGGCTGGCTCCCTCCCCTTTGCGGCCCATGTGGCCCTCCGGGAGGGGTGGCCCCTCCCGGTGGACCCCCGGAACCTCTCCGGTGGCCCCGGTACAATACGGATAAGCCCCCGAAACTTTCCGGTGTCCGTATGACAACTTCCCGTATATAAAACTTCACCTCCGGACCATTCTGGAACTCCTCGTGACGTCCGGGATCTCATCCGGGACTCCGAACAACATTCGGTAGTCACATACTAATCTTCCTAATAACCCTAGCATCACCGAACCTTAAGTGTGTAGACCCTACGGGTTCGGGAGACATGCAGACATGACCGAGACCACTCTCCGGTCAATAACCAACAGCGGGATCTGGATACCCATGTTGGCTTCCACATGCTCCTCGATGATTTCATCGGTTGAACCACGATGTCAAGGATTCGATCAAACCCTGTATACAATTCCCTTTGTCAATCGGTACGTTACTTGCCCGAGACTTGATCGTCGGTATCCCAATACATTGTTCAGTCTCGTTACCGGCAAGTCACTTTACTCGTACCGTAATGCATGATCCCGTGGCCAACACCTTGGTCACCTTGAGCTCATTATGATGATGCATTACTGAGTGGGCCCAGAGATACCTCTCCGTCATACGGAGTGACAAATCTCAGTCTCGATCCGTGTCAACCCAGCAGACACTTTCGGAGATACCTGTAGTGCACCTTTATAGTCACCCAGTTACGTTGTGACGTTTGATACACCCAAAGCACTCCTACGGTATCCGGGAGTTACACGATCTCATGGTCGAAGGAAGAGATACTTGACATTGGCAAAGCTCTAGCAAACGAACTACACGATCTTTGTGCTATGCTTAGGATTGGGTCTTGTCCATCACATCATTCTCCTAATGATGTGATCCCGTTATCAACGACATCCAATGTCCATAGCCAGGAAACCATGACTATCTATTGATCACAACGAGCTAGTCAACTAGAGGCTCACTAGGGACATATTGAGGTCTATGTATTCACACGTGTATTACGATTTCCGGATAATACAGTTATAGCATGAATAAAAAGACAATTATCATGAACAATGAAATATAATAATACTTTTATTATTGCCTCTAGGGCATATTTCCAACAGTCTCCCACTCGCACTAGAGTCACCAATCTAGTTACATTGTGATGAATCGAACACCCATAGAGTTCTGGTGTTGATCATGTTTTGCTCGCGAGAGAGGTTTAGTCAACGGATCTGCGACATTCAGATCTGTATGTACTTTGCAAATTTCTATGTCTCCATCTTGAACATTTTCACAGATGGAGTTGAAACGACGCTTGATGTGCCTGGTCTTCTTGTGAAACCTGGGCTCCTTGGCTAGGGCAATAGCTCCAGTGTTGTCACAGAAGAGTTTGATCGGCCCCGACGCATTGGGTATGACTCCTAGGTCGGTGATGAACTCCTTCACCCAAATCGCTTCATGTGCTGCCTCCGAGGCTGCCATGTACTCCGCTTCACACGTAGATCCCGCCACGACGCTCTGCTTGCAGCTGCACCAGCTTACTGCTCCACCATTCAACATATACACGTATGCGGTTTATGACTTAGAGTCATCCAGATCTGAGTCGAAGCTAGCGTCGACGTAACCCTTTACGACGAGCTCTTCGTATCCTCCATAAACGAGAAACATGTCCTTTGTCCTTTTCAGGTACTTCAGGATATTCTTGACCGCTGTCCAGTGTTCCTTGCCGGGATTACTCTGGTATCTTTCTACCAAACTTACGGCAAGGTTTACATCAGGTCTGGTACACAACATGGCATACATAATAGTTCCTATGGCTGAAGCATAGGGGATGACACTCATCTCTTCTTTATCTTTTGCCGTGGTCGGTGACTGAGCCGAGCTCAATCTCACATAGGCAAGAACCCCTTCTTGGACTGATCCATTTTGAACCTTTTCAAAATCTTATCAAGGTATGTGCTTTGTGAAAGACCTATGAGGCGTCTCGGTCTATCTCTATAGATCTTGATGCCTAATATATAAGCAGCTTCTCCAAGGTCCTTCATTGAAAAACACTTATTCAAGTAGACCTTAATGATGTCCAGAAGTTTTATATCATTTCCCATCAAGAGTATGTCATCTACATATAATATGAGAAATGCTACAGAGATCCCACTCACTTTCTTGTAACGCAGGCTTCTCCATAAGTCTGCACAAACCCAAACGCTTTGATCATCTCATCAAAGCGAATGTTCCAACTCCGAGATGCTTGCACCAGCCCATAAATGGATCGCTGGAGCTTGCATACTTTGTTAGCGTTCTTAGGATCGACAAAACCTTCCGGCTGCATCATATACAGCTCTTCCTTAAGATGTCCGTTAAGGAATGCCGTTTTGACGTCCATCTGCCATATCTCATAATCATAGTATGCGGCAATTGCTAACATGATTCGGACGGACTTCAGCTTCGCTACGGGAGAGAATGTCTCGTCGTAGTCAATCCCTTGAACTTGTCGATAACCCTTAGCAACAAGTCGAGCCTTATAGATGGTAACATTACCATCCGTGTCCGTCTTCTTCTTAAAAATCCATTTGTTTTCTATCGCTCGCCGATCATCGGGCAAGTCTGTCAGAGTCCATACTTTGTTTTCATACATGGATTCTATCTCGGATTTCATGGCTTCAAGCCATTTGTTGGAATCTGGGCCCGCCATCGCTTCTTCATAGTTCGAAGGTTCACCGTTGTCTAACAACATGATTTCCAGGATAGGGTTGCCGTACCACTCTGGTGCGGAACGTGTCCTTGTGGACCTACGAAGTTCAGTAGTAACTTGATCCGAAGTACCTTGATCATCATCATTGTTTTCCTCTTCGGTTGGTGTGGGCATCACAGGAACATTTTCCTGAGCTGCACCACTTTCCCGTTCGAGAGGTAGTACTTCATCGAGTTCTACTTTCCTCCCACTTACTTCTTTCGAGAGAAACTCTTTTTCCAGAAAGCATCCGTTCTTGGCAACAAAGATCTTGCCCTCGGATCTTAAGTAGAAGGTATACCCGACAGTTTCCTTAGGGTATCCTATGAAGACGCATTTTTCCGACTTGGGTTCGAGCTTTTCAGGTTGAAGTTTCTTGACATAAGCATCGCATCCCCAAACTTTTAGAAACGACAGCTTAGGTTTCTTCCCAAACCATAATTCATACGGTGTCGTCTCGACGGATTTAGACGGTTCCCTATTTAAAGTGAATGTAGCTGTCTCTAGAGCGTATCCCCAAAATGATAGCGGTAAATCAGTAAGAGACATCATAGACCGCACCATATCCAATAGAGTGCGATTACGACGTTCGGACACACCGTTTCGCTGAGGTGTTCCAGGCGGCGTGAGTTTTGAAACGATTCCACATTTCCTTAAGTGTGTGCCAAATTCGTGACTTAAGTATTCTCCTCCACGATCTGATCGTAGGAACTTTATCTTTTGGTCACGTTGATTCTCCACCTCATTCTGAAATTCCTTGAACTTTTCAAAGGTCTCAGACTTGTGTTTCATTAAGTAGACATACCCATATCTACTCAAGTCATCAGTGAGAGTGAGAACATAACGATATCCTCCGCGAGCCTCAACGCTCATTGGACCGCACACATCGGTATGTATGATTTCCAACAAGTTGGTTGCTCGCTCCATTGTTCCGGAGAATGGAGTCTTGGTCATTTTGCCCATGAGGCATGGCTCGCATGTGTCAAACGATTCATAATCAAGAGACTCTAAAAGTCCATCAGCATGGAGCTTCTTCATGCGCTTGACACCAATGTGACCAAGGCGGCAGTGCCACAAGCATGTGGGACTATCGTTATCAACTTTACATCTTTTGGCATCCATACTATGAACATGTGTAATATTACGCTCGAGATTCATTAAGAATAAACCATTGACCATCGGAGCATGACCATAAAACATATCTCTCATATAAATCGAACAACCATTATTCTCAAACTTAAATGACTAGCCATCTCGTATTAAACGAGATCCAGATACAATGTTCATGCTCAAACTTGGCACTAAATAACAATTATTAAGGTTCAAAACTAATCCCGTGGGTAAATGTAGAGGCAGCGTGCCGACGGCGATCACATCGACTCTGGAACCATTCCCGACGCGCATCGTC
The DNA here is from genome assembly GCF_018294505.1 of Triticum aestivum. NCBI lineage: Eukaryota > Viridiplantae > Streptophyta > Magnoliopsida > Poales > Poaceae > Triticum > Triticum aestivum. The sequence continues at coordinate 228,392,865 of NC_057798.1, forward strand.
ACCTCGTCCTTCGCCAGTCTCCGTTTATTCCGCAGCTCCTGCTGTGAGTTACAAATATGAGCAACAGCACCGGTATCAAATACCCAGGAGTTACTACGAGTACTGGTAAGGTACACATCAATTACATGTATATCAAATATACCTTTGGTGTTGCCGGCCTTCTTATCCGCTAAGTATTTGGGGCAGTTCCGCTTCCAGTGACCCTTCCCCTTGCAATAAAAGCACTCAGTCTCGGGCTTGGGTCCATTCTTTGACTTCTTCCCGGTAACTGGCTTACCGGGCGCGGCAACATCCTTGCCGTCCTTCTTGAAGTTCTTCTTGCCCTTGCCCTTCTTGAACTTAGTGGTCTTATTGACCATCAACACTTGATGTTCTTTCTTGATTTCAGCCTCTGCTCACTTCAGCATCGAGAACACTTCAGGAATGGTCTTCACCATCCCCTGCATGTTGTAGTTCATCACAAAGCTCTTCTAGCTTGGTGGGAGCGACTGGAGGATTCTGTCAATGACCGCCTCATCTGGGAGGTTAATGTTCAGCTGGGTCGTATGGTTGTGCAACCCAGACATCTTGAGGATGTGCTCACTGACAGAACTGTTTTCCTCCATCTTACAACTGTAGAACTTGTCAGAGACATCATATCTCTCGACCCGGGCATGAGCTTGAAAAACTAGTTTCAGCTCTTCGAACATCTCATATGCTCCGTGATGCTCAAAACGCTTTTGGAGCCCTGGTTCTAAGCTGTAAAGCATGCCGCACTGAACAAGGGAGTAATCATCAGCACGAGTTTGCCAAGCATTCATAATGTCTTGGTTCTCTGGGACGGGAGCGTCACCTAGCGGTCCTTCTAGAACATATTGCTTCCTGGCAGCTATGAGGATGATCCTCAGGTTCCGGACCCAGACTGTATAGTTGCTGCCATCATCTTTCAGCTTGGTTTTCTCTAGGAATGCGTTGAAGTTCATGTTGACATGAGCGTTGGCCATTTGATCTACATGACATATTTGCAAAGGTTTTAGACTAAGTTCATGATAATTTAGTTCATCTAATCAAATTATGAACTCCCACTCAAATTAGACATCCCTCTTGTCATCTAAGTGTTACACGATCCGAGTCGACTAGGCCGTGTCCGATCATCACGTGAGATGGACTAGTCATCGTCGGTGAACATCTTCATGTTGATCGTATCTTCTATACGACTCGTGTTCGACCTTTCGGTCTCCGTGTTCCGAGGCCATGTCTGTACATGCTAGGCTCGTCAAGTTAACCCTAAGTGTTTTGCTGTGTAAAACTGTCTTACACCCGTTGTATGTGAACGTAAGGATCTATCACACCCGATCATCACGTGGTGCTTCGAAACGACGAACTGTAGCAACGATGCACAGTTAGGGGAGAACACTTCTTGAAATTGTTGTGAGGGATCATCTTATTTACTACCGTCGTCCTAAGTAAACAAGATGCATAAACATAATAAACATCACATGCAATTATATAGTTGTGACATGATATGGCCAATATCATATAGCTCCATTGATCTCCATCTTCGGGGCTCCATGATCATCTTGTCACCGGCTTGACACCATGATCTCCATCATCAAGATCTCCATCATCGTGTCTTCATGAAGTTGTCACGCCAACGACTACTTCTACTTCTATGGCTAACGCGTTTAGCAATAAAGTAAAGTAGTTTACATGGCGTTCTTCAATGACACGCAGGTCATACAAAAAATAAAGACAACTCCTATGGCTCCTGCCGGTTGTCATACTCATCGACATGCAAGTCGTGAATCCTATTACAAGAACATGATCTCATACATCACAATTCATCATTCATCACAACTTCTGGCCATATCACATCACATGATCAATCGCTGCAAAAACAAGTTAGACGTCCTCTAATTGTTGTTGCATCTTTTACGTGGCTGCAATTGGGTTCTAGCAAGAACGTTTTCTTACCTACTAATAACCACAACGTGATTTTGTCAACTTCTATTTACCCTTCATAAGGACCCTTTTCATCAATTCCGCTCCAACTAAAGTGGGAGAGACAGACACCCACCAGCCACCTTATGCAACTAGTGCATGTTAATCGGTGGAACCGGTCTCACGTAAGCGTACGTGTAAGGTTGGTCGGGGCCGCTTCATCCCACAATACCGCTGAAGCAAGAAAAGACTAGTAGTGGCAAGCAAGTTGACAGGATCCACGCCCACAACAAAATTGTGTTCTACTCGTGCATTAGACAACTACGCATAGACCTAGCTCATGATGCCACTGTTGGGGAACGTTGCAGAAAATTAAAAATTTTCCTACGGTTTCACCAAGATCCATCTAAGAGTTCATCTAAGCAACGAGTCAAGGGAGTGAGTTTGCATCTACATACCACTTCTAGATCAAGTGCGGAAGCGTTCAAGGGGATGGTGATGATGGAGTCGTACTCGACGTGATTCAGATCACCGATGTCCAAGTGCTGAACGGACAACACCTCCGCGTTCAACACACGTACGGGACGGGAGACGTCTCCTCCTTCTTGATCCAGAAAGGGGGAAGGAGAGGTTGAGGAATATTGCTCCAACGGCAGCACGACGGCGTGGTGGTGTTGGTGCAGCAGTACTCCGACAGGGCTTCGCAAGCTCGTAACGGAGGAGGAGATGTGTTGGGGAGGGGAGGGGCTGCGCCTTGGAGGTGTGTACTGCAGCCCTCCCCTCACCCCTCTATTTATAGGGGAAGGGGCAAGGGGGTCCGACCCCTCTAGATGGGATCTAGAGGGGGGGCGGCGGCCAGGGAGGGGGGACTTGCCCCCCAAGCAAGGGGGGCGCCCCCCTTAGGTTTCCCCCCCAACCCTAGGCGCACGGGCCCAAGGTGGGGGGCGCGCCCAGCCCTCCAAGGACTAGATCCCTCCCCTTTGCGGCCCATGTGGCCCTCCGGGAGGGGTGGCCCCTCCCGGTGGACCCCCGGAACCTCTCCGGTGGCCCCAGTACAATACCGATAAGCCCCCGAAACTTTCCGGTGTCCGTATGACAACTTCCCATATATAAAACTTCACCTCCGGACCATTCTCGAACTCCTCGTGACGTCCGGGATCTCATCCGGGACTCTGAAAAACATTCGGTAGTCACATACTAGTCTTCCTAATAACCCTAGCGTCACCGAACCTTAAGTGTGTAGACCCTACGGGTTCGGGAGACATGCAGACATGACCGAGACCACTCTCCGGTCAATAACCAACAACGGGATCTGGATACCCATGTTGGCTCCCACATGCTCCTCAATGATTTCATCAGTTGAACCACGATGTCGAGGATTCGATCAAACCCTGTATACAATTCCCTTTGTCAATCGGTACGTTACTTGCCCGAGACTTGATCGTCGGTATCCCAATACATTGTTCAGTCTCGTTACCGGCAAGTCACTTTACTCGTACCGTAATGCATGATCCCGTGGCCAACACCTTGGTCACCTTGAGCTCATTATGATGATGCATTACTGAGTGGGCCCAGAGATACCTCTCCATCATACCGAGTGACAAATCCCAGTCCCGATCCGTGTCAACCCAACAGACACTTTCGGAGATACCTGCAGTGCACCTTTATAGTCACCCAGTTACGTTGTGACATTTGATACACCCAAAGCACTCCTACGGTATACGGGAGTTGCACAATCTCATGGTCGAAGGAAGAGATACTTGACATTGGCAAAGCTCTAGCAAATGAACTACACGATCTTTGTGCTATGCTTAGGATTGGGTCTTGTCCATCACATCATTCTCCTAACGATGTGATCCCGTTATCAACGACATCCAATGTCCATAGCCAGGAAACCATGACTATCTGTTGATCACAACGAGCTAGTCAACTAGAGGCTCACTAGGGACATATTGAGGTCTATGTATTCACACGTGTATTACGATTTCCGGATAATACAGTTATAGCATGAATAAAAAGACAATTATCATGAACAATGAAATATAATAATACTTTTATTATTGCCTCTAGGGCATATTTCCAACAGTGGCAGTGTCCCGAGGAGTTGAGCTACGAGGTGTTATCGTCACAATTTTATCATTGTAGTTCTAGAATACCTGAGTTTTGCCGACATCGAAAATCTCTTTTATGCAGTTGTTGGTGAGATAACCTCGATGCCACCCAGTACTAGCGCGTGAGTTCGAGAGTATTGCCATAGCTCATATAACGGATGCTTTTCAAAGGTTGAGGTACACGATTTCCGAAGGTTTCTTGGTTATGTGTTGACGGATGGATACAGCTTGGATCTTGGTATTGTTAGTTTGGGTGAGATATTTATTGCTTCCCCTATATCCCCAACACCAGATTGCATAACCAGAAAGTTTCGAGAGTTTTATAGGTGGGAATTCAAGAAGCTCTAGTTTTTTTTCCTTTCTGACAAATGCATGATATGAGATTGGGGTTCAACGTCTAGTGGTCCGCCTATCCACGGTCGTTTTTACAGTGGTCTCATTGTGTCTTAAGAAGTCCTTGGCTATGCTGACTCGGGGATGCTTTGTATGTCATGTGCACTGCCTTGTACATGATGGTGCTATACGATCAAGCCCATGTGGGCCCCACCATGAAAACTTCGGACGAAATCTCTATCATATGTTTGTTTCCGGCTAATTCTGCAAGCCAAATCCTTTTGTTTTATTTTGATTGTGGTATTCGAGTTGCTTCGAATTCAAATGTGGATGCCATACCGTTTCCCTAAGCGGTGTTCTCATATTGCTATGTGAATACTAATCCTTCTTGATCATCGAGGTCGTCATTCTTTTCCAACCGGCGTTCTTCTCTTCAAGTGGATCTGATCATTTCAACATTTGCGAGATCAATTCTAAGTTTTTCTCAACGGTATCCATTCCATCTGCCCCAAGTTGCCTTTGTTTTCCCACCCTCCCACCTTTTTTCTTCAAGGACTCAGATTTCTTAATCAAGTATCATTTTATTGATGGGAAGTCTCTCCATTATTTTTCGTCAATGATCTTATCCGGTGATTCTTAGGAAGATACTAACGGAGCTTCAAGTTCATTATTCTTCGTCTCTTTTCTTCTCCGGTGGATTATTTGAAGTTTCGGTGTTGATCATATCTCTTCCTTTTGTTTCACATATCTTCCCATGTGAATTTCTTATCCAAGGCTCTCTTATTTATTCACCTCTCCCGGTTCATATCCGGAGTGCTCAAGATATCTCAGAAGATTCGTGTATTCCATTCTTAATCTCTTCAAGCTATTTGGAGCTTATTATCTCATTCAAGTCATTTAATTCAACCGGTGCAATCCCCCCTTTCAATCAATCGTTCAACGGTGTATCTTTTTAGTGGGCCCTAACCCACAGGTTTTTTTCCAGGATCTTACCTGACTCTTCTAATTTTCCTGGAGCTATTCCCAAATTCTTTTTGAAGTTTAACGTAAGAATGTATCTCATCAGTCAGATGTTTTCCAAGATTGATTTCAAGTTATTTTTTTCAGTGTTGGCTCAACCTCTTTGTTTCTCATTGTCCCGGAGTATCTCAACAATTCATGTTGGTGTTTCTCGTCGTCATTCTCGGATTTAGAAGACCAAAGAAGAGTTCCTCTTAAATCCTTACCCTTTCTTCCAAAGACGCGTAGTTCAAGCTTGATGCCATCCTCTCATAATTGTTTTCGATTGTGAGAATTCTTTTCACCCATCTGGAGCATTTCATGAGTTGTTTCCATTTCTTTCCTCCGAAGGCCATCATGTCATAATTCTTCATTCTTAGCGTGTAGCTATCATTCACCAAATCTTACCGGTGCATCGTTCAAATACCCTCTAATCAGTTCATGATCTCTTCATTCTCATGCATCTAAATCCCCTCAAGTATCTTCATTGGTTTTCCAATTCTGCCCGTAAATCGTACCTTTGCTACTTTCATTTTCAATTATTACGGTGGTTTGTTCAAGATTTCACTTCCTTCGTTATCATATCAATTCATTCATTGTTTCTGAATTCTACTGGTGGTTTGTTCAAGTTTTTCCCAAGTTTGCGCTATGTCTATCCTTAATCCCTCAAGAAGAATAAGTAGTAAGCCAAATCCGTTGCTTGTCATCAATTTAAATTGGTGAAGGATACGCATAACGTAATTCTTATCATTGCTTCATCCAAGTGATCTAGTTTCTTCTTTCCAGAGTTGTTCGTCATGTCACATTTCTCGGTTCGAGATGCTTCATCTTTTCTTTTCCGGAGTTCAAAGTTTACTCATTTCATAGCTCCATCTAAATCACTACAAGGCTTCAATTCTGGTTCTCTTCAACCTCCAATTCTTCTTCATAATCATTTTCTTTTCCGGAGATCTTCCAAGAGGTTCTTCATGGTGGTTCATCAAGGATTTAATTCATTCTTGAAGTGTTCTTCAAGATTCTTGTTGGAGGAGCTCAAGCGTTCTTATTCTTGCATTTCGAAGTGCAATTCTTTCTACCTTATCTTTTGAGGTGGTGTTATATCATTCTTGACAATTTCCATTCATGTTTCGCCATTCACATGTTGTCAAGAATGAGGTATTTTAAATCCAGTAATCTCTTCGTTGGAGTTATCTTGTGTCATATTTCACCTAGAGCCTTCCCTAAGGAATGTTGATATTGTGGTGCTTATCAATCATCCTAGTTATCTCTCTATCATCTTGGTGGAAGAATTTTTCATCTCGTCGGTGTTATCAATTATATTATTTATTTCCGTAGTGGCCGGTTGTCACCTCATAGTCTTGAGATGTATTTACATAAGCCCACAACAAGCTTGTGCTTTCATTGTTGATTTTCCAACAACTCCGTTCAACCCTTCTCCGTAAGGATGCTTTTCAAATTCAATTGTGGTAGAAGATATCATTTTCTTCTCAATTCTTTTCTTTCCAATGATCTATCTTCTATTCTTTCTTCTGGAGGCATTGTGATGTTGCTCTCTTCACTCATCATCTCGAACTGAGGATCGTGTTCTTTTCATGCTTATCCATTTAACTGGAGTGTCGTGTCCTCTTTTCAAGTTCTTTTCATCTTATCAAGTGTTGCATCTCTTTTCAACCGGAGTGCTTTCCGAATTTGTTCTTCCTTGTTCCTTGTTTATCTCGTTTCAACCAGAGTGGTTCCAATTCCTTCTTGTCCATTGTACTCATCATTCATAGCTTTGCAACCTCCAAGGTTCACATGGTGTTTCTTGTTTCTCTTTTCTACCGCGGTGCTCTCAATTGTGTTCAACTCCATTGTGTTCTTTCTTTCAACTTTTCAACCTCTCAAGGTTCTTTGGTTTCACTCATTTGTCGAAGAAGCAACTTAGTTTTACCTCTTCTCTTCCTCTTCCGTTTCTCTCTGGTGCCATCCTAGATCTCGGGACGAGATCCTCTTGTAGTGGTGGAGTGTTGTAACACCTCGGATGTAACTTTCCATAATTGTAACTCCAACTCTTGCCATTTCCGGCTATGTGTTATGAGTTTCCTTCGTGGTTGGGTTTTTGTAGTTTTTTTTGCATTTTGTTCATGTCATGCTTTTCATCTCATGTCATCTCTTGCATTGCATCTTGTCATCATGCAATCATATCATTAATTTTATAACTCAACTAAATAAATTGCATGGATCTTTGATCCATTTAAATCGAGGGAAGGGTGACTTCTCTTTATAACATATCCTCCCAATATTAGGGAGCTATTATAAATATTCCATTATTCGGAATTGATCATAACGCACTTGCAAATAAATCCCAATGCCTTTGTTATCTCAATTCTTGGTCTCCAACTTTGCCCATAATTCTTTATCCTTTTCGTAAGCCCCACCTAAGTTCTCTACACTTTATTGAAACCTCGTAGCCTTTCTTTTCTTCCCTTTTATTCTTCTATTTTTTTTTTGAGAGAGAAGAGAGCCAGCCCAGCCGACCTCTTGGGTTTGACCATCTAGGCCGGCCCATTCGTGCAGCTAGCCCAGCCCACCTAAACCCTCATCTTAACCTAGCCCGATCCCACTTCTCTCCTGTCGGTCGTTGGGTGAGACATATGCCAAAGGATGGCTTATCATGGTGGGATAGAGTAGAATGTCGCCCGTGCCTGGAAGCGGGATGAGGCGTAGACACGAACGCCGGCGCACTTTACCCATGTCCGAGCCTCTCCTAGGAGATAACACCCCTAGTCCTGCTTTTCGGGGTCTCCGCATGTTCACTAAGGCACTAGTGAGTACAAATGTGCTCCTCGAGCTGTATGCTAGAGGTAGAAGAAGGCAAGGCTTGCTCCCCTCTCCCTCTATGTGTCAGTCTAGTTCTAATAGGTTGGGAACCTTTTGCATGGGTGCCCTGGGGGGTTTATATAGGCCTACCCCCAGGGGTACAATGGTAATCTGGCTAGGTGTAGGACCCGGCTGTCAGTGTCTCGGCTTCTCCGCCGGCTGCTGTGGCCCGCCGCCTGGTGGGCCCCGCTGACTGGTCTGGTACGGAGCCGACAAGCCGCCTCCGCCGCTCGCGGGTCTGGTCGGCGACTGATTACTGTAGCCGCAATGCTAATGATGCCTGCTTGGTCGGGGGAGGGGCGTGGCTACAGTCCCGCCGTTTGGTGGGAGATCACTATAGCCTCACTGTGTCTCGTCTGGTTAATGGCGCACGGGCCTCGAGGGAGAAGCTGGCTGCCTGCTAGAAGCCCGATTCCCTTGGGTCCGACTGGTTAGGCTATGCTACCTTCCGGACTCTCGCTGCCTGGTAGGGCCTGCCATCTGCAAGCCATACCGACAGGCCGTCGTGGGAGCAGGGCCCTACCTGACAGGAGTGACGTCAAGGTGGAGTGGCAACAGTGCCGCCTCGTGCGAAGATCTCCACCTGTACGGGGCACTGTGGCCACGCCAAACCCTGGATATGGGGGTGATGGGCTACACTGTAGCCTCACCCTGTCTTGTCTTCTTAATCTGGGGCGCAGATTCTAAGGGCGTCATGGGCCGCCTGCTAGGAACCGGCCTCTCTAGAGGCCGCCTGCTAGGAGTCGGTCCGTCTTGGTGCCATCTTCTAGTACATGGCCGTCTTCTGGTAGCCGGTCGTTTGGGCCAGACGGCCACCAGAAGGCGGCGCTTCATTCTGGATGTTCGTGGGGCACCGCCGGCCCAATGTCTTGAAAGGTTCAGGGACTCGGGTTAGGCTACCCGTGGCCCATTACTCTGATAGTAGTCCCCGAAGCTGGTGAGGCGTCGCGGCTGATAAGTTGAGAAGCCTTAGCAGTTTCCTTCTCCGCCGTGCTCTTTCTAAATGCTTGGTCCATCTCCTGGCGTGCCGGCTGCGAGGAGCCGACATGACCAGGTAGGCTCGTTCGATAATTTTGAAACGCCAAGGCGGGAACCAGGTGCGTGCTTGCTAAGCCTCTAGGCCTGCCACCCGCTGCCAGTACACCACGTGGCGCCCGCTAGCCGGGCCAGCTTGCCAACCCATGCTCATGATGACACGTGATAGCGGACCGGGCCCGCCACCACCGGGCCTCGGCGCGTGGGCGGATCCACTGTGGCCGAGGCGAACGGTTGCGATTCCAAGGGGAGTTACTGCATAGTAACTTTGCGAAATAAACAGGGTCGTGGAGTCGTGGGCGCAGTTAGTCCCATGATCCCATGCCCTGCCCCTCGGCTTCGTAGCCCGAGGGCTATAAGTAGGGGGAGGAGGGTGAGCGGCGGAGCACGCGTGCCCTCCCCTCCCCTCGCCATTTTCACCTTCTTCCTTCCCTGTTGCCGCCACATCTTCGTGCTCCGTCGAGGCGCCGCTGCAGCTCGCCACCATCAGGCTCCTTCGCCCCAAGCTTCTCGCTCGATCCCGCTTGGAATCCATGGCGCGCGAGAAGGGAGGGGACTGGGATGGCTCGATGGTGATCGACGACCACCTCACCTTCCTTCGGGCCACACGTCGATTGCCCGGCGCAGGCTTCGTCAAGGCGCACGTGCCGCCGGAGAAGGAAATCTTGCCAGCGCCGCAAGGAAGCGAGCGGGTTGTCTTCCGCTCGCACTTCCTCCACGGCTTTGGCCTGCCAGCGAGCGGATTCCTCCGCTCCTTCATGGAATTCTACCATCTTCAGCCGCATCACTTGACACCCAACACCGTGACGCTGCCGTCCGCCTTCATCACGGTGTGCGAGGGCTACCTCGGCATCCTCCCCACCATCAAGCTGTGGGGAGCCTTCTTCTACACCAAGCTAGGCACCTCCGCTAAGGAGAAGGCGGCCCAGTGCGGTGCCTTCGTCGTGGTGCGCCGGCCGTCGGTGAAGAACGCCTTCCCCGTCATCAAGATGTCACAGTCGGTGAAACTATGGTAGAAATCATATTTCTACGTGGAGAACGTCGACCCAGAAATCGACTTCATCAACTTGCCACCCAACGAAGCCAGCCCTCCGGCTGAACCTCGGGCCAACTAGGGCTACAAGCCGAAGCCCGTGTCAGCTGACATCACTGCCGCCATCAACCGGCTCCGTGTGCTGACGGAGGCGGAGGGCCTCGTGGCGTCTGACTTGCTGGTCGCCTTTGTCGAGCGCCGGGTTCTCCCACTCCAAGGCCGGCCTCATCTAATCTGTCGGATGAGCGGGCACCACAACCCGAGCCAGATGTGCACAAGGGACATGCCGACTGCCGAGGTGGCCCGAATGGTGAATGAGATCACCGACCTCAAGCTGTCGGAGGGGTCTTGGCGGTTTGGCAAGCGGCCATACTCCCGCGTCAACCCGCCGCCTGCTGTAAGTTCTTCAGCTCTTTCTTTTTAGTACTTGCCTTGGTCTTGATCTTGGTCTTGAACAGTCGATCTTTTGGATGTAGATATACATGTCTCCGGCGATGGCTGCCGTCGTAGGGCCGGGTGGAGACTACCAGTCGGACTGGGAGGTGAGCGACGTGGACGACCCCGACTTGGGGGAGGCCGCCTTGGAGGATGATGTTGTAGGCGGCAATGATGGAGCAGGCGGCTCCGAAGGAGGGGGCGGCATCGAGACTTGGCCCGATGATGACGATGAGGAAGACGAGCCGCGCCCCGCACGAGGCGCCGGCAAGGCGGGTGCGGGCACCTCCGCCGAGCCGACCGCTCGAGGCGGCACGCATAAGCGAAAGCAGGGCGTCGTCTTGTTCGGCAGCACGCCGAAGAAGGCCAAGAACCCGACCGTCGCGACCAGGCGGAAGGAGGCCGCAGCGAAGGTGGCCAAGTTTCAGAAGCTCCCAAAGGTGCCTCCCATGGTGTCGGCGTAAGTATCTTTTCTTGTGCTTTTCCTTTCTTGCTGATTCTGTCTAAGCTTCCTTGCTTTATTTTTCTTGACTTAGGGCCCTGCTCCCCTTGAGAAGTCGGCTGCCGCCTCTGTCATTAGGTCGGCGGAGACCTCCTCCACCACCCGGCGAATCGATCCGGCCGCCGACCTCCGGGAGGCGCAGGAGCGAAACATGTGGGAGGCGCGCGAGGAGCAGGAAGCCACCTGCTTGCAGAAGGCGGAGGCAGACAAAGCGGAGGCCGCTGCGCTGAAGAAGCTGGCGGAGGCTGAGGCTGATGCCGCAGTGAAGAAGCGGCTTGAGGAAACCACGTGCCGCCAGGAGCCGCTATTCATTGTTCCCTTGAACTCCGCGCCGCCTCCGCCAGAGTTCACGACGCCGACTTGGGGAGCCAGCAACGAGCACCCGATCATGGAGAGGGAAGGCGGTGATGTCGTCATGCCGGACGTGGTCGTGCCTCTGCCACCACCATTTGGAGGAGCGCGAGATAAGCAGCCGGCCGCCCCGCCGGCCCCACCAGCCGGAAGCGAGGTGGTGTTGGGCCTGACTCCCGAGGCCCACACACCCATGCGTCGCTGCCTCGCGAAGGCGGCCTTAGCGCCATGACCGCTGGAAACCGGCACCACGAGCTAGTTAGTCCCAGACACCAAGGCGACCAGCGTTGTGCCGACCGGCTGGGTGCGTAGAGGCAGGACGGGAACCTTAAACCAGGCGATCCTTGACATCCAGGCCAAACTCCGAGCCGAGGCTGATGCTCTCAAGTGGTGCAACGAGGCGTTTCTGGATTCGCGAGCGGCCATTCGGGTGTGTTTCTTGCTTCTTCGTCTTTGGTCCTTGTATTTCTCGATGGGGGCGCGCCAGCACACCCACTGGGTGTAGTCCCCGAGTTTCGGGCCGGCTGCTAAGCAGGCGGCTCAGAACTTTAATTTGCAAGCTCCGAGTACTAACATCGTCTGATATCCTCGTTGCAGGATTATCATAACCTTCGCGCGACCACCTTCAACTCCAGTGTCCGAGATCTGAACCAGTGGACGGCCAACTTGTCAGAAAACCGGAGTAAGTCTTCGTTTTATTTCTCTGCGAGGGCGCGCTGGCACACCCGCGGGCTATAGTTCCCGAGATTCGGGCCGACAGGTGAGCAGTCGGGCCGGATCTCTCCAGCAACTGCATTTCTTCTTTGCTCACCGTTGATAACTCCTTTCTCTGCAGGGGCGTGATAGTGCACCCACGGGCTATAGTCCCCGAGATTCGGGCCGACTGCTGAGCAGTCAGGCCGGATCTCCCCGGCGACTACACTTCTTCCTTGTTAATTGTTGACGTCTTTTTCTTCTTCTACTTTTGCAGAGGCTAACGCCGTCCTGCAGCAGCAGCTGTGCGAAGCCAACACCGCGCTGCTTGCCAAGGAGGCAGAGTGCAGCAAGTTGGCCGAGGAGCGTGATCGGCTGGCCACGCAACTGGCGGAGCAGGCGGAACTTCTCTAGAAGGCTCAGAAGGAGGCGGAGGTGAAAGAGTCCAATCTCCTTGACGAGTTTGAGGCTGAACGCTCCGCCTGGGCCGACAAAGAGACGCTGCTAACTGCCGGCTTCGGTAGTATTTAAGACATGGTTGATGGTAAGCTTCTTCTTTTTTCTTTCTTTGAGCTGTTGGCTTCTGATTGGGCCGACTCCTAGCTTCTGACTTCTGGCTTCCTTGCTCTCTGCCCGAGCAGACTTCTTTCTTGGCCACTCTGGTGCCGCCAACCAGGCCATTGAGGCTTATCGCAAGGAACAGAGGGCGGACGGTGCGCAGATCGCTGCCGATGCCCCCCAGGCCCTTAGCGAGCAGCTTCTCAGCATCCAGGCCCGCCTTCGGCCAGCTCATCGGATGTTGCTTCGTCTTCAGTGTGTCAGGGCCCAGGAGATCTCCGCCCTATGGCCAGACATGCCGGCTCCGTGCACTCCTAGCCGGACTGCCGACTGGCTGGAGGTGGCGGCCGGCCGTCTGGAGGCTTGGAAGGGTTCCTCGGCCCGGGCTGGAGTGTGCAGGGCCTTGGAGTACGTCAAGGCGTGGTACCCTAGGCTAAATCTAGCCCAGTTGACCATGTTTCGGTAGGAGGCTCAGGAGGAGCTGGTGGTGGTGGAGGGTGATCTTGTCAAACGGGCGGCGGCGATCGTCGAGTACACCAACACCAGCATCTTCATCCCGGAGCTGGCTGAGAATGGTGCTGAGGTGCCACCGGAGTGGTTCGGGCTGAACCCGGAGGATGGAGAGGACTCGGCTGAGGTGACCGACTCCAGCGACGAGGGAGAGGACAAGGAGGACAAGGAAAATGGAGAAGATGCGCCAGAGGTCGGAGCGGACGGCCAGCCTCAGCTTGACCGCGCCTCGAACAATGAGCCATGCTCGAGCGCGCTGACTGCTGCAGGAGGTGACCAAGCGGGGACCAACCACCCGTCCACTCCACCAACCGGCACCACCGACTCCGCCATCCAGCCGGACCCCTCTGTTGCTCCCTAGGTCGTCGACTTTTATTTTTCTTGCTTATCAGTCTTGAAAAACTTTGTTAAATTTGCACAATTCCACCCGCGGGGTGTATTTCAAACTCTGTTGAATGCTGGCCAATGGGCCTTTTGACATGTAAATATTCTTCAACACAAGTTGTGCTTTTTTGCCGAGTTCTAACTTTTCTTGCTTTCTGCTCCTTGGATTTTTTCCTTTGCCGCCCTCCCTTTGCTGCCCTCTTTCTAGCCAAACAACCGCTCAGCAGACTGCGGCTGACTCAAGTACTTCACTGCTTTCGGGAGGGCAAGTACTTAGCCGACTGGAGCGTTGGCAAGGTAAGTAGAAGCCGGCCGGCCAGCCGCTCAGCAGCCGGTTGATGAGGCGGGATGCCGGCCTAGACTATGTGCGCACTTTGATTCCTTAGCCATTTTTCATGTGGACACCATTTCTACAACCCCTGCCCACCGGACAGTCGCTCTGCGAGCTGTGGCTTCTGGCAGGAGAAGGTTTAGGTGCCAATTGACTACTTGTCCGACTGCAGGAAGCGCCACATAGTAGAAGGCGGCGAGCCCCCCGGGCCAACTAGTCGAACCCGGTGCCAGGTGAAATAATAAAATGACACATTTGTAGGCACAATACTTATCATATAGATAAAAGAGGGTAGTCCCCGAGCTCTTCCTGGGGGACCCGGAGTCTTCGTACTTAATACAAAAGGTAGCATGGTACATACTGCATTAACTGTAAAATCTTCGGAGGAGGTTTGCATTCCACGGCCTCTCTGTCTCCTTGCCGGAGTCGTCTCTCTTGCGTGCTCTGGGCTTCTGAGCGTTGATCAGGTAGTAGGAATCGTTGCCCAAAACTTTGCTGATGATGAAGGGGCCTTCCCAAGGTGCCGAGAGCTTGTGCTAGCCGGCTGTTCGATGTAGCAACCGGAGCACAAGGTCTCCCTCTTGGAAGGATCTTGGCTTGACCTTCCGATTGTAGTATCGGCGTAGACTCTGCTGGTAGATGGTGGACTAACTGAGCGCCAACAACCGGCTCTCTTGCAGCAGATCAACGTCGTCTTCTCTTGCTTATTTTGCCTCCTCTTCGGTGTACATGGTGACTCGAGGGGAGTCAAATTCTATGTCCGTCAGGATGATGGCTTCGGCACCGTACACGAGGAAGAAAGGCGTGAAGCCGGTTGACTTGTTCGGAGTTGTGCGCAGGCTCCAGAGGATGGCCGGCAGCTCATCGAGCCAGCAGCCGGCCGCACACTCTAGAGGATCGACCAGTCGGGGCTTGATGCCAGACAAAATGAGGCCGTTCGCTCGCTCCACTTGGTCATTTGATTGTGGATGGGCAACGGACGCTAAGTCCAGTCGGATGCCCTGCATCGCGCAGAAACAAGCCAAAGCGCCTTTGGCAAAGTTTGTGTCGTTGTCGGTGATGATGCTGTGTGGTATGCCATACCGAATGGTGATGTCCGCGATGAATGTCACAACAGTCGGCCCATTCAACTTCTTGATTGGCTTTGCTTCTATCCACTTGGTGAATTTGTCCACGGCGACAAGCAGATGAGTCATGTTGCCGCGTGCTGTCTTGAATGGTCCCACCATGTCCAGCCCCCAGAAGGCAAAGGGCCAGGCAATGGGAATGGTCTTGAGAGCAGAAGCCTGCAGATGTGGCTTGGAACAGAACTTCTGGCACCCTTTACATTTCTGGACCAAGTCTTTGGCATCTTCTAAAGCAGTCGGCCAGAAAAAACCATGGCGGAAAGCTTTGGCAACAAGTGATCTTGAAGCCGCGTGGTGACCACACTCGCCTTGGTGGATATCTTTGAGGATTGCTTGGCCTTTGCCTGGATCTACGCAGCGCTGGTACACACCAGTGACACTGCACCTCACCAGTTCTTTGTTGACAATGGTGTATGCTGCTACCCGATGTTGCACTTGTCGGGCCAAGATCTCATCAGTCGGCAGCTCTTTGTTCACCAGAAAGTTGAGGATGGTCTGAGCCCATGAAGGTGCTGCTATTTCTTCGACTGCCAGAACTGCAATTTGCACAAGGGTAGTTGGGCCGTGAGGCGGCGGGTTGGAGTTGGCTGCCGCTTGCTGAGTCAGAGAAGTCGCCGGGCCGACTGCTGTAGTCCCCGGGCCAGGTGCAACTGCTATAGTCCCCGAGCCGCCTGCCAAAGTCCCTGCGTCGGCTGCTAGGGTCCTCAAGTTGGATCCGACTGCTTCAGGAGGAGCCGGCATGAAGATGGAGTCTGATTCTGGCGACGTCTTGACAGACGGTTTGAGGAGGCATTGCAGGGCGACGCCGGCTGGTATCGCTTGCCCGGTGGAGCCGATCCGTGCCAAGGCATGTGCTTGCTCATTGTCATTTCTTGGCACATGGAGGAACTCGCACCCCTCAAAGTATCCACTGAGTTGCTGTACGAGGAAGCGGTAGCTTGCCATATTTGCATCCTTGGTGTCCCAGTTGCCCAACGATTGCTCGACCACCAAGTCGGAATCACCATAGCACAGGATCCCGCGAATGCCGAGTTCCTTGGCAAGCCGGAGCCCGTGTATAAGTGCTCCGTATTCAGCTATGTTATTGGAAGTGGCAAAGTGAATTTGCAGCACATATCTGAGCTTGTCACCTTTGGGAGAGGTGAGGACGATGCCAGCTCTGAAACCGGTGCGCATCTTGGAACCATCGAAGTGCATCCACTAATGGGTGGAGTCCGGCACGGGTGGCAGGTACTGGGTCTCGACCCAGTCGACGAGGAAGTCGGCCAGCGCTTGTGACTTGATGGCGGTGCGAGGCTGGTAGGAGATGCTGTAGGGGGCCAAATCTATGGCCCATTTGGCCACTCGGCCCGAAGCATCTCGGCTTCCAATGATCTCGACAAGCGGAGCAGTGCATACAACAATGACTGGGTGCTCCTGAAAGTATGGCTTCAGCTTCTTGGTGGAAAAATGCACGCCGTAGCACATCTTCTGATAGTGGGGGTAGTTCTGCTTGGAGGCAGACAACACTTCACTCAGGTAATACACCGGCCTCTAGACTGGTAGTGCTCTGCCTTCTTCCTTGCGCTCCACGACTATGACTATGCTGACCACCCGACTGGTAGCGCCGATATAGAGAAGCATGGGCTCCTTAGCAGTCGGAGCCGCCAAGATAGGCGGAGTGGTCAACATTTTCTTGAGCCGGAGAAAAGCTTCATCCGCCTTGTCGTTCACTTGAAAAAATTGGTCTTCTTCATGAGCTGGTACAGGGGAAGAGCCTTCTTGCCCAGCCGACTAATGAAACGGCTGATGGATGCCAAGGAGCTGGTGAATTTTTGCACGTCCAACAGTCAGTTGGGCACCTCCATCTTCTCGATGGCCTTGATCTTGACAGGGTTGCACTCTATGTCGCGCTCTGAGACCAGGAAGCCAAGAAGCTGGCCGGCTGGTACTCCAAAGACGCATTTCTCCGGGTTAAGCTTGATTTGAAATTGGCGCATGTTTTCAAAGGTTTCCTTGAGGTCTTCTAGCAGCATGCCACGCTTCTCCATCTTCACCACCACATCGTCCATGTAGACATGGGCGTTTCTGCTGAGTTGCTTGTGGAGACATTTCTGCATGCAACGCTAAAACGTGGCGCCGGCATTCCTCAAGCCGAACATCATGGTCAGGTAGCAGAAGGCTCCGAATGGTCTGATGAAGGCGGTCTTCAGCTTGTCGGCTGGGTTCAGCTTGATCTGGTGATACCCCGAGTATGCATCCAAAAAACTCAACAGCTTGCATCCGGCTGTGGAGTCTATCACTTGGTCAATTCTTGGAAAAGCAAAGGGATCTTTGGGGCAAGCTTTGTTGAGACTGGTATAATCAATGCACATGCGCCACTTCTTATTCTTCTTTAGCACGAGGACTGGGTTGGCTAACCATTCTGGGAAGAACACTTCCATGATGAAGTCGGCGGCTAGAAGCCGGGCTATCTCTTCTCCAATGACTCTTCTCTTCTGAAAGGAGGTGCAAGGGCTGCCTGACCGGCTTGGCATCAGGTCAGACATGTAGCTTGTGCTCGGCAAAATCCGTCGGAACACCCGGCATGTCCTTGGGAGACCATGCAAAGATGTCCCTATTCTCACGGAAGAAATCGACGAGCTCGCTTTCCTATTTGCTGTCAAGGTTTGCACCTATGATAGCGTGCCTCTCCGGGTGCTCCACGTCCAAGGGTATCTTCTTTGTTTCCTTCGCCGGTTTAAACGAGCCCTCAGCTTCCGACTCCTTAGGGTTTGGTGGCATTTCCGGCTGCTTGCCTGCCATCGCCACAACCCGTTCAAGGAGCCATTTTTCTGCTCCAATCACAAGGGACTCGGCTAGCCGGCTGCTGTCTGCCGCGCAGGCGGACGACTTCTTGTAGTCTCCGACTACGGTTAGGATTCCCTTGGTACTCGGCATCTTCATCTTGAGGTAAGCATAGTGGGGAACTGCCATGAACTTGGCCAGAGTAGGCCGGCCAAGTAGCGCATGATAGGGGTTCTCAAGGTCCACCACCTCAAACCAGACTGGCTCTCGACGGAAGTGATCTTTGTCTCCAAAGAGAACGTCAATCTAGGTCTTGCCGATTGGTGAGCAGGAAATGCCAGGAACTATGCCATGGAATACAGTCCGGCTGGGCTGAAGCTGCTTCTGCTTGATTCCCAACTTCTCCATAGTGTCACGGTATAGGATGTTGATGCTGCTGCCGCCATCTATCAGGACTCGGGAGAAACGAGCAGCCCGCCTCTCTGTTGCAAAGGTGGCGTCTCAGACCAAGGCATAAGAACCAGGAGAGGGCATCACCTCCGGGTGGTCAGCTCTGCTCCAACTGATAGGCTTCTCAGACCAATGCATGAACTCTGGGGTCTCCGATGCTACTGCATGTACTTCTTGCTGCCGTTGCCATTTGTTATGCTTATCGTCGGCCATGCTAGTGAACACGACATAGGCCCCATGCTCCTCAGTATACTCATCTTGTATGGTGCCAACTGTACGAGCCGCCGGCTGTTGGGGTGGAGGAGGCGGTGGGTTGGCAGACGGAGGAGGCAGGAGTCCATCACCCTTGGTGATTCTGGTGAGCCAATGGCATTTCCGAGTGGTGTGGTTGGATGGCTTTGCGCCGCTGTGGAACTTGCAGGGTGCATCAAGAGTCTGCTCATATGAGAAGGCGGGCAACCAGTTGGGCTTGCCGCCCTTCTGACGCTTGGGTAGAGGTTGCCCTTTCGGCTGTTGGTCCTCAACTGTCGCTACCTGCCGGCTTGTGGAAACCGGCTACGTGGCCTTGTGCTTGTTGTCATTCTGTTCCTGACGCTGACCGGCGTCACCAGCCGGAGTCCGAGGAGCTTAAGGAGACACTTTGCTAGATGCGTCGACATGGATCTCCGCCTTCATGGAGGAGTCGGCCGTGGCGTACTTGTCTGCTATGATCAGCAGTTTGTCGAGGGTCGCCGGATCATCGCAGAGAAGTCGGTGCTTGAGGAGTGTGCCTTCTCGGCACCCGACAGTGAAGTATTCGATGGCCTGCACCTCGTGCATGCCTTCGCAAGAGTTGTGCAGCTCGGAACAACACGTGAAGTAGTCGCGAGTTGACTCACTGGGGCCTTGGACGCACAAGGAGAGCCGACGGGGCTTGGGAGACCGCTTGTACGTGTTGGTGAAGTTGCGGACGAAGGCTTCGGTGAAATCAACCCAGCTGTTGATGCTGTGGGGCTTCAGGCTATTCAGCCATGTACGGGTTGTGCCCTGGAGCATGAGTGGGACATACTTCACAGCAACGCGCTTGTTGCCGTTTTCTATGCTGATGGCCGTGGAGTAGTCGACCAGCCAGTCTTCCAGCTTCACGGAGCTGGTGTACTTGGGCGTATCTCTTGGAAGCGTGAACCCTTTAGGGAAGGGCTCATCTCAGATTCGAGGGCCAAAACAGGGCGGACCCAATGCATCTTCTTCTTCTAGCGCCAGGGATCGATTGAGGCAGTCGATCCGGTGGCAGGCATCGTTCTCTCCGACTCCTTCCCGGCGGCCAAGGCTGTCGCCGAGTGTCGGGTGGTCAACAGGCGGCGGGGAGGCGCGCCTCTCCCTGCGAGGGGGGAGGCGGATAGTCGTCCCGTCGTTCCACTTCTCTTGGGCGGCTGTCTTGGTCGTGCTCGATGGTGATGCGAGTCCGGCTGCGGCTGGCAGCTGGCTCATTGTCTCTTCTACCACGGACCCCACCAGTCGGCGTCCGGGATGTCACGCCTTGATCCCAGCGAAGGAGGCGGATTGCCGTTTCGCCGGTTGGGCGCTTCAGTGCGGCAGCCGGCCTCTTGCTGCTCGGCGACTATGTCAAGGAGCTGCTAGACGCGCTCCGTCATGTGGCGACGCTCGTCGCCCTCGAGCTTGTCTAGATCGTCTGTTGCCGCTTGGGCAGCTCGTATGTTCTCCACAGGCGTGGCGTAGACGGGATGATCTGTCCTGAACATGCTGGCAATGGTCGCGCCGCGCTGCCGGATCACGCCGATGCGGCTAGGCCCACTAGGAGTCGGCATGCCGCCGACGGCACGGTCCATCTCATGCTGGTAGGCCTCCGAAAGGCGTCTCATGCTGGCCAGCCTGTTGGCGCTTTTGACTAGCTGGATGCGGCGTGCCTCCAGCGTCTCGGCGTCGACGTCTTCTGGGATGGGTGTAGACGGGTCTTGCAACGCCGCTTCGAGTGGGTCTCGAGCACCTCCGCCCGAATGCTCGCCATGGCTAATGACAAGCACCTCTGTGATGGTGCTCCCGCTGTTGTGCTCACGAGGAGGCCGCTCGTCGTAGACCACCACGTTGGTGGGGAACGCGTCAAGCAATGCTGTGTCGGAGTTGACAAGCATCGGGTCGGCGGAGCCAACCGACTCCAAGTGCACAGTAGGCTCGCTGACGACGTGGAGCTGGTAGAGGAGGCTGACGAGGCAGCTCTTGGGGCAATCCATGCCCGCATCAGACGCGGACTCGTCGGAGAGGCGAATCTTGCCAACGAGATCGGCTAGGCAGGTCGCCGCGTAGGCGACCTTCGCACTGTGCAGCGCGTCGGCGCACACGCTGTCGGGCATGCCGGGCTGGCTGCGCTCGCCAGGAAGGAACAAGGTTCCCGTCCAGAACAGGTCTCCGAACAATGGTGCACCTCGCCCCATGGTGGGCACCAAATGTCGGGGGTTGGGTGCGACATATGCCAAAGGATGGCTTATCATGGTGGGCACGAGTAGAACGTCGCCGGTGCCTGGAAGCGGGATGAAGCGTAGACACAAACGCCGGCGCACTTTACCCAGGTTCGGGGCTCTCCTAGGAGATAACACCCCTAGTCCTGCTCTGCGAGGTCTCCGCGTGTTCACTAAGGCACTAGTGAGTACAAATGTGCTCCTCGAGCTGTATGCTAGAGGTAGAAGAAGGCAAGGCTTGCTCCCTTCTCCCTCTATGTGTGAGTCTAGTTCTAACAGGTTGGGAACCCTTTGCATGGGTGCCCTGGGGGGTTTATATAGGCCTAACCCCCATGGGTACAATGGTAATCTGGCCAGGTGTAGGACCCGACTGTCAGTGTCTCCGGTCACCGGCTTCTCCGTCGGCTGCTGAGGCCCGCCGCCTGGTGGGCCCCGCCGACTGGTCTGGTACGGAGCCGACAAGCCACCTCTGCCCCTCACAGGTCTGGTCGGCGGCTGATTACTATAGCCGCAATGCTAATGATGCATGCTTGGTGGGGGGAGGGGCGGGGCTACAGTCCCGCCGTCTGGTGGGAGATCACTGTAGCCTCACCGTGTCTCGTCTAGTAAATGCGCACCGGCCTCGAGGGAGGAGTTGGCTGCCTGCTAGAAGCTGGATCCCCTTGGGTCCGACTGGTCAGGCTATGCCGCCTTCCGGGCTCTCGCTGCCTGGTAGGGCCTGCCGTCTGCAAGCCGTACCGACAGGCCGTCGTGGGAGCAGGGCCCCGCCTGACAGGAGTGACGTCAAGGGTGGAGTGGCAACAGTGCCGCGTCGTGCGGAGATCTCCGCATGTACGAGGCACTGTGGCCACACCAAGCCCTGGATATGGGGGTGATGGGCTACACTGTAGCCTCACCCTGTCTTATCTTCTAAATGGGGGGCGCAGATTCTGAGGGCGTCGTGGCCGAATGCTAGGAACCGGCCTCTCTGGAGGCCGCCTGCTAGGAGTGAGCCCATCTTGGTGCCGTCTTCTAGTACTTGGCCGTCTTTTGGCAGCCGGCCGTTTGGGCCAGCCGACCACCAGAAGGCGGTGCTTCATTTTGGATGTTCGTGGGGCACCGCCGGCCCAATGTCTTGAAAGGTTCAGGGACTCGGGTTAGGCTACCCGTTGCCCATTACTCCGACATCTCCCTCGATCCCTCCTCGAGCGCCGCCACCCTGTTCTCGATCTGCAATCGCTCGCCGTATCTCTCTCAATCCCCCTCGTCCTTCTCCCCACCGCGCCGCCAGGAGAGCCTAGACTCGATCCCCAACATCCTCCGCTGCCGCTCAAGTCCGCGCCCCACCTCCTCTTCTCTGCGTTCACACCTGCCAGTGTGTCGGCTTCGCCCGCTGCTTCCCAGGAGGCCGCGCCCCAGCAAGCTCCTTCGTCCCCCCTTCGTCTGCTCCCCTGCCGGGCTCCTCTTCCTTCACGCCGTCTTCGTCGAGCACCAGGAGCTCGGCCTCATGACGTGTCCCCAAGCGCCTCGCCATCCCGCCGCCATCGGCGACCACCAGGAGGCCGCCCCTCACGCCTCGTCCCGTGCTTGCCCTCGCCGCACCTGCTCCCGCTGCTCTGCTGCCGGCCTCCATGTCGCCCGCTCACCCTTTGCTCGAGAGCCACCCCATCCTGCTGCTTCATCTTGCCCGACCCTATACCACCTCGTCCCCATCGCTCTTCAACTCGTAGCCGCCGGTGACCACCTCTTCTTGTCGCCACCTTGCACCAATGCTGCGACTTCGTCCTCTACTCGCGAGTCCCCGCTTCACTGCTGCGTCTCCCTTGGCCTCGCCTCCTTGCTGCAGTGTTCTGCCTCGAGCCACCCTTCATGGTTCCTCCTTGCTGTGGATCACCAAGTACCACCGCACTGAGTCTTTTGCCTTGCTTCGTTTTGTTTTGAAGACAGAGCCGAGACCGCCAAGATGCACCCTGGTTTCGCCAAGACCCTGTGTTGGGCCATGTAAACGACTACAGCGACATGAACATCTACGAACCGTGTACAACTACCGTTTCCTGCCTAGTACAACTACCCTCGACGTGCATTTCGCCAAGTACCACTATCGATGAACCCCGAAGGACTTGGATGCGACAAGTTCCTCTCCAAACGTGTACAACTACCATCGCCAAGCTCGCGAGTACCACTACTTCCCACGACGACCCGTGAACATCTACTTCCACTACCGTCGCGAGAACGACTACTTCCACTATGGCCCGTGTACCACTACTTCCTTCGACGAACTCGATTCGCCCCAAAACGCACGCTTCAAAGGTATAATGACGAGACGACCAGCCGTGAACGAATGCAAGTTGTATGAGACGCCCGTGTTTGCATCATGTCCGAATTAATGCTTGCATGTTCCTCCTCGTTTGCCATGCCGTCGACCCGTGGGAACCCGATAACCGGGATCACCCCACCATCTTTTGCATGTTCCGCACATCCGCACACTTGCTCCTTTGCACCAGTATCTCAATGAGTTATCGGATCATCGGAATGTTGTCGTGGCACCATTTCTGTTGTCATTGCCGTGGCACCCAATTCTTTCCACCATGGTGACCAAATGCTCCTTATCATCTTCATGTCAACATTTTCATAAAATTGCATAAAACTTGCATATGTCATCCGCATCATGATAACAACATTTAAAATTAAAATTGTTGTTTGCATTAAATTGTTAAATGACATGTGGGGATCTTCCGGAATTGTTGTCTGTTGTTTCCGGCCTCATTTAACTTGCCTAGATAGGTAGTTTTTTATGTTTCACCTCTTGCCATGTTTAATAACATTTAATATTGTTGTGTACCTAAACGAGAGCAAACTAAATAACTCGAATGTGGTGTTCCGTCAATATGCTACTCATTGCATATTCAGCTCCACTTAATTTGTAGTATTGTTTGGGCACTTTGCCGTGCCATGCCTCATTAAACCGGACATGCATCATACTTGATTTTGCATCATGCCATGTTTATGCTTGTGTGTTTACCATGTTGTTTGCTTCTTTCTGGTTTGCTTCTCTTGTTAGCTTCGGTTTCGTTCCATAGTTGTGAGGATTCGTTCGACTATGTCCATTTGTATTCTTCTTGCACTCATTCTTCTTCCTCGGGATTTTAGGCAACATGACCATTACCCTCGATATCACTTCTATCTTTGCTTTCTAGTTCCACTTGTTTACCATGCCTCCCATATTGCCATGTCAAGCCTCTAACCCACCTTTCCTAGAAAACCGTTGTTTGGCTAAGATACCGCTTTTGCTCAGCCCCTATTATAGCGTTGCTAGTTGCAGGTGAAGTTGAGGATTGCTCCATGTTGGAACATGTTTATGTTGGGATATCACAATATCTCTTATTTTAATTAATGCATCTATATTCTTGGTAAAGGGTGGAAGGCTCGTCCTTATGCCTGGTGTTTTGTTCCACTCTTGCCTCCCTAGTTTCCGTCATACCGGTGTTATGTTCCTTGATTTTGTGTTCCTTACGCGGCTGGGTTTATGGGAACCCCTTGACAGTTTGCTTTGAATAAAACTCCTCCAGCAAGGCCCAACTTTGGTTTTACATTTGCCTAACAACCTATAACCCTCCCTTCGGCAGGCCAACCCAAGGGTCATCTTTATTTTAAACCCCCCGGGCCAATGCTTCTCTAAGTTTGGTCCGAACCAAGCAGCCTGCGGGGCCACCTCGGGTAAACTTGAGGGCTGGTTTTACTCGTGGCTTGACCAATCCAGTCTGCCTTGAGAACGATATATGTGCAGCTCCTATCGGGATTTGTCAGCACATTCGAGCGGTCTTGCTAGTCTTGTTTTACCATTGCCGAAATGTCTTGTAACCGGGATTCCAAGACTGATCGGGTCTTCCCGGGAGAAGGAATATCCT
Source organism: Triticum aestivum (assembly GCF_018294505.1). Classification (NCBI taxonomy): domain Eukaryota; kingdom Viridiplantae; phylum Streptophyta; class Magnoliopsida; order Poales; family Poaceae; genus Triticum; species Triticum aestivum. The sequence continues at coordinate 228,417,605 of NC_057798.1, forward strand.
TCGTTCATCGTGAGAGCTTATAATGGGCTAAGTTGGGACAACCCTGCAGGGTTTAAACTTTCGAACCCCGTGCCCGCGGTTATGTGGTAGATGGGAATTTGTTAATGTCCGGTTGTAGAGAACTTGACACTTGACTTAATTAAAGTGCATCAACCGCGTGTGTAGCCGTGATGGTCTCTTTCGGCGGAGTCCGTGAAGTGAACACGGTTTGGGTTATGTATGAACGTAAGTAGTTTCAGGATCACTTCTTGATCACTTCTAGCTTCTCGACCGTTGCATTGCTTCTCTTCTCGCTCTTATTTGTGTATGTTAGCCACTATATATGCTTAGTCGCTGCTGCAACCTCACCACTTATCCTTTCCATACCCATTAAGCTTTGCTAGTCTTGATACCCATGGTAATGGGATTGCTGAGTCCTCGTGGCTCACAGATTACTACAACAACAGTTGCAGGTGCCGATGGTACCAGTGCAAGCGATGCTACCGAACTCAAGTGGGAGTTCGACAAGGACCTTGGTCGTCACTATGTTTCGTTTCCTGATGATCAGTAGTGAAGCCCAGTTGGGACGATCGGGGATCTAGCATTTGGGGTTATCTTCTTTTCATTTGGATTTGTCCGTAATCGGACTATGTGTGTACTCTGATTGATGTATGATTTATTTAAGTACTTGTGTGAAGTGGCGATTGTAAGCCAACTCTTTATCCCAGTCTTGTTCATTACATGGGATTGTGTGAAGATGACCCTTCTTGCGACAAAACCATAGTGCGGTTATGCCTCTAAGTCGTGCCTCGACATGTGGGAGATATAGCCGCATCATGGGTGTTCCATTGTACTACTTCTAATTTGTTGAAATGGCACTTATGACGAGATAGTTTTAACTTGGTAGAGTGATATTCGTTGCATCTTTCATATGGTGTCTAGCTTTCATTGCTTCTAATTTGTTGAAATACCTTCTGCTTAGTTTACACATCATAGCTGTGAATATGCAATGTTGTCCTTTTTTCTTACACATTCAATCATCCTATCATGCGGTCGCCTTACTTTAAAGTAGTGCTCGGCAGCATCATGCATCAATGAGTTTTGAAAAGCAAATTTTTATTCATTTTTCTTGTGGGTTTGACTTGACAAGAAAATGCAATTAAGAAAAAGGAAGGAGAAAAATAAGGCAGAAACTGATGGCGGTCTTCCGGCGAAACCGGCATCCAAGGTGCTTTCTCTATCTTGGCAGTGTGATATTGTCTTGCATGTTGCATACGGTGTCTCACTTGTATTGCTTGTAATTTGATTAAATTACTTCTGCTTAGTTTACACAATTAGTTGTGAATATGCCATGATGTCCTATTTTTCGTACATATTCCATCATCATATCATACTTGTTCCTGTTTCTAGAACATATAATATCTGTCTATCACACCATGTTCTCACATCAAAGTACTATTATTGTGTAACCTGCAACAATCACTTTTCACAAGACACCTTTAACTTGGGAGTGCGATATAGTTTACATCTTACATTATTTTCTAGCCTGTACTACTAATTTGCTGAAATGGCACTAATGACGAGATAGTCTTAACTTGGTAGAGTGATATTCGTTGCGTCTTACATATGGTGTATAGCTTTCATTGCTTCTAATTTCTTGAAATGCCTTCTGCTTAGTTTACACATCATAAGCTGTGAATATACAATGCTGTGAATATGCCATGGCACTAATGATGAGAAACCTTTAACTTGGTAGTGTGATGTTGTTTGCATCTTGCATACGATTTATTTGTTGTACTGCTTCACATTTGTATAAATGCCAGTTATAACGAGACACTGTTAACTTGGCAGAGCGATATTTGTAGAATCTTTCATATGGGTCTACCTTCCATTGCATTGCTTCTAATTTATTGAAATGCCTTCTGCTTAGTTTACTCATCATAGTTCTGATTATCTCATGACGTCCTGTTTTTCGTACATATTACATCCTCCTATATGTGGTTGTCAAACATCAAAGTTCAGTTCGTCTGTATAACGCATCAATTTGTTCTGACGAACTAAATTTTTATTCCTTTTTCTTGTTGGCTTGACTTAAAATGGCACAGAGAAACAGGAAGGAAGACGGAATGACAGGGGATGGTGTTGGTACTAAGGACACACAGAAACAGAAGCAACCGAATAATGCAGATTCTGTTGGTATTGATGGTGCAATAGAAGGTCAAAATCTAGCAGAAACTTGTACAAACGTGGTATCATATGCTGCACTAGCTGCAAAACTAGCTAAACAGAAAGAAATAGCTGCCACCAAACAACCAGCGACAGCGCTAGTTGTTGCAACCGCTTCAACAGTACCACCAGTTGCACGAGTTACTCGTGCGTCAACTAAGCTAGCAACACGTTCCCAAGCTCCCTCGCCACCTGACACTACTTCCCAAGCACTCTTGACACAAGACGAGTTGGCAAGATCAGATGAACCTTGTGAGCTTGAGCAGCTAGAAGGTAGTTGTTGGAGCCAAGTTACAGTTGCATGCTTCTTTATATGTAGTCTCATAGTTTGATGTACACTAAGACTTCCTATGTTCGTTGTTGGACTAGAACCTAGGAGCAAGAGGAAACAAACATCAGGGATAATGCTCGATATGTTAACTAAATCTAGAGGAGGAAGAATGGAGATCCGTTTTGAGGTAGGTTTAAAAAGGCCACGTGATGCTACAGAGTCAGCCAAGTTAGTATCAGAGGCAGCGGTTGCCATTAGGTGTCATGCACGTGTGTTGGGGAACGTAGTAATTTCAACGAGAGGGGATGGTGATGCATAGCAACGAGAGGGGAGAGTGTTGTCTACGTACCCTCGTAGACCGAAGCGGAAGTGTTGACGCAACGTAGAGGAAGTAGTCGTACGTCTTCCTGGTCCAACCGATCCAAGCACCGTTACTCCGGCACCTCCGAGTTCTTGACACACGTACAGCTCGATGACGCATCCCGAACTCCGATCCAGCAGAGGTTCGGGGAGGAGTTTTGTCAGCATGACGGCGTGGTGACGATCTTGATGTTCAACTGTCGCAGGGCTTCGCCTAAGCACCGCTACAATATGACCGAGGTGTAATATCGTGGAGGGGGGCACCGCACACGGCTAAGGAACGATCACGATGATCAACTTGTGTGTTCATGGGGTGCTCCCTACCCCCGTATATAAAGGAGTGGAGGAGGGGAGGGCCGGCCCTCTTCTATGGCGCACCCTAGGGGAGTCCTACTCCCACCGGGAGTAGGATTCCCCCTTTCCTAGTCCAACTAGGAGTCCTTCCATGTATTAGCAGTAGGAGACAAGGAAGAGGAAGAGAGAAGGGAAGGAAGGAGGGGGTGCGGCCCCTCCCCCTAGTCCAATTCGGACTAGGCCATGGGGGGCGCACGGCCTGCCCTAGGCAGCCCCTCTCTCTTTCCCGCAGGGCCCAATAAGGCCCAATACTCCTCCCCGGCGAATTCCTGTAACTCTCCGGTACTCCGAAAAATACCCGAATCACTCAGAACCTTTCCGAACTCCGAATATAGTCGTCCAATATATCGATCTTTACGTCTCGACCATTTCGAGACTCCTCGTCATGTCCCCGATCTCATCCGGGACTCCGAACTCCTTCGGTACATCAAAACTCATAAACTCATAATAAAACTGTCATCGAAACCTTAAGCGTGCGGACCCTATGGTTCGAGAACAATGTAGACATGACCGAGACACGTCTCCGGTCAATAACCAATAGCGGGACCTGGATGCCCATATTGGTTCCTACATATTCTACGAAGATCTTTATCGGTCAGACCGCATAACAACATACGTTGTTCCCTTTGTCATCGGTATGTTACTTGCCCGAGATTCGATCGTCGGTATCCAATACCTAGTTCAATCTCGTTACCGGCAAGTCTCTTTACTCGTTCCGTAATACATCATCTCGCAACTAACTTATTAGTTGCATTGCTTGCAAGGCTTATGTGATGTGCATTACCGAGAGGGCCCAGAGATACCTCTCCGACATTCGGAGTGACAAATCCTAATCTCAAAATACGCCAACCCAACAAGTACCTTCGGAGACACCTGTAGAGCACCTTTATAATCACCCAGTTATGTTGTGACGTTTGGTAGCACACAAAGTGTTCCTCCGGTAAACGGGAGTTGCATAACCTCATAGTCATAGGAACATGTATAAGTCATGAAGAAAGCAATAGCAACATACTGAACGATCGGGTGCTAAGCTAACTGAATGGGTCATGTCAATCACATCATTCTCCCAATGATGTGATCCCGTTAATCAAATGACAACTCTTTGTCCATGGTTAGGAAACATAACCATTTTTGATTAACAAGCTAGTCAAGTAGAGGCATACTAGTGACACTCTGTTTGTCTATGTATTCACACATGTATCATGTTTCCGATTAATACAATTCTAGCATGAATAATAAACAATTATCATGAAATAAGGAAATAAATAATAACTTTATTATTGCCTCTAGGGCATATTTCCTTCAACGTGTCCTCCCAACATGGGTGCAGTACAGGAATGACAAAGACGAAACCCAGTTCAACACCTTACTCGACCATTTATCTGTAAGTATGGTTATGTATGGAAACTAGTAATGTCGTCTTGCTCTGTCCCATACTTTCTAGGTTGCCAATAATGAGACTCCCATAATTTTCAACAGATGAGCTTCAAGTTGGATAACCAAGATGATGCAACCAGACAAGCTTGCACCCATGTTTTCAAGTCTTCTCTGCGACAGTATCAGTATAACTTGAGGAAAACTCACTTTGAAGGCAAGGCTAACAGTGAACTTGCCCAAACATCTCCATTGGAAAATATATCGGATGAAGACTGGAGAGGCCTCGTTAAACACTGGTCTGATCCAAAGTATCAAGTATGTTATATGTATGTGATCAGATCACATGTTGAACTCCTATTTACGCATGTGCCTCACAAATCTATCTTCTTGTAGGTGAACTGTTCAAAGAATAAAGAAAACCGTACGAAAGTGAAATTCCAATAGACGACGGGATCTCGTAGCAATATTTCACACTTCAAGGCTCTTGTATTAGCTGTTGTTTCACTCTTTTCATTGTGCCACATTATCATATCTATATTGACTTATTCCAAATGCAGAGGAAAGCCTGCAAGGACCAAAAAGTACCTGAACCAAATGTTGTGGATATCTTCAAGGACTGTCACACCAGCAAGACGAAGGGCATGACTACACCAGTCAAAGCCGTTGTTGTAAGTCCTTAATCCTCATGCCTTTTAACTACTACTTACTCTAACTTGTGCATTGAACTGCATGGTTTGCAGCCAATGTCTAATATTCTTTTTAATTTTATACACTATTGTCTTAACGTATCATTGCAGCTTACAAGGTTTAAAAGAGAGGAGTGATGTTCATTTGATCTTGATCTCTAATCTAGTTCCGTGCTGGACTTGCCGACACAATGTTACAATTGCATGTTTATCTATTCTCAGTTGTTTTGTGATATGAATGATGTCATACTATGCTTACCGTATTATGAACTTTGTCTCTTTATCCTTAGATGTCAATCCAACGTGAAGAAATACAGAATACGTTAGCCATGGTACATAGTCATATGTTTGGGACCTGGTTTTATTATCTACTTTGCAGTAAAATACAACTAATATTTTACATGTGTTCACCAAAATAAGTTTTGTATATAGACCAAAGCTATTTTGTTCGGTTTTGCTACCTCCTTAATATCTTCTGTTCTGGTAGTACTAATGCAAAAACTCAACTTTTCAGCAAGCTATGGAAAAAATGGTGGAACCGCTACCTTCTGAAGGTGACGAGGCAACTATAACCGCAATGTCACCTATTGCTGCAATGGGTCAGTACCTATCCACTAACAGTGCCAAAAGCATGTTCCTTCGTAATACTGGGTTGGTTGTTAAGGCAATCTCATACAAAATGCCTCATGATCAAGATATGCAAGCTCAAAACAATGTTATATCTGCACTCCAGACACAAGTCCATTCCCCAATAGAGACCCTTTGTGAAACAAGGACAGCCATTGTTCGATGTCGTCAAGATATGCATTGTTCTGAAACCAGACTATCATACATTTCCTATGTTGTTCAGGAGCCTAGGAGAAATGAAGGCGAAGGATATGGTGCTCCATCAGACAGTACAACATGAAAATGTATCAGTCAGGTCAAATGAACTGAGCTTCTGAACTTCTGGTGGTGCATTTATCTGCCAGACTGTTAACTTTCATGCCAACCTTCCTTATGTTTTATGGTTGTAATTTGTTTTGTTGTGATACAAAATTTATTCTTAACGTGCAGCCACCGGCTGAAGAAAACAGCAAGCCATTTTTGTATAGTGAAGGGTGTTCCCTATATTTGCACTGGTGGCGAACTTTGATGCCCAGTGGATGTAATCTGTGCAATGGCCTTAATAACCCAGCGTTAGTTTCGGGCTTATTTATTTCCTAGTCTTCTTTTCCCCTGGTTTGCTAGTGGCTACAACAACCATGGGCCATATACGGACCATGGTAACCTTGAGCCTGCTATATGCCGTAGGATCCATGGGCCTCCTACGGGCCGTTGGATAAATGGGCCTCCAACGGGCCGTTGGATAAATGGGCCTTGAATGGGCCGTTGGATAAATGGGCTTCCAATGGGCCGTATAATCGGTGGGCCTCGGGCCATCGGATAAATTGGTCCACATTCCAAAAATGGGCGTAATTTGTATCAGGCCAGCATGGTAACAGGCCGTTAACAGGTCGGAAGACATCAAAGTTTAATTCCGTCACAAGCATAACGGGTCGTTAATGGGACAGAATATAGGACAGGCTGGAAACGGCACAATGGGTTAACAGGACACAAACGGGCCAATTCTAACCACGGGCCGAATTTGTCCCGTTAGGGGAATAGGCCACTAACGGGCCGGAAGTAATCGAGGGCCGGAGAGGAGCCCAAGAACATATGGGTCGTCAGTAGGCCAGAAGCTAACATGGGCTGGAAACGGCCCATGGAAATCATGTGCGTTAATGGGCACAAAGAAATTTATTATTCATTATGGGACAGAGTCACCGCAGGCCACTGAAGGGCTAAATATATGGAAGGCCTCATATGGGCTGAAAGACGTCTGTAGGACCTTGAGAAGAGGTGTCTAGAGAGGGGGTGATTAGACACTAAGTATCAAAGTTGCAGTTTTTAACTTCTTTAAGTTTAAGTGGAGTTTAGGCACAAGTTTAACATTCACAATACATAACAAGGAAGCATGCATAGAGTATATGAGCAACGGAAAGTAAAGATTGCAACTTGCAAGAATGTAAAGGGAAGGGTTTTGGAGGATTCAAACGCAATTGGAGACACGGATGTTTTTGTCGTGGTTCCGATAGGTGGTGCTATCGTACATCCACGTTGATGGAGACTTCAACCCACGAAGGGTAACGGTTGCACGAGTCCAAGGAGGGCTCCACCCACGAAGGGTCCACGAAGAAGAAACCTTGTCTATCCCACCATGGTCGTCGCCCACGAAGGACTTGCCTCACTAGCGGTAGATCTTCAAGAAGTAGGCGATCTCCTTGCCCTTACAAACTCCTTGGTTCAACTCCACAATCTTGTCGGAGGCTCCCAAGTGACACCTAGCCAATCTAGGAGACACCACTCTCCAAGAAGTAACAAATGGTGCGTTGATGATGAAATCCTTGCTCTTGTGCTTCAAATGATAGTCTCCCCAACACTCAACTCTCTCTCATAGGATTTGGATCTGGTGGAAAGAAGATTTGAGTGGAAAGCAACTTGGGGAAGGCTACAGATCAAGATTCATATGGTAGGAATGGAATATCTTGGCCTCAACACATGAGTAGGTAGTTCTCTCTCAGAAATGGTAAGTTGGAAGTGTAGGCACGTTCTGATGGCTCTCTCCACGAATGAAGAGGAGGTGGAGGGGTATATATAGCCTCCACACAAAATCTAACCGTTACACACAATTTACCAAACTCGGTGGGACCGAATCAAGAAACTCGGCCGGACCGATTTAGCAAATCTAGTGACAGTTAGGATTTTCGGTGGGATCGACATGCAACTCGGTAGGACCGATATGATTAGGGTTAGGGCATAACGTACTCTCGGTGAGACCGATTACACAAACTCTGTGACACCGATTTTGGTAATTAGATAACCAGAGAGTTGGTCAGGCAAACTCGGTGGAACCGATTACTCAAACTCGGTGGGACTGATTTTGGTAATAAGTTAACCAGAGAGTTTGCATTGTAATCTCGGTAGTACCGATTGCTCAAACTCGGTGAGACCAATTTTGGTAATGGAAATACACAGAGAGATTACAATCCCATCTCGGTGAAACCGAGATCCCTATCGGCGAGATCGATTTGCCTAGGGTTTGTGGCAGTGGCTATGACATTTGAACTCGGTGGCGCTGGATAGAAAGAATCGGTGTGGCCGAGTTTGACTTTAGGTTTAGGTCATATGTGTGGAAGTGGGAAAGTAGTTGAGGGTCTTGGAGCATATCACTAAGCACTGTGGAGCAAGAAACTCATTAAGCAACACCTCATCCCTTCTTGATAGTATTGGCTTTTCCTATAGAATCAATGTGATCTTGGATCACTAAAATGTAAAATGAAGAGTCTTGAGCTTGAAGCTTGAGCCAATCCTTTGTCCTTAGCATCTTAAAGGAGTTCCCACATCCTTTAGTCCATGCCACTCCATTGTTGAACTTATCTGAAACATACTAGATAAAAGTGTTAGTCCAACAAGAGATATGTTGACATTAATTACCAAAACCACCTAGGGAGCACTTGTGCTTTCAATCTCCCCCTTTTTGGTAATTGATGACAAACATCAAAGCTTTAGATAAAGATATAAAGAATGGCAAGTAAAGCTTTGGAAGGACATGTAACAAGCATAGGCTCCCCCTACATGTATGCAATCATGTGAATATGGAATATAGAAGCATGTGAGAGCATAACCATGTGAGAGCATAACCATGATAGAGTAGGCGATGTGTTATATGTATCTTGGCCATATGCATCAGAGCAAAGAATATTAAAGAAAATACCTTCATGCTCATGAGTCCTTCTTGCAATAGTATGTACATCAGCAAGAATTCCTCATACACATGATTTTGATGCATATACTTACCTTGTAGTCTTGAGTTGGCTTAGGATGGAATGAACCTGCGTAAACAAGGTTAGATAACACAGGTACATCTACTAGCCAGAGCAAACAGAAGAAACCACAAGAATACCAAGACTGGGATGACATGTAGAGAGTAAGTACTAAGTACCACATTGGATTAGACATGTCCCCAAGAGTAAAGATATGCAATGAATTTAAATGATTTCCTTCCCTTAGATGTCTTGCTCCCCCTGAATCTAGCATGGGATACTGGGAGAAGATAGGGAACAGAAAATCAAAGCTAAAAGATATAAATGAACAGAGCTAATGCAAGCTAATGCAAATAAGCACATATGAACATGTCTTTCCCCTCAAGAAGACATGTGGCATATCTCCTCTTGAACACCAAGCATCTGGGATCCTTGAGAAATACTTTCTACTTGAGTATTCTCTCCCCCTGGAGATCTCTTTCTCTCTTTCTCCCCTTGAGGAGGTGATACTCTCTCTCTCTCTCTGATGTGATCTCTCTAAGTGATAAGCTTTGATGTGATCTATTTCTCCCCCTTTTACATCAATTTCCAAGAAGGGTTTGATCCTTGAGTCACAGCACAAAGCATTTATAGAAATGTGATGCTTGTAGAGGACAAGATTCATTGAGTGAAGCTGGATCAGAAGAAACACAAAATAAGTGGCAAACTGTTTTTCCTGTTGTGAAATCAGTGGCACCGAGTGGTATGCTTCGGTTGTACCAAAAGGATTCGGTTGGAACGAAAACAACAAATCGGTGAAACCGAGTTCATCGCAGAGAAAACACTTGTCACCTCAGCTCACTAGACTAGTAAGATCTCACAAAGATTTGCAAGGAATTGACTGAATGATGCAATGAATTGGATGCAGAAAATGCAGAGCAAGTAGAAAGAAATCTAGATGAAGTTTTTTTTGAAGGGGGAAACAAATATGCATGAGACAAATGCAAAAAACACAGAAAAGAACACAAGAGAACTTCATCTAGGGATGGTCGGCGAAAAGTCACCTATGTTAGAGTATATTGACTTAGGAGTCAAGTGAGATCACTTGATCATAGGTCATACTCATCGTTTAAGCTCAAAATGGGGTTGCCATTTTTCGTTTAAGCATCTTGATGTATTCACATCTTGTCGAGTTGCTTTAGCTCATGACTTGGAGTAAAGCTTCTCTAAGATGGAATGACATACCTTGGTTGGTGGTGTTGAACATGTAGTTGAACTTGCGTGGGTTGCTCAACTTGTAGGTACTTGGGATTTGAGTCCATTTACCTACATGGGTTAGTTCTTGCAAGGAAGAGCACTTGTGTATCCAAAAATGACAATCATGAAGCTCAACATAGAATTTGTCAAAGGATATGTTTGAATGGTTCCGTGCTTCCTTGTCTTCAACCACCATAGTGTAGAGACTTGGTGATGTAGAGATTGCTCAAGATGTGAGTAGATTACAATCTCATGGAATTTGATTCAACCAAGTACCTACATGGGTTAGATAACATGCAAGATCCAAATATATCCAAGACATAAGATTTTCATTCTAAGAGAAATATCAAGGATTAGTCATAAGCTCATGTCTTGCATGTATCCAATGGAGTTCCTACTCCAAGTTTGAAGCATCAATGATGTTCAATTCTCCTCTTAACCTGCAAAACACTTTCTCATCAAGTGGTTTAGTGAATATATCCGCTAATTGCTTTTCGGTGCAAACATGCTTAAGATTAATGTCACCCTTAGCAACATGATCTCGAATGAAATGATGATGAACTTCAATATGCTTAGTTCGAGAATGTTGTACGGTATTATGACCAATTTTGATAGCACTTTGATTGTCACAAAGCAATGGAACATGTTTCACATATATCCCATAATCTTTAAGAGTTTGGGTCATCCAAAGTAATTGAGCACAACATGAACCAGCTGCAATCTATTCCGCTTCGGTGGTGGATAAGGATACTGAGTTTTGTTTCTTGGAGGACCAAGACACAAGAGATCTACCAAGAAATTGACAAGTACCCGAAGTGGACTTTCTATCAACCTTGTCTCCAGCATAGTCCGAGTCGGAGTAGCCAACAAGATCGAAAGAGGCCCTCTTAGGATACCAAATGCCAAAATTTGGTGTATGGATTAAGTATCTCACTATCCTTTTCACGGCCTTAAGATGACATTCTTTAGGATCATCTTGATATCATGCACACATGCACACACTTAGCATGATATCGGGATGTGAAGCACATAGATATAACATTGAACCGATCACAGAGCGATAAACCTTTTAATCAACCGGTTCACCATCTTTGGTCAAATCAAGATGTCCACTAGTAGGCATGGGTGTAGTCATACCTTTGCATTCTTGCATATTGAACTTCTTGAATAGGTCCTTGGTGTACTTCATTTGAGAAACAAAAGTACCTTCCTTAGTTTGCTTGATTTGCAACCCAAGAAAGAATTTGAGTTCACTCATCATAGACATCTCAAACTTCTCCGACATTAGCTTCCCAAACTTTTCACTAAAATGAGGGTTAGTTGAACCATCATCAACATAGATTTGGCACACAAATAGTTCTCCATTAACCCTTTTAGTAAAAAGAGTAGAATCTATTTTCCCAATTTCAAAGCCTTTTTCAATAAGGAACTTGGTCAAGCATTTATACCATGCTCTAGGAGCTTGTTTAAGACCATAAAGGGCTTTGTGAAGTTTGTAAACATGATTTGGTTTCTTAGGATTGACAAAGCCGGGAGGTTGCTTAACATAAACTTCCTCCTCTATTTCACCATTTAGAAAAGCACTTTTAATGTCCATTTGGTACAAGGTGATATCATGATGATTAGCATAGGCAAGTAAGATGCGAATGGACTCAAGTCTAGCAACGGGAGCGTAAGTATCACCATAGTCCATACCTTCGACTTGTGTGTAGCCTTGGGCGATGAGACGTGCTTTGTTGCGAACTACTTGTCCATCTTCATCTTGCTTGTTGCGAAACACCCATTTGGTACCGATGATGTTGTGGTTGTTGTCGGGCTTCTCAACCAATGTCCAAACTTGGTTCCTCTCAAAGTTGTGTAGCTCTTCATGCATAACATTTATCCAATCCGGATCTTCCAATGCTTCTTCGACCTTCATAGGTTCAATGCTAGAGATGAAAGAATAGTTTTCACAAAAGTTAGCTAAACGAGTTTTAGAGCGAGTGATTCTCCCGGTTTGAATATCATTGTAGATTTGCTCGACGGGATGGTCTTTAGCAATTCTTGCTCGAACTCGTGAAAGCTTTTGCTTGGTTCTTGGTTGAACTTCTTCTTCATCTTGTTCTTCTTCTTGGCCTTCTTCATTGTTGGTGTTGTCGTTCTCTTGTCGTGGTGGAGAAGGAGGTTGTTGATGTTCATCTTGATGCACTTCCTCGTTTTCTTCATCTTGGTGTGTCCCACTTGTGGATGCTTCCATATCAACTCTTGGTTCACCTTGTCATGAAGTTGAAGCTTCCACTTGGACAGATGAGGTACTCTCCTTCACCTCCGTTGGACGGACCTTACCAATAGACAAGTCTTGGATTGCTTTCGAAGGATCTTTGTCTCCTACATCAATTGGCAATTTCTCTGCTTGCGAGCCGTTAGATTCATCAAACTTCACATCTACCGTCTCTTCAACCTTTCAGGTGAAATTGTTGTAGACACGATAAGTGTGAGAGTTTGAGCCATACACTACAAGAAATATGTCAACTAATGACCTTCTGTCAGTGACCCTGAAAGAATTAGTGATAGATCTATGATCATTTCAGACCAATTGGTCAAAAGCTGTTCGGGGGGCTCCAAACCCTAAACCATTGCGACCATTTTGGTCAGAAAGGTCGTAATTTCCTTACACAAAATGGTCACAAAGCAAACAGTGCTAGTCCGCTGCCTTGTTTCTAGTTGTTAATGACCAATATAGATGGTCATAGCCTTGTAGATTGTGGTGGGTTGTGATGACTAGGCGCCATCTCATCAGTTTTGCCTATGTGTCATGTCCATGTGGCAGTTTTTGCCCTAGGTTGTGAAGCAACCTATATTTCTGTTATTCCAAAAATTCCCAAAAAATTCTCATTAATGTTTTGGATCATATATTCATCAAATATGTCAAAAACATTCCTTGCCTAGTTCAAAAATAATTCGAAAATATTCATTTCCCTATTCTATTTAGAGCAGCACTTTGTGAAGGAAGTACCACTTTGGCATGTCCAAATGGTATCCATTTTCTACAGCGCTTTCCTATGCCCAAATAACCATCCTCGACCAAATGTCAGCTCAATCCATTCATTATTTTGAGCCCAGCTTCAACATTCGTATTTATGTCCAGTGTGGTACTTTGTAAAGCAAGTACCACCTAGGCTCCTCCTTTTGAGGTAAAAATTTGCGAAGACGGTCTTCTTAGTAATTGATCATCCTCAACCAAAACTCACGCCCATTAGCCATGTGAATTTTCCGTACCGCAAATCAAACACTTGGCTGCTTATTCATGTTTGAGCATCGATCGGTCTCCTCGTGAGAATCTTATGTTGTGATTTTCTTCCTAGCATCTAATTGGGGAGTGCCCAACCCACTAGACATGCCTAGTCCGCCCAGAACACATGGCAATGCCACGGTCACGCGGTGACCACGCGGCGGGCATGTGAGCTTACGCGCTTTAGAGTTGGGGCACTCGGCTACCGTCCAAACGTTGATGTCTCGCCATAAAACCATGTATTTCTGATTAAATAGTTACTTATTTACCTAGAAATGATTTTTGTAAAAAATAAATAGCAAACTATGAGGCAGCTGCAGTTCAAATTTGACCCGCTTCCAACTGAATCGGCAACAATTTGTCTTTTTCACCAGAGGTGGATCAAAACTTTTTACACCCAACCATTTTGTCAATTGTGCATTAAACATGGCCTAGTATTTTAAAAAATTGATTTGGTCCATTTTTGCAACAATTATTTGGTAGTTCCTTAAAAAAAACCTCATTTCGGGCACTCAGAAAATGGAAAATGAATTTTCCGTGCAAAGAAAATGAAAACTCCCTTAGGCAACATTGTTTGAAATTCCAAGATGCACCCTTGTGCACAATATGAGATCATTTGAACAAACTATGCCATGAATGTGGCAATAAGATTGATCATTTGGCTTGAAAGCCATGAATCTTCACGCATGATAGCTCATTTCGGAGAACACTTTTTTAAAATAATTATCGTATTACAAGTTTATTATTTTTCCTGGAAACTTGGTCACATATAATGACACAATGCGAAGGTTTTCCTATTTTTTGATTTTTTTGAATTTTTTATGCCCGTTTCAAAATGCGGTCAAAACGGCGGGCTTGACCGTTCCTAGCTAGTGGTTGAATCTTGGAACATTTTTGGTGTTTCTATGATAAAATAGATACTTATGTACCTAGAAATGATTTTTGTAAAATATAAATAGCAAACTATGAGGCAGCTGCAGTTCAAATTTGACCCGCTTCCAACTGAATCGGCGACAATTTGTCTTTTTCACCAGAGGTGGATCAAAACTTTTTACACTCAACTATTTTGTCAATTGTGCATTAAACATGGCCTAATATTTTATAAAATTGATTTGGTCCATTTTTGCAACAATTATTGGGTAGTTCCTTCACAAAAAAACTAATTTCGGGCACTCGGAAAATGGAAAATGAATTTTCTGTGCAAAAAAATGAAAACTCCCTTAGGCAACATTGTTTGGAATTCCAAGATGCACCCTTGTGCACAATATGAGATCATTTAAACAAACTATGCCATGAATGTGACCATAAGATTGATCATTTGGCTTGAAAGCCATTGATCTCCACACATGATAGCTCGTTTCTGAGAACACTTTTTTAAAATAATTGTATTATTACAAGTTTGTTATTTTTCCTGGGAACTTGGCCGCATATAATGACACAATGCGAAGGTTTCCCAATTTTTTTGAATTTTTTTGAATTTTTTATGCATGTTTGAAATTACGGTCAAAATGGCAGGAATAACCGTTCCTAGCTAGTGGTTGAATCTTGGAATTTTTTTGGTGTTTCTCTGATTAAATAGATACTTATGTATCTAGAAATGATTTTTTGAAAAAACAAAAAGCAAACTACGAGGTAGCTATAGTTCAAATTTGACCCGCTTCCATCTGAATCGGCGGAAATTTGTCTTTTTCACGAGAGGTGGATCAATTTTTTTTACACCCAACCATTTGGTAAATTGTGCATTAAATATGTCCTAGTATTTTAGAAAATTAATTTGGTACAATTTTGCAACAAATATATGGTAGGTCCTTCACAAAAAAACTCTTTTCGGGCACTCGGAAAATGAAAAATGAATTTTCCGTGCAAAAAAAATGAAAACTCCCTTAGGCAACATTGTTTGAAATTCCAAGATGCACCATTGTGCACAATATAAGATCATTTGAACAAATATTTGATAGGACTTTCACAAAAAAAAACTCATTTTAAGCACTGAAAAATGGAATGAAATTTTTTATCTTGAATCGATCATGACCAATTTATATGGTCATAAGTTCATCAAATGGTTTGCTGCGTTCTGATTGGACCATGGGCATATCACGCGGATCACGCATCAACCACCGTCGGATGCTTCCGGATCCAATGGCCCAATCCAACCCGAGCTGAAACCCTAGGTGTGTCCTCATGGACATTTTCCATCCACCCCCCGCCTCCATTCTTTCTCTCATTTCTCCCTCCCCGCCTCCATTCTTTCGCTCCAGATCCGCCACCCACCCCAATCCCTCTCCCCCATCCAGATCGACAACGACGGCCCCCCGTCGCCGCCCACTCCTTCCCATCCCGCCGCGGCGAGGAGATCCATTCCCGCCGCCGCCGTCGCCCCGCCCCCTTCTCCCCGATTCAGACCACATCCTCCCACCATAGCTCGCCGCCGGGCCTCCTCCTTCCCTTCTCGCAGATCCAGAGCTGTGAGATCCGTCTCTCTCCGACCTCGAGGTCGACTGGGAGGGGCGCAATCCAGGAGCAGCGGGCTACACGCTGGCGGAGAGCGGCCAGCAGCTGCTGCAGGGAGGGGGCTGCTTCTCCCCGGTGTCGGAGCTCGTCGGGCGGGCAGAGGCCGCCGCGTCGGCGGCCGCCTCGGAGATCTCCGAGACGTACTCCGCCGTCGCCAACGCGCTCAGCTCCGTCGTCGCGGCCGTGGTGCGCGCGCCGCCCAAGGACTTCCGCGTCATCAGGCAGGAGTGGGCGGCCATCCGCATCCAGACCACCTTCCGCGGCTTCCTGGTAGGTCGCTCGCTCGCCTCGCGCCGACAATCCGATTCTGGCGGCGGTGTTCTGTAGAGCGTCGCGTGATGTCCGGTTGGGGGCTTGGTAGAGTCTAGAGAGAGTGTCTGGATCACCTCGCCACCGCATCACCACCGCGCCTCCACCATCACCTCGCGCGACCTCTCTGTCCAGCCGGCGCGCCTCTCCCTGCTGCTTCCCCAACTTCTTCTTCTCTTTGCTGCTCCTCCACCTCTCCTCGTCCCCCAAACTGCTGCTGCTTTCCTTCTCCTACACCAAACGCTGCTACTTCCCTCTCTTTGCGCTGAAGCCGCCGCTGCTCGTCTGCAATTGAACCTCGATCCGCTGCTGCTCCTAACCTGAAGCTCTTCTTCTACTGCGCCCCCTGCTGCTCTCTCAAGGCTGCTGCTCCTTCTCCATCTCTCAACTGCATGCTGCGCCTCTGCTGAAGCCTTCTCTGAACCCCCTGCTGCTGCTTCTCTTGCTTACCTCCGCTGCTGCTGCTGCTCTCTCTCTCAACCTTCTCTGAACCTGCTGCTGAACCCCAACTCGCTGCTGCAGTTTCTAGCTCTTTCTCTCTCTTTAATTCACAGGAGTCAGTACTGTATAATATAGTGATTTGTTCAATTTTCAGACTTGTATTTGTAGTGTTACATTGGTGGTCTGTGAGCTGAACCTTGATACATTGTGTAAAACTTTGTAATATTCAGATTTGATAAGAGTGCTTGCAACCTGCTATATGTTCCATTGATACCTGTCATCTGTTAATTACTATTCTACTAGTGTATGTGTGTGATTTCCTTGGTGTTCGGTTTCAGACTTGTGCTTGTTTAGTAGTACTCATTTTTTTCATTAGTGTGTATTAGACCAGTGCCTTGTAATACCTATTTCCGGATTTGTCACTAGTGTGTGCTGAATGTGTTTTAGCTACTAGTCCTTGTGTTTTAGCTACGTTCATTATTCAGCAAAGACGAATTTATGTGTGCCTGGAGAACCTTGGACTCTGTCACATTCTCGGATGCATCTACTTTTGCACTCGTTTATATGCATCCATTAATTTTTGTATAACCTGTTAACTAATGTTCTTCGCCTATTGTTATGCAGATTCCATTTGACTTTTGTTGTTACCGCTACAGTTTGTTGTTGGATGATGTAAGTTCTGATCCGTTTTACCCATGTGCATATTTGGTTTCTCCTTTATTCTTATGCTTAGATTGCCCCATCAAATGTGTAATTTGCTGTTCGCAACTGACACGTAAATGCTCTCTCAGGTGTTGGAGCAGCAGCGAGCAATAGACCTTTTCTCGCAGAAGGTGAAGAGGTCGTCGTTCAGCACGTCAGATAGGGTATTGTCGTCTTACAAATTCTTTCAAGAGTTTCAGACCTACAAGACACACAAATAGAATGAATTGATGTGTGTATATGCCATGGAATTTTGAGCAGGTTCTCCAGCTGTCGGACTAGGTGGAGGCACTCTTCCTGAAGCACTTCGCGCTCCTCGACCTCGACCTCGAGCTGGCACAGGGGCGAGCTGGCGCAGATGACGGCGACTGTGCTCCTCGACCTCGAGCTCCGCCCCCGTCCGCCCACGCTCCTCGACCTCGAGCTCTGCCCTCGCCCGCCCGGGCCGCTGGTACTTCCCCTGCCCCCCCTCTCGCCGTGCTGTTCGATGCAATCTGTGCCATACCACTGTATGAACCGGCTGTTGCTTATCCCATCGCTGTTGCGTTGCCGTCGAGTTAGCGTCTCATGCCACTTCTGTAGCTATTTGCTGCCTCACGATTTTGCAAGAGCAGCCCACTTTCCTGTAGTGAGTGAAACAAAGCCATGTACCTTACCAAAGCTAGGCGGTTATGTTTGTGTCTAGCTTTCTCAGTATATATACTTGCTAGTATTTTTGTGTCTAGTTTTCTCAGTCCGATTGCCGGCATGCAAAAGATGGATGCACATGTACATACATACCAAAGTAGACCATCTATATAGTCTCTAGCCATGTTGATAATATATTTTTTAAGAAAGAAATCAACTCAGATTATATATGTACAATTATTATGCACATACGTATGGTGACTGCTGATTGATTATTTTTGTTTTCCTTTGAATCCCATTTTTATTGACTAGCAGCACTCACACTAAGTATTACAAATCCGCCGTGCATACAATCCAATCATATCAAATGTAGTTGATTTGTATATCCTGTAAATAATTTCTTTGCACGCCCATTCTGCCATGTCAATGATGATGATTTAATTATGATTTCTGCCAATGGATGGATTCACATGATTTATGGAGAGATATAGGGAGCAAAAGGACTTGCATATGGTGTTGACTGACTTGGAGAAGGCCTATGATAAGATACCACGGAATGTCATGTGGTGGGCCTTGGAGAAACACAAAGTTCCAGCAAAGTACATTACCCTCATCAAGGACGTGTATGATAATGTTGTGACAAGTGTTCGAACAAGCGATGTCGACACCAATGACTTCCCGATTAAGATAGGACTGCATTAGGGGTCAGCTTTGAGCCCTTATCTTTTTGCATTGGTGATGGATGAGGTCACAAGGGATATACAAGGAGATATCCCATGGTGTATGCTCTTTGCGGATGATGTGGTGCTAGTTGACGATAGTTGGGCGGGGGTAAATAGGAAGTTAGAGTTATGGAGACAAACCTTGGAATCGAAAGGGTTTAGGCTTAGTAGAACTAAAACCGAGTACATGATGTGCGGTTTCAGTACTACTAGGTGTGAGGAGGAGGAGGTCAGCCTTGATGGCCAGGTGGTACCTCAGAAGGACACCTTTCGGTATTTGGGGTCAATGTTGCAGGAGGATGGGGGTATTGATGAAGATGTGAACCATCGAATCAAAGTCGGATGGATGAAGTGGCGCCAAGCTTCTGGCATTCTCTGTGACAAGAGAGTGCCCCAAAAGCTAAAAGGCACGTTCTACAGGACGGCGGTTCGACCCGCAATGCAGAGTGTTGGCCGATTAAAAGGCGACATGTTCAACATTTAGGTGTGGCGGAGATGCGTATGTTGAGATGGATGTGTGGCCACACGAGGAAGTATCGAGTCCGGAATGATGATATACGAGATAGAGTTGGGGTAGCACCAATTGAGGAGAAGCTTGTCCAACATCGTCTGAGATGGTTTGGGCATATTCAGCGCAGGCCTCCAGAAGCTCCAGTGCATAGCGGACGGCTAAAGCGTGCGGAGAATGTCAAGAGAGGGCGGGGTCGACCGAATTTGACATGGGAGGAGTCCGTTAAGAGAGACCTGAAGGATTGGAGTATCGACAAAGAGCTAGCTATGGACAGGGGTGCGTGGAAGCTTGCTATCCATGTGCCAGAGCCATGATTTGGTTGCGAGGTCTTTTGGGTTTCACCTCTAGCCTACCCCAACTTCTTTGGGACTAAAGGCTTTGTTGTTGTTGTTGTTGTTGATGGATTCACATGATGCGACGGACCTGCTGTCGGCTGTCTTCCCCGACCACTTATGTGAGCTGCTCCTGCCGCTGACCCTCCTCAACTTCGCCCTTTGCTCGCTGTTGCTCCTGGTGAGACAATTTCCTTGATCTGTCGCTTCTTCCTCCTGTCAACTACATATG
The DNA here is from genome assembly GCF_018294505.1 of Triticum aestivum. NCBI lineage: Eukaryota > Viridiplantae > Streptophyta > Magnoliopsida > Poales > Poaceae > Triticum > Triticum aestivum. The sequence goes on from NC_057798.1 coordinate 228,437,597, forward strand.
TGATGATTCCGTAACTGCTCTAGTTTAGGTGTAGCTGCAACTACTATATTTTGATCTGTTGCTGGCTTCATATGTTAGCTTCACATTTTGATCTGTTGAACAGTCCCAGATTATGTCAATTTGTTACCAACTAGTTAGAGTTAAAGCAACTCATTTGGCTTTTGCTCACTGTTTTTATTGTCCTGTGCTGCTCATACTGTATGTACAACATGTTGCTGAACTAAAAAATGCTATTTGCTTCACATTTTTGTTTGTTGAACTGTCCCAGATTATTTCAATTAATATAAACCTATGAGTTAAATAAATTGTATGGGAGGCTCCTGTTGAGGGGCACCTTGTATTCTTTTTTGTAAAATCTCCTATCGTAAGCGAAAAAGCTTCAGGCATTGAGCCATTGTATTGTGTTCTTAAAATACGTTTTTTGTTTTGTCCCCTGCATAGCTAATTTGCCTTTTGCTGTGAGATGGCAACTGATATATCCACCTTTTGCTACGATATGACAACTGATTTATCCACCTTTTGCTGTGAGATGGCAACTAATTTGCTTTTTTACTAGCTGTTTTATTTGCTTGCTTGGTTGCCCTGAACTTCAATTTTTTATTTGCTTGCTTCTTAGTCTCTCTCCCTCCCTGCAGGTGCCACCGGATGCAAGGGTGGAGCTTGCGCCTCTTTCTCTACACCAGTTTATGTTGCTTCCGTTGCTGCGAATGTGGTTAAGATGGGGTTCTACACCAGCTTCTTATGTTGCATGTGAATGGGGTGAGTAGATAGAATTGAAATGAGCTAAGCATTGGTTGATTCGCCAAGTGAAGATAGCATGGACCCTGGGGCGGCATCCGCGTCCTGGGGTTTGCAGCTCAGCGTGGTGCTGCTGACAAGGTCCATCTCCCCTTAACTTATTGCTTAGCACCGATCTTAATATTACAATTTTCCCTAGATGCATTTAATTTGTGATTTGTTTTGTGATTGCTGGTTGCATCAGAACACTAGTCTATGTAACATGAGTCATTTATACCCCCTGTATCTCAAGGTTAATGTTGTGTGATGGTCTGACTCCATTCATTCTGGAGAAAGTTCATGCCAAATTGTAATCACTGCAACTGTGCTTCTTACTTATGTTATTTTCATTTTTTGGTAACTGAAACATAGCCTTCATCGTCTGCTTAGGAGTACACATTAATTACCACTAAATGAGGTCAATATTTGTACTCCATGGGCAGATGTTGTCTACTTTGGGTTTCTCTTTCATGGAATACTGTTTACAGTGATATACGCTTTCATTGGGGTAACACAGATTGGTAATGTGTATGTCAAAACTAAATTATAAAGTCAAGGAGTTGTGACAGTACTATGAATTGGTATATATACCACTTCATCGGTAAGTGCAAAACTGAAGCATTGATGGCAACTCTTCTTTTTGTGCCTGTATATATATATATATATATATATATATATATATACACACACACACACACACACACACATATATATATATATATATTATTGAATCCTTCTTATTTTTGTGTACTTAATACGGAGGTTGCTGCAACTCTTCTACTCCAAATTCATTCCAAACACAGTCCAGAAGTATAAACAAGTTTACAGATTCAGTCCAATTTCACTTGTGCAGGAAATTCACCTGTGCGGCGGCGGTGGGGAAGGAGCAGCACCGACAGTCCTGACACCGACAGTCCTGACAGAGAAAGCCATGTTGCCGTTTTGTTTGTTCCCAGCCTTGACTATGGTTGTCCAGCGAGTCCGGTATGTCGTCATTTTTTGTAAAGCAGTATTGTATCACACTTGTAGAGCTCGTTACACATGTAGATCTTGTAAAGTACTGTATTACACATGGTCATATGTATTGGCAACGTGATCTGGTTGCTCTTATTTGAAGTATCATGTGTGCTTTTGTCTACCAAGTTAAATACTAGTTGAAATATGAAGAATATGAGCCTGATAGATGGGACTCACTTACCAAACCCAAACCTGACAACTGGGACCTATCTGACTGGTGGACCCATTTAATAAAAAAGGAAATTAAAATTATTTAGACGAAAAGGCCAAACCCCAATAATAAAAAAGGCTGCAATGTTGGGCCAGGCCTATGAAGTCGACCAAAAATTGACAGAAAAAAATATAGAAAGGCTGAATTAATGGGCTAGGCCCATGTAGAAAACTGAATTGGACCGGGCTGAATCTTGTGCCACATCAGCTTGCCACGCTGGATGCCTACGTGGCCTGGGGAGGTTGCTAGTGACCAAAACGCCACAGTGGACATATTTTGGTCATAAACGTCTACGACCATTCTAGAAGAAAGGTCGCTATAGTCAGTTTACGACCGCCAGCTTTTGACCTTCTGTTTTTGGTCACAAAAAAGTCGCAAATGAAAAACCATGACCTTTCAGTGACCAATAGTGGTGGCAACAAGTTGACATATTTCTTGTAGTGATAACCTAGTAGGAAACCTTCATGAGACTTAGGAGCAAATTTAGAACGACGATGCTTATCAAGAATGTAGCACTTTGAGCCGAATACTCGAAAGTATCCAACTTGGGGTTTGTTACCGGTGAGGAGCTCGTATCCCGTCTTGCCGAGTAGCTTGTGAAGATACAAGCGATTTGTTGCATGACAAGCAGTCTCAACGCTTCTGCCCAAAAGTGCTTCGGTGTCTTGTACTCATCAAGCATCGTTCTCGCCATTTCGATGAGCGTCCGGTTCTTCCTCTCAACAACTCCATTTTGTTGAGGTGTGTACGTAGCCAAGAACTCGTGTGAAATCCCTTCTTCGTCAAGAAAGGTGTCCACATTTGCGTTCTTGAACTCCGTTCTGTTGTTGCTGCGAACCTTCTTGATCTTCACTTCAAATTGATTTTGGGCCTTCCTAGCGAAGTTTTTGAAGATCTTTTGGACCTGCGATTTATCATCGAGAAAGAACACCCACGTAAATCTTGAAAAATCATCAACTATAACTAGACCAAAAGAATTTCCACCGAGACTCTTGTAGGCGTTGGGACCAAAGAGATCCATGTGAAGTAGCTCGAGTGGCCTCCTCGTGGTCATGATGTTCTTCACGGGATGCCTCCCTCCAACCTGTTTACCTGCTTGACAAGCACTGCGAAGTCTATCCTTATCAAATATGACATCGTTAACACCAAGGATATGATGGCCGAAATCACTGTTTTGACCTTGTCAGAAAACCATAGCACAAAATAAATTGGGAACAAAATTATTTCACGATCTGACCCTTTTAGCAACGCCATAGCCCGTGGCGTTTCATCCCCACATAAAAACGCCGAGCCAGCTCGCGTTACTGCCGTGGCCCCACTCACTGACGTGGCATGTTCGAAACGCCGAGCCAGATTGCATTTTTGGAAACGCCAAAAGCTTTGGCGTTTCTGGCCAGGCTGAAAATGCCGATGGCCATGGCGTTGGTACACTTGATATAGTATCTAGCTTCACCATTGGTGTGGATATATAGTGAGACGTCCAGTCGATCCAGGAGGAATAATCACGCAGCCAGATGCATGTGTGCGCACCGTGCAAATGCATGGCCCTGTCTCCCTACGCGTAGTGCTAAGAACACCATATGCATGGTGCATGCACGCATGTTGCTGCCAGGTGGTTAATTAATCGAAAACAGTTCAAAAGCAAGCCATCATTGGTTGCTAAACATACCAGTAGCATGGCCTTGTCATGTCGCCCCTCATACTCACGTCGATCGTGCATGCAGTGGTCAGTGGTCTGACCGACCCGCAAATTCAGGCAGGCAAGCACCACTAGTGGCATGCATGTCGTGCTGCTTTGAAGCTACAAGCAGGGGACGCATCATGGAAACACCAAAGCTCCTGGCGTTGCTGTCCAGGGCAGAAACGCCAAAGCCCTATGGAGTTTCTCACGTGGTCCACAATGTAAGCTACCTCGACGCTTCTTCTTTGGATAGGAACGCTAGCTAGCTCGGCGTTTTCATTTTGGGCAAAAACGCCGCGGGCTATGGCCTTGCTAAAAGGGTCAGATCGTGAAATACTTTCATGTCGAGTTCACTTTGTGACAAAGTTTGCTGAAAGGGTCAGAATAGTGATTTCGGCCGGATATGATTCCCTTTAATAAGCTTGTCAAGGTTTCTCATGCCAACGTGACCTAGTCGTCTATGCCATAACCAACCTTTTGAGGATTTAGCAATGAAGCAAGTTTTAGGTTGAGCCTTTTTTTAGTGAAATCAACAATGTATAGATCACCTCTACGCACACCGGTAAAGACCATTTTATGATTATCTCTGTGAAACACTTGGCAATCTACTTCAGTAAATAAGACATTGAAACCGAAATCAGCAAGTCTAGATACTGAAAGTAAGTTGTAGCCAAGAGATTCAACGAGCATGACATTTTGTATGGAGCTATCATGTGATATGGCCACCTTACCGAGGCCAACCACCTTACCCTTTGAGTTGTCACCGAAAGTGACTTACTTTCGAGGACCATCGTTTTCAGCAAGCTCACGAAACATGTATTTATCTCCGGTCATGTGATCGGTACATCCACTATCAAGAACCCATTCCTTTCCTCCTGACATATATCCCCGAAGATTTGCCATAAGACCAAAATGTCTCATTGCATCGTCAAGATTGAAGTCACTATCATCATCCTCATCATAGTATCCATTTTCAACATGGTCATGTGGTGGATCAAGTCCTAGAGAGGGTAATTCATTAGAGTGAGTTTGACAATGATCTTGCTTATGAATTCTTATAGATTCGGAAATAATATCACCAATAATTCCAACATCTCCTTTGGCACACATAAGGTTTGTAAGTTCAAATAGACGATCACCAAACGTAGGATCACTAGTATTCATCTTACTCAAAGCAATAGACTTATGGAGAATTTTATCTAGATTTTTCAAGGAATAATTTGGAAAGCGTTCCTCAAGAAATTTCCATATAGTGTAGGCACACTCAAGAGTAGGCAAGTTTCTAATCAAATTTCTAGGCAAGCCTCTAGTGATAAGATTAACAGTTCTAAGATTCCTAATCATGTCAACTGACTCATCAAGAGTAGGATGCATAGGATCAACATGAGGTGCACAAGGGCTAGCAATGTACTTGTTCAAATGATATTGATTGAAAATTACAAGCATCGCATTTTCCACTCATGAAAATACTCTCCATCAAGTATAGGCACTCTATGTCTAAGACTCCCCAAAGTAGACTCATCCATCTTCCTCCAATGGTGATTAAACCAAGGCAATGGAGACCAATGCTCTGATACCACTTGTAGGATCTTGAGAAGAGGTGTCTAGAGGGGGGTGATTAGACACTAAGTATCAATGTTGCAGTTTTTAACTTCTTTAAGTTTAAGTGGAGTTTAGGCACAAGTTTAACTTTCACAATACATAACAAGCAAGCATGCAAAGAGTATATGAGCAGCGGAAAGTAAAGCATGCAACTTGCAAGAATGTAAAGGGAAGGGTTTTGGAGGATTCAAACGCAATTGGAGACACGGATGTTTTTGTCGTGGTTCCAATAGGTGGTGCTATCGTACATCCACGTTGATGGAGACTTCAACCCACGAAGGGTAACGGTTGCGCGAGTCCACGGAGGGCTCCACCCACGAAGGGTCCACGAAGAAGCAACCTTGTCTATCCCACCATGGCCGTCGCCCACGAAGGACTTGCCTCACTAGCGGTAGATCTTCACGAAGTAGGCGATCTCCTTGCCCTTACAAACTCCTTGGTTCAACTCCACAATCTTGTCGGAGGCTCCCAAGTGACACCTAGCCAATCTAGGAGACACCACTCTCCAAGAAGTAACAAATGGTGCGTTGATGATGAACTCCTTGCTCTTGTGCTTCAAATGATAGTCTCCCCAACACTCAACTCTCTTTCATAGGATTTGGATCTAGTGGAAAGAAGATTTGAGTGGAAAGCAACTTTGGGAAGGCTAGAGATCAAGATTCATATGGTAGGAATGGAATATCTTGGCCTCAACACATGAGTAGGTAGTTCTCTCTCAGAAATGGTAAGTTCGAAGTGTAGGCACGTTCTGATGGCTCTCTCCACGAATGAAGAGGAGGTGGAGGGGTATATATAGCCTCCGCACAAAATCTAACCGTTACACACAATTTACCAAACTTGGTGGGACCGAATCGAGAAACTCGGTCGGACCGATTTAGGAAATCTAGTGACCGTTAGGATTTTCGGTGGGACCGACATGCAACTCGGTAGGACCGATATGATTAAGGTTAGGGCATAACGTAATCTCGGTGAGACCGATTACACAAACTCGGTGAGACCAATTTTGGTAATTAGCTAACCAGAGAGTTTGTTAGGCAAACTCGGTGGGAGCGATTACTCAAACTGGGTGGGACTGATTTTGGTAATAAGTTAACCAGAGAGTTTGCATTGTAATCTCGGTAGTACCGATTTCTCAAACTCGGTAAGACGATTTTGGTAATGGACATACACAGAGAGATTACAATCCCATCTCGGTGAAAACGAGATCCCTATCGGTGAGACCAATTTGCCTAGGGTTTGTGGCCGTGGCTATGACATTTGAACACAGTTGCGCCGGATAGAAAGAATCGGCGTGGCCGAGTTTGACTTTAGGTTTAGGTCATATGTGTGGAAGTGGGAAAGTAGTTGAGGGTCTTGGAGCATATCACTAAGCACTATGGAGCAAGAAACTCATTAAGCAACACCTCATCCCTTCTTGATAGTATTGGCTTTTCCTATAGACTCAATGTGATCTTGGATCACTAAAATGTAAAATGAAGAGTCTTGAGCTTGAAGCTTGAGCCAATCCTTTGTCCTTAGCATCTTGAAGGAGTTCACACATCCTTTAGTCCATGCCACTCCATTGCTGAACTTATCTGAAACATACTAGATAAAAGTGTTAGTCCAACAAGAGATATGTTGACATTAATTACCAAAACCACCTAGGGAGCACTTGTGCTTTCAACATCATGGGCCATGCATGGGCCAAAAGTGAAATGAGCTGGTGTTATATTCGAGGGCCCACATGACGTTGTTGGGCCGATTTCGGGAATGCCCTAACGTGCCGTAAGTTACCGGGCCGTAAAATTGGCTATATGCGAACAGACCGTTAACAAACTTTTGATCAAGTCAAACGGGACGACCTTTGTAAGCTAAATGGGCCAGTGTTGGGCGTTCACACATGTCAACATATCATAGGCGCCTATCTGACCCAATGACGAGCTGACATGTGTTTCCTTCGGCAAATGACAATTTTACACGTGGAAAACCGCCATTGGTCCGAGCTGTTAAAGGGTTATCGGATCAAAAACTGGACCCAATAGCTTAACGGTGACCTGTTACGATGGATGCCACGTGTTAGTCACCCTTGACGAAAGCACTTCTATGACGCGCGATTTATCGTCATGGAAGTGGACATTTCCGTGATGATAATTTTGGTAATGTCATGGAACACTTCTATGACAGAACATGTATGACTATCTTGATTCTATCATAAAATCGTCATGGATGTACATGCATGACAAAAAACTTGACCGACTATGACAAACACGTATCATCATGGAAGTGTATTTTTTTGTAGTGTGTGGCCCGCACACGGTCCACATTTTATCAGAAGCAAAGGGGGGGGGGGTTGATATACTTCTTTTGGTTTTGTGTTACGGTACGGTGAGAGGTCAGACCTAGCTATTTGGGGGCATGCATTCATAGCTAGGATTCCCCTCCTGGCAACATGAAGTGTGTGTGTTTGGGGGGCTAGCAATAATAATGTGCGCTTTGTGCGAAAGGTGCCACATCAAAGTTGTGCATTTGGTATTTGAACATCAAACCACCTTTTTCCTACATATATTTGGTCCACATGAAAGTGTGTTCGTGTTCTGACCCTTTCCCGCGTTTTTTGGGCCAAATTTATAAACAGCAGACGAGTCGGACGCAGCAACCGTCTGCGGTCGGTATGAAATAGACAGGGTTCCCTAGTACTACCCGTATGCCATGCCCCTACCCCTGTCACCCAGATGATCACAATATATTGGGCTCCATGAGGCTCTCCCCCCCTCTTGAAAATATATACTCACTCGCAATCTTGAAAATATCTAGCCGCGTCCGTGTAGATGGTTCTTCTGTTTGATAGCACACGAATAGTATGTCTGGACCGTGTGCGATGTCTGTTACTCCCGCTCTGCTTCAATCAGTAGATTCTAATTTTCAGTAGCCCCGGCATTTTACTCCTGCCCCGCTCTGCTTCAATCCCTTGATCCAAATTTTCGGTAGCCTCGCCATTTTACTCCCGCCTAGTAAAATGTTCAGTACTCGCGGCATTTCCTCAAACACCACCTTGGACCCCTCCACACACACACACCAAATCCTTCGCTCACCCCAAATCCCCCGCTCACACACCTACACACCACCCCTCCCTCGCTCCAAACCTAGCTAGGTAGCCACCGCCACCGCACCGCCTCCATCGTCAACCTCTGCCGGTCTGCCCGTGCAGTTTACCCACCGATATACATACCCTCGCCGCCATGAGTTTCTTAGATAACGCCTATGAAACGCCCCCTTTCCCAGAGATCCCCATCCCCACCCCTACCCCACTCTAGAGTGTCACAGCCTAAGCCCAGCTACGCTTCCCGGGGAGCTCGAGGAGCAAATGACCCAAAAAGCTTTACAGCAGCCTCTTTGCCCGACATCGGCAAGGTGGCCACCAAGGAAGCTAACGACGATGACTGGACCTGGATTAAGCCTTTCAATCAGTGGGCTAGAGTATTCTGGCATGTCGCGGACGCCGGCTACGACATCGAGGTCGTCGACACCGATGGCGTGATGCGGGTTATGTCACAGGTTAAGTTGCCCGCCTCCAACTCTTCGGGTTTGACAGCCGTCGATCTCATCGATGGCCCTGCCGCTGATCTCCTATGGCTCATAATGAAACAATTTGCCATCCTTCATTGCCATGGAGCCCCTTTTGTCATTTCTAAAGGACACGCTCTGTGATACTGGCATTGGATCTTCGGCTGGCAAGTCAGACCTCATCGACGGCGACCACGAGCAGGGATTAGTTCAGGGTTAGTCATTGTTGACAGTGTTTAGATACTTTAGGGCTATTTGAGCCCAAAATAACTCAAACTAACTCTAACCCATGGATCCAAACAGGGCCAACAACTAGCATACTTAGACCTGCTCAATACAAGTTTGAATGACTACATTTGTTTGTTTTTAAATATTAGGCATGTTGTTAATAACACACCTTTCCCCTTCTTGTTTTTAAATATTAGGTTTTTAACAATTTGGTCTTGCACATGTAGGTCCTACTGTCAGAGGTTCTAACCCACTGTTCGACCCATTAATATCAGTCAAGTCAAGACACTCAGAAATATTGTTATGATAAATAAATTAGCGACAAAAAACAACAAGATCTTTGTCTGCACAATGAAGAAGACATCACTTCACTACGGGATGGTACTAACTGTTATACCTTGTCTTTTTGATTCCTTTGCGCCATTTCAAATCTGGAGAAGATATTTATGAATATCCTTGTTTTCAGGCCTTTCCAAAGCAGTTCACTGATGACTCCTTCTCAAACCACCTGAATGGTCAGGAGGCGAGGAAGGTTTTCATAAAACACCCATGGTTAAATATTGAAGTGTTCCTGAAGAGGATGAAGGATGGCCGATCAATCATCCACAGGCACTATCCTAAAGTTGCAAAGACCTTCAACATCGATGAAGGCTCAATATTCACCTTCCGCTTCAGCAGTTTTCCATATGAGATTCATCTGTCTATGTTCCGTCTATATGATGCTAATTTTGAAAGGTTGTAATGTTGCATATGAAACTTGGTGCTGGTGCAACTGTGTAATGGGGTAGCTGCGTGCTGAAGCTATATGATGTTGTAATCTGATGTATTTCAATTATGAAATCCTGCTTCCTTAACATGGAAATGAAATATATTGTGTGCTTAGTATGAAATGTCAATTAGATTAATAAATGGATTATTAATAATAGGACAATTAGCCTGCTAATTGGGTTTTTCTATTGCAAACGGTTATTGAGAAAACACCATGGGCGATGATCTGAGACAACGCACATAGTTTCTAGGAATAAACCATGTTGGATCAATGAACAATCACATACGACATCCTCTTGAAAACTGTGTGTTAGGCCACCTTGCGCAAACGATCACCACATAAAAACTGTGTGTGATGGACAGCCTTTGCCACACAGTTTCTTCCATGCACCGTGTGTGATGTACATACTAACGGAAACGTATTCCTTGGATTGACTGTGTGGAATGTACATACGAACGAAAACGTTTACCGGGACTGGCTTTGTGGGATGTACTTACGAACGGAAAAGATTTCGCCTGTATAATTATATTTTTTAGAACTATTGTACATATAACCGTATTTGATCGCTCGCCGGTCGCACAGGACCTCATTTTGCTGAGCATGTATGCCAGGAGGGCATATCCCCGATGGTTTCTGGGTCGTGTGGGAAGGGTCCCCCTATCATAGTAACTCACTAGGCGACAGTTCCAAATGCCGTTGCGGAAAGGGGTTAAAAACCATTTGTATAGCACCTCATTGTTCCAGTGTTCATAGAATATGTAGGAAGCAATATGGTCATCGAGGTCCCTCTATTGGTTATTGGTCGGAGAAGCGTCTCGGTCATGTCTACATCATTCTCGAACCCATAGGGTCCACACGCTTAACGTTCGTTGACGATATATTATTATATGAGTTATGTATGTTGGTTACCGAATGTTGTTCGGAGTGCCGGATGAGAACACGGACATGACGAGCTCCGGAATGGTATGGGGGTAAACATTGATATATAGGATGATAGTTGGGCCAGGGGGTAAGGCCCACGGGGCTTTAGGTCGGTGCAAAAGGAAGTTTTGCGGAGGTCGTGGACAAGACACCAGGGACCCTGGCGCCTGGTGCTGGAATTCGAGAAGAACTCTTCCTTGCATTCCAAACCGACTTTGGGGAGGCCCTCTCCCCAAGTAACAACCCCAGGGATCAACATATAAATAGAGGAGCAGGGCTAGCCCCTAGAACACAAGTTTTTGAGCTCCTCTAGTTGATCTAGTTCTAGTTGGTCCAAGTAGGATAACTAGAGCTAGCACTAGCTACCTCTAATCCTCATAATTAGAAGCCCAATGTGGTTCTAATCTCCTCCCTCTAGTTCATCCTCCGCTCTAAATCGATTGTGCTTGGCAAAGCCTGCAGAAATAGTTTCAGCAGCACCGTCACCACATCGTCGTGCTGCCAGAACTCATTTACTACTTCGCTCCTCTTGCTGGATCAAGAAGGCAAGGACGTCATCAAGCTGAACATGTGCTGAAAACGGAGGTGCCGTATGTTTGGTGCTTGACCGGAATTGATCTTGAAGGGGTACGATAACATCAACTGCGTTGATAAACACTTACGCTTAGCAATCTACAAGGGTATGTAGATGCTCTCCCATCTACATTTTGTGGCACCCCGGTGCAGAGCAACCGATTTACCTTGCATTGCCAACCCAAAGATCATGTCTTCTAGCAATACACAACATCTTGGTACAGAAAATCACCGCTTTATTGAAACTAGCGGAAACATAGTGTGACATTACATTAAGTAGCGAGGCCAAGCGGCACACTCGGTGTGGCTGAACAATATGTACATTATTTAGTGAACATAAGGGGCCTCGAGCACGACATCTACATGGCAGCGGAACAACGACGTAGCGGGACTCCATGGCACAGGGACACCGATGTGGACACGATCAAGACACAGGAGCACTCCGATCCAGTTAGACTTTCCTAAAATCTGGCATAACACGCCAGGTCAGTACATTGAATGTACTTGCAAGCTCACAACAAGCATAACCATAATGACAACAATATGATGACATTTAATCAAGTTAAATGCAAACAACAACATGCTACTCATGTAGTGAAACCAAACTTGTGCACTGAGTCACTCGGACTCTCTCTTACCAACAGGTTGCCTCGCAACCGAACGGTGATCATGACGGATCACAACCAGAACCATACTCGGTTCAATAGGTTACCTTGTAACCAAACGGTGATCACTCGCGGATCACAACTAATACCACAACTGTCAGCTGCACTGACATCATCATGATTCAACCAGTGCAATGCAAATAACTTAGTGTGCAAGATTTCTTTATAAAAGTTGATCCATGGTGTGACTTACTTACAAACTAGGCACTTATCCGCGGGCGCGGCTATTGATAGATTAATACACTCTGCAGAGGTAGCACACTTTACCCACACCACGAAACCCATGGCCTCGCACTCCCATTAGGGTTGACCAACGACATTCTGACGGAACTCTCCCATCGCCATGACACTCTTTCGGCCACTCCGACCAACTCCCCACTTGGATAAGTCATGGGTGGCCCAGCCTACCAAAGGCAAAACGGCCACCGTCGTGGCAAATAAACGGTCCCAAACGGGGACAAGGTACCATAACAACAACAGGCCCACAAGGTTATGTCTGCTTACTGGGCCAGGGTAAAGCACGCCCATAACCTTCCCTTGTTGGAGGCACCGACAAAAGTCATGACAACGGGACGACTAACGGCCTCCCCATACTAAGGCAAATGTGGTTGCACTTGTTAGCCCGATTCAGTGGCACCATGACCCGACTAACTTTATGTTCAAGTTCAATTAGCATTAGGTTTAACTTGAAATAAAATGCTCGAGTCATGATATGCTATGCTTATGCAACCATATAACATGCATCACATATCACTTAGAAACAACAGATCAACATCATTCAAAGTTCTACTTGCACAAACTCATCTTTCAACATTTCTGGTCCTTACTTACTGGTCATCTAGATTAATCACTTTTTAGTTGGCATTTATCATATGAAACTCATCATGCATATAAGGAAAAATAATACCGATGCTCATATTACCATAGTCATGATAAACTCACTTAGTTCAACTACTCAAGCTATATCTCACTAGTTCAAGCATTCATTTCTGTTAACTAAGTATCTTGATCATGCCAAACTAAATAACACAAGCATTATTTATTTTTAATACTATATGCAATGAATATCATATATATTCAAGTGGAAAATCATGGATATTGCAAAGACACCATGAAGATGTTGTTGTGGCATGCCTTAGTGCAGAGGAGCTTCACTCTCCTCCTGGATGTCTTCAAGACAAGCTTCACATTCTGAAAATAAATCAAATGACAAAAAGAAAATATCAAGAACACTTCTGAAAATTACCAGAAATTCTAGACAGCAGAGAAAAAATCTCATCTTGGGTGTGCTGCTAGGATTTCCAGTAAGAACACAATGCAAAAAGAATCAACTCATTTGGACTTGTAGAATAAAAGTTACATCTAGTCAAAGTTCTGGTCAAATTTGAATTAAATTTGAATAAAAGAAAAACTAGAGGGGGTGACGTCGAAGGCGTCAACCCATAGGGTGCCGCCACTCATACCGCTTCGGGCGTGGCCTGAGTGGGTGATAGTGGGCCCTAGCGGTCAGGTCGGAGGGGGAGGGGCAGAGAAACATAGTCGGGAGGCGCGGCGACGACGCTTTCTCTGGCGAGGAGTGCCCGGTGATGAGATCTGAGAGGATAGGATTGGAGAGGAGGTCGAGGCGCACCTGTCCGTACTCATAGTATGGCTAGGGATGGCCGGACGGGGTCGGAACAAAGCTCTCCAGCGGCGGCAGCGGGTGGAGCTCGTCGGATATGGCAATTCCAGCGAGGCAGGGCTAGTCCAGCAGCTCCAATGGCACCAACACGCACTAGTGGACCACCACGGACATGCCGGAGAAGTCAGTGGAGCTTGAGCGACTCTGGAGAGGGAGGGGGCAGTGGACGGGGATTGCCGGCGAGCTCGGGGCAGGGACGATAGCCAGAGGCCTGCCCGGCCGGGTTGCGGCTTCCTACATCATTGTGGAGTTGTGTTGAGAGTGTGTGAGGAGATAAACGAGCTCGGGGGGCTCTATTTATAGGCGAGGCCGAGGCGGGGATCGAGAACTCGCCGGAGCTCTCTGGAGTGTCTCCCGGCGACGAATGGTGTCAGTGAGAGGGGGAGAAGGCGCTGGGGATCACGCGGGGGCTATAGACGAGCAACGATGAGCACAGGAACGTGGTACGCGACGAGCATAGGGGCACGGGCACACTGTTGCCTTGGCTGCGCCGTGCCCGTGCTCACTGCGACGAGCTCCGGCATTGGCGAGCGCCAGGGCTGAGTTAAGGAGGTGCAGACGAGGATGGGGGCGCGGTTTGGTAAGGTGTGGCGGCTGGGGCAGCGAGCATGCATGAAACAGAGGTGCTGGGGCACCGCAGAGCGCGTCGGCCGAATGCCAACCCCCTTGGACGAACGTGGTCACCGCGTGAACTTTGGCATCAGGTTGAGATAAGCGCAAACACCATGTATGGCATGTACTCCTTAGTGGTTTCGGTTGTTTTGCACGGTTGGCTGGGTCACAGTTGAATTGTGTGAGTGGCTTTCTTCCTGACAAGTTTCTGGACAGAAACTTGTGAGATTCACTGAGAAAAATCTAGTGAGAACTAAAGGTTGTGCTTTGGGGTTTAGCAATATCTTAGGAGGGTAATCAAGCTCAGAAAAGATCAGCCCCAAAAGATCAAGCAAAAATATACTTGCTGTACAATGTGGTCATTTTGTCTAGAATAGAAATGATTTTCTGTAGCAAAACTATTACAAATTTTTTTGTAATATTTTTGCTCAGGAATGTGCCCTAGGGTTTAAAGAATATTTGTGAATTTATTCAGGATTTTAGGAGCAAGAAAACTAGGGGTTGCTTTGGAGCATACTTCTCTGAAGTGATTTTCAGGGAAGAAAATGAATATTTTTCTTTTATGAAAAATATCCCTTGGGCTTTTGATGGAGTTTTTCAGAGAAGGAAAGGCGAGTTAGAGGTGGATGGGTCACTTGGGTGAAAGTAAAGGGTAGGATCAAGTGTTCAAGTCCATTTGAATTGAGTCAAAACTCTAAATCCAAAGCAAATGCAAAAGAGAGTCCGCAAAAAGAGAGAAGGCAAATCCAGGCTATCACAAGCCTTCCCCACTTAAGATGAATCTCGTCCTCGAGATTCGGTTGCTTGGGAAAACAGTTCTGCGTAGGTTGTTCTTAAAAATACCTCTCTTTCCCAGGTTGCTTCTTCTTTGGTGTGATTCTCCCACTGGACTTTGTAAAACTTGATCGCTTTGCTGCGTGTGACCCTTTCTGCCTCATCCAAGATTCTGAACAGTCTCTCCTCATAAGTTAAATCCTTGGCAAGCTCAATCACCAACATATTAGTCCTCTTCTCAGGTGGTGAAATACACCTTCTCAATTGTGATACGTGGAACACATTGTGTACTTCCGACAATTCTGGTGGCAGTTCCAACTGATAAGCAACCGTGCCAACTCGGGTCATGACTGGGAACGGACCAATATATCTTGGTCCCAATTTGTCTCGGGTTTGAAATCTCTTGATTCCCTTCATGGGTGTGACTCGGAAATACACATGTTCACCAGGCTCAAAACTGACTTGCCAATGTTTGGCATCATAATAACTCTTCTGTCGTGACTTAGCCAGTTGTAGTCTATCCCGAATTTCCTTGACTTGTTTCTCTTCCTCCAATATCAAATCAGTACCGAAGATACAGTTGTCTCCGGGTTGAGACCAATTTAATGGAGTGCGGCACTTACGACTGTACAACGCTTGGTGACATCTTCAGACTTGTTTGAAAACTGTTGTTGTATGAGAATTCCGCATATGGCAGACAATATTCCCATTTGGGTCCCTGGGCTAAAGCACATGCTCGAAGCATGTCTTCAAGGATTTGATTTACCCGCTCAGTCTGACCGTCTGTCTGCGGGTGATAGGTGGTGCTGTATTTGAGAGCGGTCCCCAGAGCTTGATGGAGTCGGGACCAGAATGCGGAGGTAATGAGCGAACCTCGGTATGAAGTGATTGTTTTTGGCACTCCATGTAAACTGACAATCCGGGACACATATAATTGTGCAAGTTGATCAGCGCGATAGGTGGTGCAGATGGGAATAAAGTGAGCCACTTTAGTAGGCGTGTCCACTATGACCCATATAGCATCATTGCCTCGGTGAGTCATGGGTAGACCGGTGATGAAGTCCATGCAGACATCATCCCATTTCCATTGCGATACGGGTAGAGGTTGGAGAAGTCCGGCGGGTTTCTGGTGTTCCTCCTTTACTTTGTTGCAGATGTCACAACAAGCGACAAAATATACGATGTCCCTTTTCATTCCATCCCACCAAAATATCTGTCGAAGTTCTTTGTACATTTTAGTGCCGCCTGGGTGGATCGAATATGAGGACTCGTGTGCTTCTGCCAAAATTTTCTTTCTCAAGTCTGCTTGCTGGGTACGCATATCCGTCCTCGGAACCTGAGTGTACCCAGTGCGTCCTTAGAGAAATCCGAGTCTGGCCTTCTCGCAGACGGTGGAGATGTCCTTGCAGAGTCTTTTCGTCAGCCTGTGCCATGCGAATCTCCTCCTCGAGAGTAGGAGTTACTTCCAAAATATTTGCAAGGCCGGCATTTACAATTACTAAGTTGAGCTGAGCAATCTCTTGTTGGAGTTCCGGAGGCAAGGACTCCATCATGGCATTTAAACTGGCAGGGTTGCGACTGAGGGCATCCGCAACCACGTTGGCTTTTCTCGGATGGTAGTTTATTCCCAGATCATAGTCCTTGACCAACTCGAGCCATCTTCGCTGTCGAAGGTTTAAGTCGGGCTGGGTAAATATATATTTGAGACTCCTGTGGTCGGTAAATATTTGACATCTTTTTCCAATGAGGTAATGTCTCCAAATTTTTAGGTAGTGCACAACAGCGTCCAGTTCCAAATCATGTGTAGGATAATTTCCTTCATGAGGTCGTAGCTGGCGAGATGCGTAAGTTACCACCCTGCCGTCTTGCATGAGTACGCACCCAATACCCTTTCTAGATGCGTCATAATACACATCAAAGCTGCGGTAAATGTCTGGGAGAGTCAGCACTGGTGCTGATGTCAACCTGGTTTTTAGCTCGTTAAAGCTCTTCTCGCAATCTCAATCCATTCAAACTTCTTGTCTTTCTTGAGGAGTTCTATCATTGGCTTGGCAATTTTGGAAAATCCTTCTATGAACCGATGGTAGTATTCGGCTAATCCAAGAAAACTCCAGATTTCAAACAACGTCGTGGGTGTTCCCTAGTCAAGCACATCTTTTACTTTGCTGGGATCCACTGCGATACCTTCTGCTGATAGAACATGTCCCAGAAATCTGACTTGTTTGAGCCAAAACTCACACTTGCTGAATTTTGCATAAAGTTGATGGTCACGGAGTCTCTATAAGACTGCTCGGAGGTGTTCCTTGTGTTCTTCATCACTTTTAGAGTATATGAGAATATCATCAATGAAAACCACCACAAACTTATCCAAGAATTCCATGAACAACTTATTCATCATATGCATGAAATAGGCGGGGGCATTTGTGAGACCGAAAGAAATCACCGTATATTCACAGAGACCGTAACGGGTAGTGAACGCGGTCTTAGGAATATCTTCCTTCTTGATCTTGAGCTAATGATATCTGGTTCTTAAATCAATCTTGGAAAATACCTTTGCCCCATTGAGTTGATCGAACAAATCATCAATCCTTGGAAGAAGGTATTTGTTCTTGATGGTGACATCGTTCAACCAACGGTAGTCCACACACATCCTGAGACTGCCATCTTTCTTGTCTACAAATATTGCGGGTGATCCCCATGGTGACGAGCTTGGGCGGATATATCCTTTCTGCAGCATCTCATCCCACTGTTTCTTTAATTCCACGAGTTCGTATGAAGGCATTCGATAATACTTTTTGTACAATGGTGTAGTTCCAGGTACAAGATCAATTGCAAACTCAAGCTCTCTGTCTAGAGGCATTCCTTATAATTCTGCAGGGAATACATCGGTAAATTCACTGACCACAGGAATCAGATCAATTCCTCGGCTACTGCTGTGAAGACCAGTTCTCTGTTGGGTATGCTTTTGTGGGCATAAAATTTTGTGGATCGCCCTTCCTGATTTGCCAAAGTGACTTCTCGGGTCAAACAATTGATGCACACTTGATATTGGGTCAACCAATTCATTCCCAAAATAACATCCAACTTGGCAGACTCGATGACTATCAAAGCGGTTGGAAAGCGGACTCCCTTGACATCAATTTCCAATTTTTTGCAGACCAGATTGCTTTTGTGTACAGATCCCGGGGATTGAACCAACATACTTTTCCCAAAAGCGAGCCAGGAATTTTTTTGGGCAACGAATCTCCGAGAAATAAAAGAGTGGGAAGCCCCAGAGTCAAATAAAATTATTGCGGGTATGTTATTAACGAGAAACATACCAATGACGAATTTGGGGTTTTCCTGGGCTTCGTCTGCGGAGAGGTTATGAACTTTCCCTTGGACGATCTTCTGGGTATGATATGGCCCCATGTGATTGACTTGCGGCCGGAACGGGGCATTTGACTTCTTGGGACACTGCCTGGCATAATGTCCGGTCTGTCCACAATTAAAACAGACGTTGTTGCGCTGACGCTCCTCGTGCACTGGACTAGTCACGACATTCTTGACTTGAGTAGTGGTCTTGTTCACATTCTGCTGCCAATTTGGTTTGTACTCCACTTGAGTCTGTTGCCAGGTACGGGCCTTCTGCATGGGCTGTCCGTCCTTCTTCGGCTCGAATTTACGCTTGTGGTCATTATTTGCGGGTCGGTTGTCTTGCACATGCTTGTACTCTCTTTCTGCAATGAGGGCCTTGTTCACCAGAGACTGAAAATCTAGAAAGTCGAGCATGTAGAGAGCACTCCTGGGGTGTTGATTTAATCCTGCAAGGAACCTGTCGATCTTCCTTTCTTCCATGGCCACATCATAGAGGGAATAATGGGCCAGATGGTTGAACATGTGCAAATATTCACTTACTGGTAGACTTCCTTGAGTGAGACTAAGGAATTCACGTTGCTTGACCTTCATGACACCAGCTGGAATGTGGTACTTGAGGAATTGGTCCTTGAAATTTGTCCACGTGATTTCTTCTCCCATAGGCCATAGAGCTTTAGCATTATCCCACCATATAGCAGCGGCTCCTTCAAGACAGTGGGTAGCGAACGGAACCTTGTCAGCTTCGTCAGTGCGAGCAATCTCAAGTTTCTTCTCAATAGTTCGTAACCAATCATCTACTTCCAAAGGGTCAACCACTTGATAGAAACTGGGAGGCTTAGTCCTTTGAAAATCTGACAGCTTGGAGTGATGGCCATTTTGATTCCCATTTCGCCCAACCATAGCTTGCACACTTTTTAACAGCTCAATCAGATCATTGTTCCTTCTTTCTTCAAACATGCGCATAATTTGTTCTGTGGAGGGTGGATTTGGTGATGGAGGCGTGATACGTCTCAAACGTATCTATAATTTTTGATTGCTCCATGCTACTTTATCCATTGTTTTGGACTATAATGGGCTTTATTTTCCACTTTTATATTATTTTTGGGACTAACCTATTAACCGGAGGCCCAACCCAGAATTGCCGTTTTTTGCCTTTTTCAGTATTTCGAAGAAACAGAATATCAAACGGAGTCCAAACAGAATGAAACCTTCGGGAACGTGATCTTCTCACCGAACGTGATCTAGGAGACTTGGACCCTACTCCAAGAAGCGGTCACGAGGGTGGAGGGCGCGCCCCCTGGGCGCGCCCCCTACCTCGTGGGCACCCTGACGCTCCACCGACGTACTCCTTCCTCCTATATATACCTACGTACCCCCAATAGACCAGAGAGGGAGCCAAAAACCTAATTCCACCGCTGCAACCTTCTGTATCCACGAGATCCCATCTTGGGGCCTGTTCCGGAGCTCCGCCGGAGGGGGCATCCACCACGGAGGGCTTCTACATCAACACCATAGCCCCTCTGATGAAGTGTGAGTAGTTTACTTCAGACCTTCGGGTCCATAGCTAGTAGCTAGATGGCTTCTTCTCTATTTTTGGATCTCAATACAATGTTCTCCCCCTCTCTCGTGGAGATCTATTCGATGTAATCTTCATTTTGCGGTGTGTTTGTTGAGACCGATGAATTGTGGGTTTATGATCCAGCTTATCTATGAATAATATTTGAATCTTCTCTGAATTCTTTTATGTATGATTGAGTTATCTTTGCAAGTCTCTTCGAATTATCCGTTTGGTTTGGCCAACTAGATTGGTAGTTCTTGCAATGGGAGAAGTGCATGGCTTTGGGTTCAATCTTGCGGTGTCCTTACTCAGTGACAGAAAGAGTTGCAAGGCACGTATTGTATTGTTGCCATCGAGGATAACAAGATGGGGTATTTATCATATTGCATGAATTTATTCCTCTACATCATGTCATCTTGCTTAAGGCGTTACTCTGTTTTTAACTTAATACTCTAGATGCATGCTGGATAGCGGTCGATGAGTGGAGTAATAGTAGTAGATGCAGAATCATTTCGGTCTACTTGTCTCGGACGTGATGCCTATATACATGATCATACCTAGATAACCTCATAACTATGCTCAATTCTATCAATTGCTCAACAGTAATTTGTTCAACCACCGTAGAATACTTATGCTCTTGAGAGAAGCCACTAGTGAAACCTATGGCCCCCGGGTCTATTCTCATCATATTAATCTCCATCACTTTATTTATTTGCTTTGCTTTTACTTTTTTCTTTGCATCTTTATACCAAAAATACCAAAAATATTATCTCTATCAGATCTCACTCTCGTAAGTGACCGTGAAGGGACTGACAACCCCTAATCGCGTTGGTTGTGAGTAGCTATCATTTTGTGCAGGTACGCGGGACTTGCGCGTGACCTCCTACTGGATTGATACCTTGGTTCTCAAAAACTGAGGGAAATACTTACGCTACTGTGCTGCATCATCCTCTCCTCTTCTGGGAAAACCAACGTAAGCTCGAGACGTAGCAAGAAGGATTTCTGGCGCCGTTGCCAGGGAGGCTTACGCAAAAGTCAACATACCAAGTACCCATCACAATCCCTATCTCTCGCATTACATTATTTGCCATTTTCCTCTCGTTTTCCTCTCCCCCACTTCACCCTTGCCGTTTTATTCGCCCTCTCTTTCCCAATCTCCTTCTCTCTTTCCCGGTTGCCTTTTTCCAGTTGCCTTTCTGCTTGCTCGTGTGTTAGTTTGCCTATTTGTTGCGATGGATCTACCTAGATTTGGTGACCTTCACCTTAGAAGGCTAGAGGAGATCGAAAGAAATGTTAGAAAGTTTATGATTTTGCAATTTGAGCACAATAATTTCTTTAGAAATGAACTTAAGGAACAAAAAAGTTTTATGAGCTTTATGAATAAAGAACTCGATGATATGTCTAAAGAATTTGATGGTATAAGGGCCCAAATTGCTCGTCTTGAAAAGATGACCACTGAAATTTTGGATATGCAAGCTACCTTAGTCAATAAGATGGCCGCTAAACTGAATTCCTATGAAAATCAAGATGAAGGTCTAAAAGTTATTGATGTGTCCCCAATCAAATCTTTGTTTTGCAATATGAATCTTGATGAAACTGAATATGATCTTCCTTTACCTAGAAGGCGTTCTAAGAATTCTGAGTTTTTGGATCTTGATGATGAAATTGATAAAAGTGGGATTGAAATAAATAGAAACCGTGATGTTGCTAAACCCACTATTTTGGATCTCAAGGAATTTAATTATGAAAATTGCTCTTTGATTGGTTGTATTTCCTTGTTGCAATTCGTGCTAGAATCTCCTCATGCTTATAGTCAAAATAAGGACTTTACCGAACATATTGTTGATGCCTTGACGCAATCTTATGAAGAAAAACTTGAGATGAAAGTTTCTATCCCTAGAAAACTCTATGATGAGTGGGAACCTACTATTAAAATTAAAATTAAGGATTTTGAGTTTCATGCTTTATGTGATTTGGGTGCTAGTGTCTCTACTATTCCCAAAACTTTATGTGATTTGCTAGATTTCCGTGATTTTGATGATTGCTCTCTAAACTTGCATCTTGCGGATTCCACTATTAAAAACCTATGGGAAGAATTAATGATGTGCTCATTATTTCAAATAGGAGTTATGTGCCCGTAGATTTTATCGTTCTTGATATAGATTGCAATCCCTCATGTCCTATTATTCTTGGTAGACCTTTCCTTAGAACAATTGGTGCAATTATTGATATGAAGGAAGGGAATATTAGATTCCAATTTCCCTTAAAGAAGGGTATGGAACACTTCCCTAGAAAGAAAATAAAATTACCATATGAATCTATTATGAGATCCACTTATGGATTGCCTACCAAAGATGGCAATACCTAAATCTATCCTTGCTTTTATGCCTAGCTAAGGGCGTTAAACGATAGCGCTTGTTGGGAGGCAACCCAATTTTTTTTTTTTGCTTATGTTTAGGAATAAATAATCCATCTACCTTCTGTTTGGATGTGGTTTTATGTTTTATTTAGTGTTTGTGCCAAGTAGGACCTATAGGATAACCTACGATGATAGTTGATTTGATTCTGCTGAAAAACAGAAACTTTGCACGCACGAATTTAGTTATGATAAATCACAGGAACATGATTTGGCATTGATTCATTTTTCTTCTGATCAATAAACAAATTGTCCAGGACTTCCTATTTTGTTATAATTTTTAGAGTTCCAGAAGTTTGCATTAGTTACAGATTACTACAGACTGTTCTGTTTTTGACAGATTCTGTTTTTCGTGTGTTGTTTGCTTATTTTGATGAATCTATGGCTAGTAAAATAGTTTATGATCCATAGAGAAGTTGGAATACAGTAGGTTTAACACCAATATAAATAAAGAATGAGTTCATTACAGTACCTTGAAGTAGTCTTTTGTTTTCTTTCTCTAACGTAGCTCACGAGATTTCTGTTGAGTTTTGTGTTGTGAAGTTTTCAAGTTTTGGGTGAATTCTTTTGATGGATTGTGAAACAAGGAGTGGCAAGAGCCTAAGCTTGGGGATGCCCATGGCACCCCCAAGATAATCCAAGGACACCAAAAATTCTAAGCTTGGGGATGCCCCGGAAGGCATCCCCTGTTTCGTCCACTTCCATCGGTAATTTACTTGGAGCTATATTTTTATTCACCAACATGATATGTGTTTTCCTTGGAGCGTCTTGTATTATTTGTGTCTTTGCTTGTTAGTTTACCACAATCATCCTTGCTGTACACACCTTTTGCGAGAGCCATACATGAATTGAAATTTGTTAGAATACTCTATGTGCTTCACTTATATCTTTTGAGCTTGATAGTTTTGCTCATAGCGCTTCACTTATATCTTTTGAGCGTGATAATTTTTGCTCTAGTGCTTCACTTAGATTTTTTTTGAGCACGGTGGTGGATTTGTTTTAAAGAAACTTGATCTCTCATGCTTCACTTAGATTATTTTGAGAGTCGTTAATAGCATGGTAATTTGCTTAATGTTAATATACTTGGTATTCAAGATATGTGAAACTTTCTTTTGAGTGCGTTGAATACTAAGATAAGTTTGATGCTTGATAATTGTTTTGAGATATGGAGGTGATAATATCAAAATCGTGCTAGTTGGGTGATTATGAATTTGAGAAATACTTGTGTTGAAGTTTGCAAGTCCCGTAGCATGCACGTATGGTTAAAGTTGTGTAACAAATTTGAAACATGAAGTGTACCTGGCTTGTGCATCCTTATGAGTGGCGGTCGGGGACGAGCGATGGTCTTTTCCTACCAATCTATCCCCCTAGGAGCATGCGCGTAGTACTTGATTTTTGATGACTTCTAAATTTTGGCAATATGTATATGAGTTCTTTTGACTAATGTTGAGTCCATGGATTATATGCACTCTCACCTTTCCACCTTTGCTAGCCTCTTCGGTACTGTGCATTGCCCTTTCTCACCTTGAGAGTTGGTGCAAACTTCGCCGGTGCATCCAAACCTCGTGATACGATACACTCTATCACACATAAACCTCCTATAATCTTCCTCAAAACAGCCACCATACCTACCTATCATGGCATTTCCATAGCCATTCCAAGATATATTGCCATGCAACTTCCACCATCATCATCATGACATACATTACTTTTGTCATATTGCCATTGCATGATCTTGTAGTTGACATCGTATTTGTGGAAAGGCCACCATGCATTATTTTTCATACATGTCACTCTTGATTCATTGCACCATCCCGGTACACCGCTGGAGGCATTTATATAGAGTCATATCTTGTTCTAGTATCGAGTTGTAATCCTTATGTTGTAATCAATAGAAGTGTGATGATCATCATTATTAGAGCATTGCCCCAAAAAAAGAGAGAAAGGCCAAAAAAAAGAAAGGCCCCATATATATATATATATATATATATATAAAGGGCAATGCTACTATCTGTTTTTCCACACTTGTGCTTCAAAGTAGCACCTTGTTCTTCATGTAGTGAGTCTCATATATTGTGCTTCAAAGTAGCACCTTGTTCTTCATATAGTGAGTCTCATAAGTTGTCTTGTTCATACTAGTGGGAATTTTTCATTATAGAACTTGGCTTGTATATTCCTACGATGGGCTTCCTCAAAATGCCCTAGGTCTTCATGAGCAAGCAAGTTGGATGCACACCCACTAGTTTTCTTTTGTTGAGCATTCATAGCTCTAGTGCATCTGTTGCATGGCAATCCCTACTCCTTGCATTAACATCAATCGATGGGCATCTCCATAGCTCATTGATTAGCCTTGTTGATGTGAGACTTTCTCCTTTTTTGTCTTCTCCACACAATCCCCCTCATCATATTCTATTCCACCCATAGTCCTATATCCATGGCTCACGCTCATGTATTGCGTGAAGGTTGAAAAAGTTTGAGATTATTTAAGTATGAAACAATTGCTTGGCTTGTCATCGGGGGTATAGAAGTTGGGAACATCTTTGTGTGACGAAAATGAAGCATAGCCTAACAATATGATTTTGTAGGGATGAACTTTCTTTTGCCATGCTATTTTGAGAAGACATGATTACTTTGATTAGTATGCTTGAAGTATTATTATTTCTATGTCAATATGAACTTTTGTCTTGAATCTTACGGATCTGAATATTCATACCATGATTAAGAAGATTTACATTGAAATTATGCCAAAGTATCACTCCGCATCAAAAATTCTCTTTTTATCATTTACCTACTCGAGGATGAGCAGGAATTAAGCTTGGGGATGCCTGATACGTCTCCAACGTATCTATAATTTTTGATTGCTCCATGCTACTTTATCCATTGTTTTGGACTATAATGGGCTTTATTTTCCACTTTTATATTATTTTTGGGACTAACCTATTAACCGGAGGCCCAGCCCAGAATTGCTGTTTTTGCCCTTTTCAGTATTTTGAAGAAACAGAATATCAAACGGAGTCCAAACGGAATGAAACCTTCGGGAACGTGATCTTCTCACCGAACGTGATCCAGGAGACTTGGACCCTACTCCAAGTAGTGCCAGAGGCGGTCACGAGGGTGGAGGGCGCCCCCCTGGGCGCGCCCCTACCTCGTGGGCACCCTGACGCTCCACCGACGTACTCCTTCCTCCTATATATACCTACGTACCCCCAATAGACCAGAGAGGGAGCCAAAAATCTAATTCCACCGCCGCAACCTTCTGTATCCACGAGATCCCATCTTGGGGCCTGTTCCGGAGCTCCGCCGGAGGGGGCATCCACCACGGAGGGCTTCTACATCAACACCATAGCCCCTCCGATGAAGTGTGAGTAGTTTACTTCAGACCTTCGGGTCCATAGCCAGTAGCTAGATGGCTTCTTCCCTCTTTTTGGATCTCAATATAATGTTCTCCCCCTCTCTCGTGGAGATCTATTCAATGTAATCTTCTTTTTGCGGTGTGTTTGTTGAGACCGATGAATTGTGGGTTTATGATCCAGCTTATCTATGAATAAATTTCAATCTTCTCTGAATTATTTTATGTATGATTGAGTTATCTTTGCAAGTCTCTTCGAATTATCCATTTGGTTTGGCCAACTAGATTGGTAGTTCTTGCAATGGGAGAAGTGCATGGCTTTGGGTTCAATCTTGCGGTGTCCTTACTCAGTGACAGAAAGAGTTGCAAGGCACGTATTGTATTGTTGCCATCGAGGATAACAAGATGGGGTATTTATCATATTGCATGAATTTATTCCTCTACATCATGTCATCTTGCTTAAGGCGTTACTCTGTTTTTAACTTAATACTCTAGATGCATGCTGGATAGCGGTTGATGAGTGGAGTAATAGTAGTAGATGCAGAATCGTTTCAGTCTACTTGTCTCGGACGTGATGCCTATATACATGATCATAACTAGATAACCTCATAACTATGCTCAATTCTGTCAATTGCTCAACAGTAATTTGTTCACCCATCGTAGAATACTTATGCTCTTGAGAGAAGCCACTAGTGAAACCTATGCCCCCCGGGTCTATTCTCATCATATTAATCTCCATCACTTTATTTATTTGCTTTGCTTTTACTTTTTACTTTGCATCTTTACACCAAAAATACCAAAAATATTATCTCTATCAGATCTCACTCTCGTAAGTGACCCTGAAGGGATTGACAACCCCTAATCCCGTTGGTTGCGAGTAGCTATCGTTTTGTGCAGGTACGAGGGACTTGCACGTGACCTCCTACTGGATTGATACCTTGGTTCTCAAAAACTGTGGGAAATACTTACGCTACTATGCTGCATCATCCTCTCCTCTTCGGGGAAAACCAATGCAAGCTCGAGACGTAGCAAGGCGGTGTGTTGGAGTAATGGGCCATGGGGAGCCTAACTCGAGTCCCTGAGCCTTTCCAGACTTTGGGCCGGCTTCGCACCATGAGACTCCAGAATGAAGCGCCGCCTTCTTGTGGCCGGCTGGCTCAACAGCCGGTGATAACCCACAAGTGTAGGGGATCACAACAGCTTTCGAGGGTAGAGTATTCAACCCAAATTTATTGATTCGACACAAGGGGAGCCAAAGAATATTCTTAAGTATTAGCAGTTGAGTTGTCAATTCAACCACACCTGGATAACTTAGTATCTGCAGCAAAGTATTTAGTGGCAAAGTAGTATGATAATAATGGTAACAGTGGCAAAAGTAAAGATAATAGTTTTGTAGTAGTTGTAACAGTAGCAATGGAAAAGTAAATAAGCAAAGCACAGTATGTGAAAAGCTCGTAGGCATTGAATCAGTGATGGATAATTATGTCGGATGCGATTCCTCATGTAATAGCTATAACATAGGGTGACATAGAACTAGCTCCAGTTCATCAATGTAATGTAGGCATGTATTCCAAATACAGTCATACGTGATTATGGAAAAGAACTTGCATGACATCTTTTGCCCTACCATCCCGTGGCAGTGGGGTCCTACTGGAAACTAAGGGATATTAAGTCCTCCTTTTAATAGAGAACCGGAACAAAGCATTAGCACATAGTGAGTACATGAACTCCTTAAACTATGGTCATCACCGAGAAGTATCCCGATTATTGTCACTTCGGGGTTGTCGGATCATAACACATAATACGTGACTATAGACTTGCAAGATAGGATCAAGAACTCACATATATTCATGAAAACATAATAGGTTCAGATATGAAATCATGGCACTCAGGCCCTAGTGACAAGCATTAAGCATAGCAAAGTCATAGCAACATCAATCTCAGAACATAGTGGATACTAGGGATCAAACCCTAACAAAACTAACTTGATTACATGGTAAATCTCATCCAACCCATCACCGTCCAGCAAGCCTACGATGGAATTACTCACGCACGGCGGTGAGGATCATGAAATTGGTGATGGAGGATGGTTGATGATGACGACGGCGACGAATCCCCCTGTCCAGAGCCCCGAACGGACTCCAGATCAGCCCTCCCGAGAGAGATTAGGGCTTGGCGGCGGCTCCGTATCCTAAAACGCGATGAAACTTTCTCTCTGATTTTTTTTCTCTGCGAAACGGAATATATGGAGTTGGAGTTGAGGTCGGTGGAGCATCAGGGGGGTGTGGGCCCCTGGCCTTGACTCTTTCCCTAGTATTTTTTATATTTTCCAAAAGTTATCTCCGTGGATTTTCTGGTCAGTCCGAGAACTTTTGTTTTCTGCACAATAAACAACACCATGGCAGTTCTGCTGAAAACAGCGTCAGTCAGGGTTAGTTTCATTCAAATCATGCAAGTTAGAGTCCAAAACAAGGGCAAAAGTGTTTGGAAAAGTAGATACGTAGGGGACTTATCAACTCCCCCAAGCTTAAACCTTTGCTTGTCCTCAAGCAATTCAGTTGATAAACTGAAAGTGATAAAGAAAAACTTTTACAAACTCTATTTGCTCTTGTTGTTGTAAATATGTAAAGCCAGCATTCAAGTTTTCAGCAAAGATTATGAATTAACCATACTCACAATAACACTTAGGTCTCACATTTACTCATATCAATGGCATAATCAGATAGCGAGCAATAATAATAAAACTCGGATGACAACACTTTCTCAAAACAATCATAATATGATATAACAAGATGGTATCTCGCTAGCCCTTTCTGAGACCGCAAAACATAAATGTAGAGCACCTTTAAAGATCAAGGACTAACTAAACATTGTAATTCATGGTAAAAGAGATCCATTCAAGTCATAACCAATATAAACCAATAGTAATCAATGCAAATGACAGTGTGCTCTCCAGCGGGTGCTTTTTAATAAGAAGGTGGTGACTCAACATAAAAGTAAATAGATAGGCCCTTCACAGAGGGAAGCAGGGATTTGTAGAGGTGCCAGAGCTCGATTTTAAAATAGAGATGAATAACATTTTGAGCGGCATACTTTCACTGTCAATGCAACAACTATGAGATGGCGATATCTTCCATAGTACATGCATTATAGGCGGTCCCAAACAGAATGGTAAAAGTTTATACTCCCCCACCACCAACAAGCATCAATCCATGGCTTGCTCGAAACAATGAGTCCCTCCAACTAACAACAACCGTGGGGGAGTTTTGTTTAATTATGGGTCGCGCTAACTGCCACACGTGTGGCAGGAAGAGAGACACACCACACGTCTCTAATGTAAACAGATTGCCACGTCATCGCATGCATGCATGCAGGAATCTTTTTGGATTTTTAGTTTTTAAAATGTTTTATCTCTTAAACGAAAAATCCGATTGAAAATCCGTTTTCACCATTAAATCCCTCGCGATGAGATCTTCGAAACTAGATCCCATGTTGATATGTTTTGATGAAAAAAATTGGATTAAAAGTTGCCATGTCTATTGCATATGAATTGCCATGATGTTTACACTAAAGTTGCCATGATATGTTTCAGCTATTTTCTTCTACATTTAAAAGTAAATTTTGACATTTATAAAACGGGGAATTAAGAAACTAGACTTGCCATGAACCATAAACTAAAATTGCCATGATACATGCACGTAAAATTGCCATGGTTCATACAAAAAATAATTTTCATGGTCAAAGTACTGAAGTTGCCATCATCAAAATACTAAAATTGCCATGATCTACAAACTAAAATTGCCACATGGAAACTTTAGTTTAAGCCCTATGGCAACTGCAGTGTAAACATCATGGCAACTTCTGGCAAAAAAATCGTCGAAACATATGAACAAGGGGTCTAGTTTTGAAGATCTCGTCGAGACGGATTTAATGGTGAAAACGGATTTTTAGTTCGCTTTTTTATTTAGGAGATACAACATTTTTAAGCCGAAAACCAAATTTTTTTTTGCTGATGTCATCTATTCATACATGGCAAAATGAGTGGTGATGGAGGCATGTGGGCGATGTGCAAACGCCCACACGTGTGGGCGTTAACATTTCCGTTAATTATTTTGATTTGCTTTGATCTTTTTGGATCATGGGACTGGGCATCCCGGTTACCGGCCATTTTCTCATGATGAGGAGCGGAGTCCACTCCTCTTGAGAATAACCCACCTAGCATGGAAGATACAGACAGCCCTAGTTGAAACATGAGCTGCTCCAGCATACAGAACAGAATTTCATTTGAAGGTTTGGAGTTTGGCACATACAAATTTACTTGGAACGGCATGTAGATACCGCATATAGGAAGGTATGGTGGACTCATATGGAACAACTTTGGGGTTTATGGAGTTTGGATGCACAAGTAGTATTCCCGCTTAGTACAGGTGAAGGCTAGCAAAAGACTGGGAGGCGACCAACTGAGAGAGCGACAACAGTCATGAACATGCATTAAAATTAATTTACACCAAGTACGAGCATGAGTAGGATATAATCTACCATGAACATAAATATCGTGAAGGCTATGTTGATTTTTTTCAACTACATGCGTGAACATGTGCCAAGTCAAGTCACTCAATTCATTCAAAGGAGGATACCATCCCATCATACCACATCACAATCATTTTAATAGCATGTTGGCACGCAAGGTAAACCATTATAACTCATAGCTAATTAAGCATGGCACAAGCAACTATAGTCTCTAAGTGTCATTCCAAATATGTTTACTTCATAATAGGCTGAATCAGGAACAATGAACTCATCATATTTACAAAAACAAGAGAGGTCGAGTTCATACCAGCTTTTCTCATCTCAATCAGTCCATCATATATCGTCATTATTGCATTTCACTTGCACGACCGAATGGTGTGTATAATAATAATAGTGCACGTGCATTGGACTAAGCTGGAATCTGCAAGCATTCAACTCAAGAGAGAAGATAAAGTAATATGGGCTCTAAGTTAAATAACCAATCATGCATATGAGAGCCACTAAACATTTTCAGTATGGTCTTCTACTCTCGACCCCCAAAGGAAGGAAAAGAAAATAAAACTATTTACACGGGAAAGCTCCCAACAAGTAAAAGAAGAACGAGAAATCTTTTTAGGTTTTCGTTTTAATTTCTACTACAAGCATGGAAATTAAACTAACTATTTTTTTGGTTTTCTTAAGGTTTATCAAACACACAAGAAGAAAGCTAGAAAAAAGGAAAAAAAGGAAATTAAACTAGCATGGATAATAGAATGATAGATTATGATCACCGACAGCTAGAATAGTGTGTGAACATGAATGTAAAGTCGATGAGAAATATGTACTCCCCCAAGCTTAGGCTTTTGGCCTAAGTTGGTCTATTGCCAAGGACCGCGGCTACTCTCCCTGGTGTATTTAGGGGTGTAATCAGGATACCATTGGCTGGCCATCTCCGTCGGATCCACTGGTAAGATGATGAACGATAAGGGTCCAGTGGAGGTTCCGGCTCAGGCTCTGGAGCGGATGCTTGGCCTCGATGAGCGTACACCGCTTCCGACGTGACAAGGTAATTAACTGCAGTCAAATCAAACAACAAAGGCACAGACAGGATAATAGTCTCATTATGTTTCTTATTAAATCTCAAGTTATACAGGAGCATCTTATCATCATTGTGAACAATAAACTCATGCGCTACCATGCTCCTGTTATCTAAAAGGTAAGGAGGCAGTATTGTCTCCTCTTTCTCATGGTGCCTAATAGGTATCTCAAAATGTTTAGCAAGACATGCAGCATAGATACCTCCAAAGATGGGGGCTTTTGTACTATTCAGGCTTAGCCGTTTAGCAATAACGACACCCATACTAAAACTATTATCACCAAACAATGCATGGAATAGAATAATAATATCAGGAACACTGAAGTTTCCACTATTTCCACGACCAATTAAGCATCGACTAGCAAATAAGGCAAAGTAGCATAAAATAGGAAAGTGTATGCTAGAGATTCTCGCATCGGAACCCTTCTTTGGATCCCCTACAGTAATGGTGTTAACAAAGCCATCCACATCTTTACGATGTGGTTCATCTAATTTACCCTCAAAGGGTATTCTACATACCGCACAAAAATTACGTAAAGACATTTCCTTGAATTCATCATATAAATGAAGTGATACTGATGGAGGTGACTTCTTAGGATAATAACAAAAGTTTTGCACGAAAGTATTGGTGAGTAAGAGATACTTATCGATCCGGTCGTGGAGGAAGTCGATGAGGCCTGCATTTTCAATCAAAGAATAAAAGTCTTCATAAATCCCGGCTTCTGTCAAGAAATTATCGCAGGGCCATTCACACGGCCGTACTTCCGCTACGCGAGGAAGATTATACTTGGCCTTTTCCTTCTCTTTAGCCTGTTTATCCTGGGAGCCTTGGCTAGAAGAGCCCCTCAAAAATCTCCTCATCATTTGCTGAAAATTTCTGAAATTTTAGGAACTTCAAAATAAAAGTGAATAAAAGCAAACAAGAATGGTAGCAACTACTCCTACAAGTGCCTAGAGCCTATATCATGCATTAGAATTACTTGGGACCTCATAAATTTGACATGCAAGCTCAAGAACAGGGTCACCTATGCAGCAAAAAATTGCAATTAATAAAGCACTAGAACAAAAACTAATTGGATCAATGGAGGAGTCACATACCAAGCAACAATCTCCTAAAGTAGTTTTGTGAATGGAGCTTTGAGCAAGGAGATCGAAAATCACAGCAAAATGAGCTAGAACTCGTGCTTGAGCTGGATGAGATTTTTTTGGGAAGAAGATGGAGTGTGTGGGTGCAGGAATAAGTGGAGGGGGCCCACCATGGGCCCACAAGATAGGGGGGCGCGCCCTCCACCCTCGTGGCCAGGTGCTTGCCCCCTTGTAGTGTTTTCAGTGCCTAAAATCCTCAAATATTCCATAAAAAATCATACTAAATTTGCAGGGCATTTGGAGCACTTTTATTTTTGGGATATTTTTTATTGCACGGTAATTCAGAAAATAGACATATAATACTATTTTTGCTTTATTTATTCTAAATAACAGAAAGTAAAAAGAGGGTACAGAAGGTTATGCCTGCTAGTTTCATCCATCTCATGATCATCAAAATGAATCCATTAACAAGGTTGATCAAGTCTTGTTAACAAACTCATTCCGATTAACATGGAACCGGAGAAATTTCGAATAACACTAGGTTACCTCAACAGGGATATGAACATCCCCAACAATAAGAATATCATACTTTTTCTTGACAGTAGGAAGAGAAAATTCAAAACCTCTAATAATGATAGTTGGAACTTTGCCAATAGAATTGATGCTGCGAACTTGAGGTTGTTTCCTCGGAAAGTGTACCGTATGCTCATTACCATTAACATGAAAAGTGATATTGCCTTTGTTGCAACCAATAACAGCCCCGGCAGTATTCAAAAAGGGTCTACCAAGGATAATCGACATACTCTCGTCCTCGGGAATATCAAGAATAACAAAGTCTGTTAAGATAGTGACATTTGCAACAACAACAGGCACATCCTGACAAATACCGACAGGTGTAGCAGTTGATTTCTCAGCCATTTGCAAAGATATTTCAGCAGGTGTCAACTTATTCAATTCAAGTCTATGATATAAAGAGAGAGGCATAACACTAACACCGGCTCCAAGATCACATAAAGCAATTTTAACATAATTTATTTTAATGGAGCATGGTATAGTTGGTACCCCTAGATCTCCAAGTTTCTTTGGTATTCCACCCTTAAAAGTATAATTGGCAATCATGGTGGACATTTCAGCTTCCGGTATCTTTCTTTTATTTTTAATGATATCCTTCATGTACTTAGCATAAGGATTTACTTTAAGCATATCAGTTAAGCGCATACGTAAGAAGATAGGTCTAATCATTTCAGCAAAACGCTCAAAATCCTCATCATCCATTGTCTTGGATGGTTTAGGAGGAAAGGGCATGGGTTTCTAAACCCATGGTTCTCTTTCTCTACCGTGCTTCCTAGCAACAAAGTCTCTCTTATCATAACGTTGATTCTTTGATTGTGGGTTATCAAGATCAACAGCAGGTTCAATCTCTACCTCATTATTATTGCTTGGTTGAGCATCCTCATGAACATTATATTTAACATTAGCACTAGGTTCATGTTCATCACCTGATTGTGTTTCAGCATCAGAAATAGAAATATCATTGGGATTCTCAGGTGTGTCTACAACTGGTTCACTAAAGCATGCAAAGTCCTATCGTTTTTCTTTTTCTTCTTTTTAGAAGAACTAGGTGCCTCTAAATTATTTGTTTGAGAATCCTGCTCGATTCTCCTAGGGTGGCCTTCAGGATACAAAGGTTCCTGAGTCATTCTACCAGTTCTAGTAGCCACTCTAACAGCAAAATCATGTTTATTTTTTAATTCATCGAGCAAATAACCTTGAGCTTTAAGTACTTGCTCAGCTTGAGTGGTAACCATAGAAGCATATTTGCTAATGAGTTTAAGTTCACCTTTAACTCTATCCATATAATCACTCAAGCGTTCTATTTCAAAAGCATTATTCTTTAATTCTCTACCAACATAAGCATTAAAACTTTCTTATCTAGCCATAAAGTCATCAAATTCATCTAAGCATGGGCTATGAAATTTAGTAGATGGGATTTCAACTTTATCATATCTAGAGAGAATTTACTTTACTACCTATGTCGGGTTATCAAGACAATGTGTTTCTTCAACAGGCAGTATATGAAGACCATGTATTTCTTAAATAGGTGGTAAATTCTTAACATCTTCAGCTTTAATACCTTTTTCTTTCATTGATTTATTTGCCTCTTGCATATCTTCAGGACCCGCGCTACTGCTCTATGTTAGTTGTAGCGCCTTATTAGTAGCGCCGGCCCCCGCGCTACTAATAGGCCCAAAACCCGCCCTGCTGCTAGGCTTTTCCCTAGTAGTGCAACTATCCAAGTAGTCCTTGGAAGCATCGGTTAGTCCATTATAAAAGATATCAAGTATTTCATTTTTCTTAAGAGGATGATCACGCAAAGCATTAAGTAATCGGAGAAGCCTCCCCCAAGCTTGTGGGAGACTCTCTTCTTTGATTTGCACAAAATTATATATTTCCCGCAAGGCAGCTTGTTTCTTATGAGCAGGGAAATATTTAGCAGAGAAGTAATAAATCATATCCTGGGGACTACGCACACAACCAGGATCAAGAGAATTAAACCAAGTCTTGGCATCACCCTTTAATGAGAACATAAATATCTTAAGGATATAATAATAGAGAGACTTCTGATCATAGTAAATAGGGTGGCTATATCATTTAACTTGGTAAGATGTGCCACGACAGTTTCAGATTCATAGCCATAAAAATGATCAGATTCTACTAAAGTAATTATCTCAGGATCAACAGAGAATTCATAATCCTTATCAGTAACACAGATAGGTGAAGTAGCAAAAGCGGAGCCAGGTTTCATTCTAGCATTAAGAGATTGCTGCTTCCATTTAGCTAATAACTTCTTAAGATCATATCTATCTTTGCAAGCAAAGATAGCTCTAGCAGCTTCCTCATCCATAACATAACCCTCAGGAACAACAGGTAATTCATAATCAGGGGGAGAACATTCATCATCACTATCATCAATAATAGCATCTTCAATAATTTCATTCTCTCTAACCCTAGCAAGTTGTTCATCAAGAAATTCACCTAATGGCAAAGTAGTATCATGCACAGAAGTAGCTTCATCATAAGTATAATGCATAGCAGAAGTGGCATCATCAATAACATGCGACATATCAGAATTCACAGCAGTAGCAAGTTTAGGTGTCGCAAGCTTACTCATAACAGAAGGAGAATCTAGTGTCGAGCTAGACGGCAGTTCCTTATATCCCCTTGTAGTTGAGGGTAAAATCTTTGTTCTTTCGTCTTTCAAGTTCCTCATAGTGATCAACAGATATAAATCCCAAGTGACTCAAAGAATAGAGCTATGCTCCCCGGCAACGGCGCCAAAGATTAGTCTTGATAACCCACAAGTGTAGGGGATCGCAACAGCTTTCGAGGGTAGAATATTCAACCCAAATTTATTGATTCGACACAAGGGGAGCCAAAGAATATTCTTAAGTATTAGCAGTTGAGTTGTCAATTCAACCACACCTGGATAACTTAGTATTTGCAACAAAGTATTTAGTAGCAAAGTAGTATGATAATAATGGTAACATTGGCAAAAATAAAGATAATAGTTTTGTAGTAGTTGTAACAGTAGCAACGGAAAATTAAATAAGCAAAGCACATTATGTGAAAAGCTCATAGGCATTGGATCAGTGATGGATAATTATGTCGGATGTGATTCCTCATGTAATAGCTATAACATAGGGTGACACAGAACTAGCTCCATTTCATCAATGTAATGTAGGCATGTATTCCGAATATAGTCATACGTGCTTATGGAAAAGAACTTGCATGCCATCTTTTTTCCTACCCTCCCGTGGCAGCGGGGTCCTAGTGAAAACTAAGGGATATTAAGGCCTCCTTTTAATAGAGAACTGGAACAAAGCATTAGCACACAGTGAATACATGAACTCCTCAAACTATGGTCATCACCGAGAAGTATCCCGATTATTGTCACTTCGGGGTTGTCGGATCATAACACATAATAGGTGACTATAGACTTGCAAGATAGGATCAAGAACTCACATATATTCATGAAAACATAATAGGTTCAGATCTGAAATCATGGTACTCGGGCCCTAGTGACAAGCATTAAGCATAGCAAAGTCATAGCAACATCAATCTCAGAACATAGTGGATACTAGGGATCAAACACTAACAAAACTAACTTGATTACATGGTAAATCTCATCCAACCCATCACCATCTAGCAAGCCTATGATGGAATTACTCACGCACGGCGGTGAGCATCATGAAATTGGTGATGGAGGATGGTTGATGATGACGATGGCGACAAATCCCCCTCTCCGGAGCCCCGAACGGACTCCAGATCAGCCCTCCCGAGAGAGATTAGGGCTTGGCAGCGGCTCCGTATCATAAAACGCGATGAAACTTTCTCTTTGATTTTTTTCTCCGCGAAACGGAATATATGGAGTTGGAGTTGAGGTCGGTGGAGCATCAGGGCGCCCACAAGACAGGGGGCGCGCCCAGGGGGGAGGGTGCCCTTGTTTTATATTTTCCAAAAGTTATCTCCGTGGATTTTCTGGTCATTCCGAGAACTTTTGTTTTCTGCACAATAAACAACACCATGGCAGTTCCGCTAAAAACATCGTCAGTCCGGGTTAGTTTCATTCAAATCATGCAAGTTAGAGTCCAAAACAAGGGCAAGAGTGTTTGGAAAAGTAGATACGTTGGAGACGTATCAGCCGGCTGATCGAAGACGGCCGAGCACCAGCGGACGGCACCAAGACGGGCCGACTCCTAGAAGACGGCCTCCGTAGAGGCCGGCTTCTAGCAAGTGGCCACCCGGCGCCCTCAGAGTCTGTGCCCCTCATCAAGAGGACAAGACAGGATGAGGCTACAATGTAGTCCCTCACCCCCGAATCCCAGGCTTGGCATGGCCACAGTGCGCCGTACATGTGGAGATCTCCGCACGACGCGGCACTGTTGCCACTTCCCCCTTGACGTCATTCCAGATAGGTGGAGCCCTGTTCCCACGACGGCATGTCGGTACGGCCTGCAGGCGGCGGGCCCTACTAGGCAGGGAGAGCCCGGAAGATGGTGGAAGCCCGACCAGCCGGACCTAAGGGAGGCCGGCTTCCAGCAGGCGGCCCGTTCCACCATCGGGGCCCATGCACCAATAACCAGATGAGGCATGGTGTGGCTACAGTGATCTCCCACCAGGAGGCGGGACTGTAGCCACGCTCCCCTGACAAAGTCTGCGTCATTAGCATCACGGCTACAGTGATCAGCCACCAACTAGACCCGCCAGCGGCGGAAGCAGCCTGTCGGCTCCATACCGGACCAGTCAGAGGGGCCCACGAGGTGGCGGGCCCCAGCTGCCGGCGGAGAAGCCGGTGACCAAAGACACTGACAGCCGGGTCCTGCACCTGGCCAGATTACCAATGTACCCCTGGGGGTAGGCATATATAAACCCCCCAGGGCACCCATGCAAAGGGTTCCGAACCTGTTAGAACTAGACTGACACCTAGAAAAGGAAGAGAGCTATCCCTGCCTCCTTCCACCTCTAGCATACAGCTCAAGGAGCACCATTGTACTCACTAGTGCCTTAGTGATCATGCAGAGACCCCGCAGAGCAGGACTAGGGGTGTTATCTCCTAGGAGAGCCCCGAACCTAGGTAAAGTGCGCTGGCGTTCGTGTCTATGCCTCATTCCGCTTCTAGGCACCGGTGACGTTCTACTCGCTCCCACCATGATAAGCCATCCTTTGGCATATGTCGCACCGAACCCCCGACATTTGGCGCCCACCGTGGGGCGAGGTGCACCGTCATCCGGAGACCTATTGTGAACGGGAACCTAGTTACTTCCTGGCGAGCGCAGCCAGCCCAGCACGCCCGACGGCGTCAGCCTCAACGCGCTGCACGGCATGGAGATTGCATGCGCAACAAGCTGCCTCGCTGACCTTGTTCGCGTGATCCGCCTCTCTGACGAGCCTGTGTCCGACACGGGCACCGACTGCCCTGAGAGCCGCGTCGTTAGCCTCCTAGACTAGCTCCACGTCGCTAGCGAGCCTGCTGTGGACATGGAGTCTGTTGGCTCCACCGACCCGATGATCGTCGACTCCAAAACGGCGTCGATTGATGCGTTCCCCACCAACGTGGTGGTCTACGACGAGCCGCCTCCTTGTGAGCACAGCGGCGGGAGCACCGTCATGGAGGTTCTTGTCATCAATAGTGGTGACCACTTAGATGGAGGCGTTCGAGACCCACTCGATGCGGAGCTGCGAGACTTGTCAGCGCCCATCCTGGAAGACGCAGACACTAAGACACTGGAAGCACGCTGCATCCAGCTCATGGAAAGCGCCAGCCGACTGGCCAGCATGCGATGCCTCTCGGAAGCCTACCGGCGTGAGATGGACCGAGCCATCGGCCGCACGCCGGCTCCTGAGGGGCCTAGCAGCATCGGCTCGATCCGGCAGCGTGGCGCGACCATTGCCATCATGTTTGGGACGGATCGTCCCGTCTACGCCACGCCTGCGGAAAACATACGAGCTACCCAGGCGGTGACAGATGAGCTGGACAAGTACGAGGGCAATGAGCGCCACCACATGACGGAGCACGTCCAGCAGCTCCTTGACGCGGCCGCCAAGCAGCATGAATCCGGCTGCCGCGTCGAAGCGCCCATCCGGCGGATCGACGAACCACCCCTTCGCCAGGATCACGGTGCAACATCTCGGACACCGACTGGTGGCGTCCGTGGTAGAAGACGCAATGAGCCGGCTGCCAGCCGTAGTCGGACTCACCTCTCCATCGAGCATGACGCAGAAGGCCGCCCCCGAGCCGTGGAGCAGCGAGGCGACCCGCCTCCTCCTCAGCCTCGTTGAGAAAGACACCCCACTCCGCCGCCTGTCACGCACCCGACACTCGGCGACCGCCTTGGCCGCCGGAAAGGAGTCGGGGAGAACGACACCCGCCATCGGATCGACCGCCTCCATCGTTCACGCTAGAAGAAGAAGATGCG
Source organism: Triticum aestivum (assembly GCF_018294505.1). NCBI lineage: Eukaryota > Viridiplantae > Streptophyta > Magnoliopsida > Poales > Poaceae > Triticum > Triticum aestivum. Next base: position 228,476,999 of record NC_057798.1, read on the forward strand.
TTGGGCCCGCCCTGTTTCAGCCCTTGAATCCGAGATGAGCCTTTCCCTCGAGGGTTCACGCTCCCAAGAGATACGCCTAAATACACCGGCTCCATGAAGCCAGAGGACTGGCCGGTCAACTACTCCACGGCCGTCAGCATAGCGAACGGCAACAAGCGTGTTGCTGTGAAGTACGTCCCGCTCATGCTCCAGCGCACCGCCCGGACGTGGCTTAACAGCCTGAAGCCCCGCAACATCAACAGCTGGGTTAATTTCACTGAAAACTTCATCCACAACTTCACCAGCATGTACAAGCGGCCTCCCAAGCCCCGCCAGCTCTCCTTGTGCATCCAAGGGCCCAGCGAATCAACTCGCGACTATCTCATGCGCTGGGCCGAGCTGCGCAACTCCTGCAAGGGCGTGCATGAGGTGCAGGCCATCGAATACTTCACCGCCGAGTGCCGAGAGGGAACCCTCCTCAAGCACTGACTTCTCTGCGACGAGCCAACGACTCTCGACGAACTGCTGATCATCGCTGACAAATATGCCACGGCCGACTCCTCCATGAAGGCAGAGATCCAAGTCGATGCATCCGGCAAGGTAGCTCCTCAGGATCCTCGGACTCCAGCTGGTGACACCAGTCGGCGACAGCAACCAAGCGGCAACAAGCGAAAGGCCATGCAGCCAGCTTCCACCAGCCGGCAGGTGGCGACAGTCGAGGACCAGCAGCCGGAAGGGCTGCCACCGCCCAAGCGTCAGAAACGCGGCAAGCCCAATTGGTTGCCCGCCTTCTCGTGCCAGCAGACTCTTGATGCCCCCTGCAAGTTCCATAGTGGTGCGAAGCCGTCCAACCACGCCACTCGGAAGTGCCATTGGCTCACCAGAATTGCCAAGGGAGATGGACTCCTGCCTCCTCTGCCTGCTGGCCCGCCGCCTCCTCCGCCCCAGCAGCTGGCGGTTCGGCCAGTCGGTGCCATACAAGATGAGTATCCAGAGGAGCATGGGGCCTACATCGTGTTCGCCAGTGTGGCCGACGACAGGCGCAGCAGACGGCTTCAGCAGCGAGAAGTACATGCAGTGGCGTCAGATGCCCCTGATTTCATGCACTGGTCTGAGAAGCCTATCAGTTGGAGCAGGGATGACCACCCGGAGGTGATGCCCTCTCCTAGTTCTTATGCCCTAGTCTTAGATGCCACCTTCGCAACAGAGAGGCAGGCAACTCGTTTCTCCCGAGTCCTGATAGATGGCGGCAGCAACATCAATATCCTGTATTGTGACACAATGGAGAAATTGGGAATCAAGCAGAAGCAGCTTTACCCCAGCCGGACTGTGTTCCATGGCATAGTTCCTGGCCTTTCCTGCTCACCAATCAGCAAGACCCAGATTGACGTTCTCTTCGGAGACAAAGATCACTTCCGCCGAGAGCCAGTCTGGTTTGAGGTGGTGGACCTTGAGAGCCCCTACCATGCGCTACTTGGCCGGCCTGCTCTGGCAAGTTCATGGCGGTCCCCCTCTATGCTTACCTCAAGATGAAGATGCTGACTACCAAGGAATCCTGACCATAGTCGGAGAATACAAGAAGTCATCTGCCTGCGCTGCAGATAGCAGCCGGCTGGCCGAGTCCCGTGTGATTGCAGCTGAAAAGTGGCTCCTTGACCGGGTTGTGGCAATGGCAGGCAAGCAGTTGGAAATGTCACCCAATCCCAAGGAGTCGGAAATTGAGGGCTCATTCAAGCCGGCAAAGGAAACAAAGAAGATACCCTTGGACCCGGAGCACCCGGAGAGGAACGCTGTCATAGGTGCAAACCTTGATAGTAAATAGGAAAGCGAGCTCGTCGAGTTCCTCCGTGAGAATTGGGACATCTTTGCATGGTCTCCCAAAGACATGCCGGGTGTTCCGACGGACTACGCCGAGCACAAGCTATATGTCCGACCCGGCGCCAAGCCGGTCAGGCAGCCCTTGCGCCGCCTGTCAGAAGAAAAAAGAAGAGTTGTTGGTGAAGAGATAGCCCGGCTTCTAGCATCCAACTTTATCATGGAAGTATTCTTCCCGGGATGGCTAGCCAATCCAGTCCTTGTGCTGAAGAATAAGAAGTGGCGCATGTGTATTGATTATACCAGCCTCAACACAGCTTGCCCCAAGGATCCCTTCAGTTTTCCAAGAATCGACCAAGTGATAGACTCCACAGCCGGATGTGAGCTGTTGAGTTTTCTGGATGCGTACTCAGGGTACCATCAGATCAAGCTGAACCCGGCCGATAGGCTGAAGACCGCCTTCATCACGCCATTCAGAGCCTTCTGCTACCTGACCATGACGTTCGGCTTGAGAAATGCGGGCGCCACATTTCAGCGTTGCATGCAGAAGTGTCTCCTCAAGCAACTCGGCAGAAACGCCCACGTTTACATGGACGATGTGGCAGTGAAGTCGGAGAAGCATGGCACGCTGCTAGAAGACCTCAAAGAGACATTTGAGAACCTGCGCCGATTTCAGATCAAGCTCAACCCGGAGAAATGCATCTTTGGAGTACCAACCGGCCAGCTTCTCGGTTTCCTGGTCTCGGAGCGCATCATAGAGTGGAACCCTGTGAAGATCAAGGCCATCGAGAAGATGGAGGTGCCCACCTGACTGCTGGACGTGCAGAAGTTCACCAGCTGCCTGGCATCCATCAATTATTTCATCAGTCGGCTGGGCGAGAAGGCTCTCCCCCTGTACCAACTCATGAAGAAAACCACTTTTTTCAAGTGGAACGACAAGGCGGACGAAGCTTTCCTCCAACTCAAGAAGATGTTGACCACTCTGCCTATCCTGGCGGCCCCGACTGATAAAGATCCCATGCTCCTCTACATCGCCGCCACCAGTTGGGTGGTTAGTACAGTCATAGTGTGGAGCGCAAGGAGGAGGGCAGAACACTGCCAGTCCAGAGGCCGGTGTATTACCTGAGCGAAGTACTGTTCGCCTCCAAGCAGAACTACTCCCACTATCAGAAGATGTGGTATGGTGTGCACTTTGCCGCCAAGAAGCTGAAGCCTTACTTTCAAGAGCACCCAATTACTGTTGTCTGCACTGCTCCGCTTGCTGAGATCATTGGAAGCCGAGATGCTTCAGGCCGAGTGGCCAAATTGGCCATAGATCTGGCCTCCTACACCATCTATTACAAGCCTCGCACCGCCATCAAGTCACAAGCGCTGGCCGACTTCCTCGTCGACTGGGCCGAGACCCAATACCTGCCGCCAGCGCCAGACTCCACCCATTGGCGGATGCACTTTGATGGTTCAAAGATGCGCACCTGTCTGGGAGCCGGCATCATCCTCACTTCTCCCAAAGGTGACAAGCTCAGATATGTGCTGCAAATCCACTTTGCTGCCTCCAACAACGTAGCTGAATACAAAGTATTCATACACGGGCTCCGGCTTGCCAAGGAACTCGGCATTCGCCGGATCCTGTGCTATGGTGACCCCGACTTGGTGGTCCAGCAGTCGTCATGCAACTGGGACGCCAAGGATGCAAATATGGCAAGCTACCACTTCCTCGTACAACAACTCAGTGGATACTTTGAGGGTTGCGAGTTCCTCCATGTGCCAAGAAATGACAACGAGCAAGCAAATGCCCTGGCACGGATCGGTTCCACCCGGCAAGCAATACCAGCCAGCGTCGCCCTACAACGCCTCCTCAAGGCGTCTATCAAGCCGCCGCCAGAATCCGACTCCATCTTTGTGTCGGCCCCTCCTGAAGCAGTCGGATCCGACTTGAGGGCCCAGAAACCGGCACGGGGACTTCGATAGGAGGCCCAGGGATTGCAGCAGTCGCACCCGCCCCGGGGACTTCAGAACCCGGCCCGGGGACTGTATCAGTCGGCCTGGGACTTCTCCAACTCAACAGGCGGCAGCCAACTCGAACATGCTGCCTCCCAGCCCAACCGCCCTTGTACAAGTTGCAGTCGTGGCAGTCAAAGAAATAGCAGCACCTTCATGGGCTCAACCCATCCTCAACTTTCTGGTGAACAAAGAACTGCCGACTGATGAGATCCTAGCCCGACAAGTGCAATAGCGGGTAGCAGCATACACCATCGTCAACAAAGAGCTGGTGCGGTGCAGTGTCACTAGTGTGTACCAGCGCTGCGTGGAGCCGGACCAGGGCCAAGCAATCGTCAAGGATATCCACCAAGGCGAATGTGGTCACCACGCGGCTTCAAGATCACTTGTTGCCAAAGCTTTCTGCCATGGTTTCTTCTGGCCGACTGCTCTAGAAGACGCTAAAGACTTGGTCCAGAAGTGTTAAGGGTGCCAGAAATTCCACTCCAAGCCAAATCTGCCGGCCTCTGCACTCAAAACCATTCCCATTGCCTGGCCCTTTGCCGTCTGGGGGCTGGACATGGTAGGGCCATTCAAGACGGCTCGCGGCGGCATGACTCATTTGCTTGTCGCTGTGGACAAGTTCACCAAGTGGATAGAAGCAAAGCCAATCAAGAAGCTGAACGGGCCGACTGTTGTGACTTTCATCACCGACATCACCACTCGATACGGCATACCACACAACATCATCACCGACAATAGCACAAACTTCACGAAAGGAGCCTTGGCTCGTTTCTGCGCAACGCAGGGCATCCGACTGGACTTAGCGTCTGTTTCCCATCCGCAGTCAAACGGCCAAGTGGAGCGAGCAAACGGCCTTATTTTGTCCGACATCAAGCCCTGACTGGTCGAGCCTCTAGAGCCTGCGCACAACTCCGAACAAATCAACCGGCTTCACGCTCTTCTTCCTCGTCTACGGCGCCGAAGCCGTCATCCGGACGGACATAGAATTTGACTCCCCACGAGTCACCATGTACACCGAGGAGGAGGCCAAAGAAGTACGAGAGGACGGCGTCGATCTGCTGGAAGAGAGCCGGATTTTGGCACTTAGCCGGTCCGCCATCTACTAGTAGAGTCTGTGCCGATACTACAATCGCAAGGTCAAGCCAAGATCCTTCCAAGAGGGAGACCTTGTGCTCCGGCTGATACAGCGAACAGCCGACCAGCACATGCTCTCAGCACCTTGGGAAGGCCCTTTCATCATCAGCAAAGTGCTGGGCAACGGTTCCTACTACCTGATCGATGCTCAGAAGCCCAGAGCATGCAAAAGAGACGACTCAGGCAAGGAGACGGAGAGGCCATGGAACGCAAACCTCCTCCGAAGATTTTACAGTTAAAAGCAGTATGTATCACGCTACCTTTTGTATTAAGTATGAAGACTTCGGGTCCCCCGAGAAGAGCTCGGGGACTACCCTCTTTTATCTATATGATAAGTATTATGCCTATAAGTGTGTTGTTTTATTATTCTGCCTGGCACCGGGTTCGACTAGTCGGCTCGGAGGCTCGCCGCCTTCTACTATGTGTCGTTTCCTGCAGTCGGACAAGTAGTGTGTCGGCACCAAAAAACTTCTCCTGTCAGAAGCCGCAGCTCACAGAGCGACTGTACAGCGGACAGGGGTTGCCAAAGCGGTGCCCATACGAAAAACGGCTAAGGAAAAACGCGCACATAGCTGAGGCCCCGCCTCTTCGACCGGCTGCTGAGCAGCCGGCCGGCCGGCTTCTACCTTCCTTGCCAACACTCCAATCGGCTAAGTACTTGCCCTCCCATAAATAGCTAAGTACTCGACCCAGCCGCTGTCCATAGAGCGGCTGTTTGGCTGGCAAGATGCTAGCCAAGGGAGTGCAGCAAAGGAAAAAAGCAAGGAGCAGAAAGCAAGAAAAGTCCGAACTCGGCAAACAAAGCACAATTTGTGACGAAGGATATTTACATAGCAAAAGGCCCATTGGCCAGCATTCAACCGAGTTTGAAATACACCCCGCGGGTGGAATTGTGCAAATTTAACAAAATTTTGTCGAGACCGATAAGCGGGAAAATAAAGGCAACAGCCTAAGGAGCAACAGAGGGTTCCTACTGGACGGCAGAATCGACAGCGCCAGTTGGTGGAGCAAACGGCTGGACGGCAGAGTCGGCAGCGCCGGTTGGTGGAGCGGACGACTGGTTGGTCTCTGCCTGGTCGCCTCCAGCAGCAGTCGGCGCGCTTGAGCGTAGATTGTTGCTCGAGGGGCGGTCAGGTTGAGGCTAGCTGTCCGCTCTGACCTCCAGCGCGTCCTCCTCGCTTTCATCGTCCTCCGCGTCCTTCCCTTTGTCGCTGGAATCAATCACTTCGGTCGAGTCTTGGCTGTCCTCTGGATTCAACCCGAACCACTCTAGTGGTGCCTCAGCGCCATCATCAACCAGCTCCGGGATGAAGACACTGGTGTTGGTGTAGTGGGCGATCGCCACTGCCCTCTTGACGAGGTCGTCCTCCACCACCACCAGCTCCTCATGCACCTCCAGCCGAAACATGGTCAGCTGGACTAGATCCAGCCCAGGGTCCCACGCCTTGAGAAATTCCAGAGCCCGACGCACTCCAGCCCGGGCCGAGGAGCCCTTCCAGGCCTCCAGGCGACCGGCCGCCACCTCCAGCCAGTCGGTGGTCCGACTGGGAGTGCGCGGAGCCGGCATGCCTGGCCAGAGGGCGGAGATCGCTTGGGCTCCGACGCATTGAAGATGTTGCAGCATTCGGTGAGCCGGCCGAAGACGGGCCTGGATGCTGAGAACCTGCTCACTAAGGGTCCAGGGAGCATCGGCGGTAATCTGCACGCCTTCTGCCCTCCACTCCCGGCGATAAGCCTCAAGGGCCTGGTTCGCGGTGACGGAGTGGCCTGGGAAGAAGTCTGTTTGGGTGAAGGGCAAGGAAGCCAGAGGTCAGAAGCCAGCAGCCGGCCTGAATAGAGGCCGGCGACTCAAAGAAAGAAAAAAGAAAAAGCTTATCGTCGACCATGTCCTTGATGCTACGAAAGCTGGCAGTCAGCTGCGCCTCCCTGTCGGCCCAGGCGGAGCGCTCGGTCTCAAAATCAGCAAGGAGGTCGGGTTTTTTGCCTCCGCCTCCTTCTGTGCCATCTCGAGGCGCCCCGTCTGCTCCGCCAGTTGTGCGACCAGTCGGTCACGCTCCTCGGCCAGCTTACTGCGCTCCGCCTCCTTGGAGCGCAGCGCGGTGTTGGCTTCGCCCAGCTGCTGCTGCAAGGCGGCGTTGGCCTCTGCAAAAAGAGAAAAAAGGCGTCAACATTCGACAAGGAAGGGATGCAGTTGCCGGGGAGATCCGGCTCGACTGCTGAGCAGTCGGCCCGAATCTCAGGGACTACAGCACGCGGGTGCGCTATCGCGCCCCCGCAGAGAAAGAAGTTATCAATGATCAACCAAAAGAAATACAGTTGCTGGGGAGATCCGGCCCGACTGCTCGGCAGTCGGCCCGAATCTCGGGGACTACAGCCCGCAGGTGCGCCAGCACGCCCCCGCAGAGAAAGAAAATCAAGACTTACTTCGGCTCTCCGACAAGTTGGCGGTCTGCCTCTCCACCTCCCAGACTCCAGAATTGAAGATGGACGCACGGAGATTGTGGTACTCCTACAATAGGGATGTTAGCCGGAGTTAGCATTTGATGCTCGCAAGTTAAAGTTCCGGACCGCCTGCTCAGCAGCTGGCCCGAAACTTGGGGACTACACCCAGTGGGAGCGCTGGCACACCCCCACCAAGAAATAAAAAGATCAAAAATAAAGGAGCAAGAGGCAAACCCGGATGGCCGCTCGCGAGTCCAGGAACGCCTCGTTGCACCGCTTGAGGGCGTCAGCTTCAGCCCGAAGCTTGTCCTGGATGTCGAGGGCCACCTGGTTCAAGGCTCCCGTCCCGCCTCTGCGCACTCAACCAAAGGGCGCGGCACTGGTCGCCTCGGTGTCCGGGACCGATGAGCTCACGGTGCCGGCCTCCAGCGGTCGCGGCGCCGAGACCGCCTTCGTGAGACGATAGCGCATGGGTGTGCGGGCCTCAGGAGTTGGGCCCGTCACCACCTCGTTCCTGGCTGGTGGCGCCGGCGGGGTGGCCGGCTGCCTGTCTTGTGCTCCGCCAGTCAGCGGCGGTGGAGGCACGACAACGTCCGGCATGGCAACGTCGCTGCCCTCCCTCTCCATGGCTGGCTGCTCGTCGCCGGCTCCCCCGGTCGTTGCCACGAACTCTGGCAGAGGTGGCGCGGAATTCAGGGGAGCCACGAGCAGCGGCTCCTGGTGGCGTGCGGCCTCCGCGAGTCGCTCCTTCGCCGCGGCATCAGCCTCCACCTCCGCCAGGTTCTTCAGCACAGACACCTTCGCCTTGTCAGCCTCCGCCTTATCCAAGCGGGCGACTTCCTGCTCCTCGCGCATCTCCCGAAGGTCGGCGGTCGGATCGATTCGCCAGGTGGTGGTGGAGGTCTCCGCCGACCTGATGACAGAGGCGGTGGCCGACTTGTTGAGGGTGAGCGGGGCCCTGAGATAAGAAAGCAAGGCAAGGATTTTTTTAGGCCAGATCGGCAAGAAAGGGAAAGCGTAAGAGAAATACTTACGCCAACACCATGGGCGGCGCCTTCGGCAGCCTCTGGAACTTGGCCACCTTCGCCGCAGCCTCCTTCCGCCTGGTCATGGCGGCCGGGTTCTTGGGCTTCTTCGGCACGCTGCCGTAGAGGGCGGCGCCCTGTTTCAGCTTGCGCTTGCCGCCTCAGGCGGACGACTTGGCAGAGGGGCCGACACCGATGTTAACAGCGCCCCGGGCAGGGCGCGGCTCGTCTTCCTTGTCGTTGTCGTTGGGCCAAGTCTCCACGTTGCCCCCTTCTTCGGAGCCGCCGAAGTCTATAGTCAGCTATTATCTGTTATGATCCGACAACCCTGAAGTGACAATAATCTAGATACTTCTCGGTGATGACCATAGTTTGAGGAGTTCATGTATTCACTAAGTGCTAATGCTTTGGTCCGGTACTCTATTAAAAGGAGGCCCTAATATCCCTTAGTTTCCATTAGGACCCCGCTGCCACGGGAGGGTAGGACAAAAGATGTCATGCAAGTTCTTTTCGATAAGCACGTATGACTATATTTGGAATACATGCCTACATTACATTGATGAACTGGAGCTAGTTCTGTGTCACCCTATGTTAAAACTATTACATGAGGAATCTCATCCGACTAAATTATCCATCACTGATCCAATGCCTACGAGCTTTTCACATATTGTGCTTTGCTTATTTACCTTACCGTTGCTACTGTTAGAATTACTACAAAACTGCTACTGTTACTTTTGCCATTGTTACCGTTACTTCCATATTACTTTTCTACTAAATACTTTGCTGCAGATACTAAGTTATCCAGGTGTGGTTGAATTGACAACTCAACTGCTAATACTTGAGAATATTCTTTGGCTCCCCTTGTGTCGTATCAATAAATTTGGGTTGAATACTCTACCCTTGAAAACTGTTGCGATCCCCTATACTTGTGGGTTATGAAGACAATTTTCTGGCGCCGTTGCCGGGGAACATAGCTCTATTCTTTGAGTCACTTGGGATTTATATCTGCTGATCACTATGAAGAATTTGAAAGGCAGTAGAACTAACATTTATCTCCCAACTACGAGGGGAGGTAAGGAACTGACATCTAGCTCTGCACTAGATTCTCCTTCTGTTATGAGTAAGCTTGCGGCACCTAAACCTGCTTCTGCTATTAATTCTGATATGTCGCATTTTATTGATGATGCCACTTCTACTATGCATGATACTTATGACGAAACTACTTCTGTGCTTGATACTACTGTGCTATTAGGTGAATTTCTTGATGAACAACTTGCTAGGGTTAGAGAGAATGAAATTCTTGAAACTGATATGATTGAAGATAGTGATGATGAAGGTTCTCCCCCTAAATATGAATTGACTGTTGATACAGAGGATTATGTTATGGATGAAGAAACTACTAGAGATATTCTTGCTTGCAATGATAGATCAGATCTTAAGAAGTTATTAGCTAAACAAAAGCAGAAAACTCTTAATGCTAGAATGAAATATGACCCTGCTTTTACTACTTCACCTATCTTTGTTACTGATAAGGGTTATGAATTCTCTGTCGATCCTAAGATAATTACCTTGGTTGAATCTGATCCTTTTTATGGCAATGAATCTGAAACTGTTGTGGCACATCTTACAATGTTAAATGATATAGCCACCCTATTCACTAATGATGAGAAATCCCGCTATTACTATATCCTTAAGATATTTCCATTCTCATTAAAGGGTGATGCTAAAACTTGGTTTAATTCTCTTGATCCTGGTTGTGTGCGTAGTCCCCAGGATATGATTTATTACTTCTCTACTAAATATTTCCCTGCTCATAAGAAACAAGCTGCCTTGAGGGAAACATATAATTTTGTGCAAATTGAAGAAGAGAGTCTCCCACAAGCTTGGGGGAGGCTTTTCCGGTTACTTAATGCTTTTCCTGATCATCCTCTTATGAAAAATGAAATACTTGATATCTTTTATAATGGACTAACCGATGCTTCCAAGGACCACTTGGATAATTGTGCTGGTTGTGTTTTCAGGGAAAGACCAGTAGATCAAGCTGAATTGCTACTGAATAATATGTTTACTAATGAAAATAATTGGACTCTTCCTGAGCCAATTCCTGAGCCAACTCCTAAACCAGCTTCGAAGAAGAGAGGTGTTCTATTTCTCAGTCCAGAAGATATGCAAGAGGGAAAGAAATCTATGAAAGAAAAAGGTATTAAAGCTGAAGATGTTAAGAATTTACCTCCTGTTTAAGAAATACATGGTCTTAATTTGCCACCTATTGAAGAAACACATGGTCTTGATAACCCGACACAGGTAGTAAAGGTAAATTCTCTCTATAGATATGATAAAGTTGAAATCCCGTCTACTAAGTTTCCTAGCCAATGTTTAGATGAATTTGATGACTTTATGGCTAGACAAGAAAATTTCAATCCTTATGTTGGTAGAGAATTTAAGAGTAATGCTTACATGATTGGATGCTTGAGTGATTATATGGCTAGAGTTAAAGCTGAACTTAAACTCATTAGTAAATATGCTTCTATAGTTACCACTCAAGTGGAACAAGTACTTAAAGCTCAAAGTGATTTGCTCGATGAAATAAATAATAAACATGATTTTGCTGTTAGAGTGGCTACTAGAACTGGTAAAATGACTCAGGAACCTTTGTATCCTGAAGGCCACCCTAAGAGAATTGAGCAGGATTCTCAGAGAAATAATTTAGATGCACCTAGTCCTTCTAAAGAGAAGAAAAAGAAAAACGATAGGACTTTGCATGCTTCTAGTGAACCTATTGTAGACACACCTGAGAATCCCAATGACATTTCTATTTCTGATGCTGAAACACAATCTGGTGATGAACATGAACCTAGTGATAATGTTAATGATAATGTCCATGTCGATGCTCAACCTAGCAATAATAATGATGATGTAGAGATTGAACCTGTTGTTAATCTTGATAACCCACAATCAAAGAATCAATGTTATGATAAGAGAGACTTTGTTGCTAGGAAGCACGGTAAAGAAAGAGAACCATGGGTTCAGAAACCCATGCCTTTTCCTCCTAAGCCATCCAAGAAAAAGGATGATGAGGATTTTGAGCGCTTTGCTAAAATGATTAGACCTATCTTCTTACATGTGCGCTTAACTGATATGCTTAAAGTAAATCCTTATGCTAAATATATGAAGGATATCATTACAAATAAAAGAAAGATACCGGAAGCTGAAATTTCCACCATGCTTGCTAATTACACTTTTACAGGTAGAATACCAAAGAAACTTGGAGATCCAGGGGTACCAACTATACCATGCTCCATTAAAAGAAACTATGTTAAAACTGCTTTATGTGGTCTTGGAGCTGGTGTTAGTGTTATGCCTCTCTCTTTATATCGTAGACTTGAATTGAATAAGTTGACACCTACTGAAATATCTTTGCAAATGGCCGATAAATCAACTGCGATACCTGTTGGTATTTGTGAGGATGTGCCTGTTGTGGTTGCAAACGTCACTATCTTAACGGACTTTGTTATTCTTGGTATTCCCAAGGACGATAGTATGTCGATTACCCTTGGTAGACCCTTTTTGAATACTGCAGGGGCTGTTATTGATTGCAACAAAGGCAATGTCACTTTTCATGTTAATGGTGATGAGCATACGGTACGCTTTCCAAGAAACAACCTCAAGTTCATATCATCAATTCTATTGGAAAAATTCCATCGATTATTATTGGAGGATTTGAATTTCCTCTTCCTACTGTCAAGAAGAAATATGATATTCTTATTATTGGGGATGTGCATATCCCCATTGAGGTAACCTTGTGTTATTCGAAATTTCTCCGGTTCCATGTTATTCGGAATGAGTTTGTTAACAAGACTTGATCAACCTTGTTAGTGGATTCCTTTTGATGATCATGAGATGGATGAAATTAGAAGGGACAACCTTCTGTACCCTCCTTTTACTTTTTGTTATTTAGATTAAATAAAGCAAAAATAATATTTTCTGTCTGTTTTCTGAATTATCCATGCAATAAAAAATACCCCGAAAATAAAAGTTCTCCAAATTCCCTACAAATTTAGTATGATTTTTTCTGGAATATTTGAGAATATCTGGCGCTGAGAACACAGCAGGGGGAGCTGGCACCTTGCCACGAGGGTCCAGGGCGCGCCCACCCCTACAGGGTGCGCCCCCTGCCTTGTGGGCCCACGGTGTCCCCCTTCCACTTATTCCTACACCCACACACTTCATCTTTCTCCCAAAAAATTCACCATCCAGCCCAAGCACGAGTTCTAGCTCATTTTGCTGCGATTTTCGATCTCCTTGCTCAAAGCTCCATTTACAAAATTGCCTTGGGAGATTGTTCCTTGGTATGCGACTCCTCCAATGGTCCAATTAGTTTTTGTTCTAGTGCTTTATTCATTGCAAATTTTTGCTGCCTAGGTGACCCTGTTCTTGAGCTTGCATGTCAAATTTATATGGTCCCAAGTAATTTGAATGCATGATATAGGCTCTAGGCACTTGTGGGAGTAGTTGCTATCAATCTTAGTGAGTTTGATTCACTTTTATTTTTGAGTTACTAAAAATTTCAGAAATTTTTCAGAGGAAGAAATATGTCTAGGAAAATGTATCAAGGTGGTTCTTCAAGAAAGAAAGGACCCAGGCTCGCAAAAAGTGAGCAGGACGATGAACCACCAAGGGAAGCTGACGTGCGGCCTTGTGAATGTTTGTCAGAAGAGTTTATGGTTAATGCAGGCATCAAGCATGAATTTGATGCATATGTGCGTCATGCCAATCTTGAGGACTTCATGCAAGATAAGTGTCCTCAGTACTACTATTGGACTGATTCATTTGTGAGAAGGTTTAAATTTACATCTTCGCGTAATTCTCCAAGTGTCTTGTTTGATATTTATGAGAAATCATATGCCATGGTGTCGGTGTCAAAACCGGCGGATCTCGGATAGGGGGTCCCAAACCGTGCGTCTAAGGCTAATGGTAATAGGAGGCGGGGGACACAATGTTTACCTAGGTTCGGGCCCTCTCAATGGAGGTAATACCATACTTCCTGCTTGATTGATCTTGATGATATGAGTATTACAATAGTTGATCTACCACGAGATCGTAGAGGCTAAACCCTAGAAGCTAGCCTATGATTATGATTGTTCTTGTCCTACGGACTAAACCCTCCGGTTTATATGGATACCGGAGGGGGCTAGGGTTACACAGAGTCGGTTACAGAGAAGGAGATCTACATATCCGAATTGCCATGCTTGCCTTCCACGCAAACGAGAGTCCCACTCGGACACGGGACGAAGTCTTCAATCTTGTATCTTCATTGTCCAACAGTCCGGCTGTCCGAGGACCCCCTAATCCAGGACTCCCTCAGTAGCCCCTGATCCAGACTTCAATGAAGATGAGTTCGGCGCGTAGATTGTCTTCGGCATTGGAAGGCGGGTTCCTTCTCCGAATACTCCATAGAAGATATTGAATATGAGGATTGTGTCCGACTCTGCAAAACAAATTCCACATACCACCGTAGATAGTACAATATTTCACAAATCTAATCTGGTGACAACTTTTCATAGCGTGACATCACGCCGCGTCCCGATCATTATGCGAACCCTTTTTCTCAACCCGCCACCGCACATATCGCGAGGCGGTTTTATTGGCACGTCTTATAGAAGTAGAGATCGTGTCCCCTTATCATGGGATTGTCATCAATACGGGTGTGGGTAACCCAACCGCGCCATCAACGCGGCGCTTGGGGAATAAGCGAGTTTACCGGGCAAGTGGGGAGGCGCAGGATCCCTGCAGCCTTTATAAGGGGATAAGGACTCCCTTTTTCACCCACGCCTTCTCCTTCCTCTGCTCATCCATTCCCCCTCGCTCCAGCCCTAGCGCCCAAGCATTCGTCTTCTTCGCCAAAAAAGGTCTTCCGAAAATGTCCGGATACGGAGCAGGAGGCAAGTGGATGGCCTCTACCGTCTAGGAGAAGGATATCAAAAAGCTTCGGGAGGCCGGGTATCTGGCCAAAAAAATTGGCCACCGTCTTCCGACAGCGGGACAGATTGTCCCTACTCCGGAACCTCACGAGAGGGTTGTATTGCTCCCTCATTTTGTCCGCGGGCTAGGCTTTCCCTCCACCTGTTTGTTCGTGGCATCATGTATTATTACGGGATCGATTTTCATGATCTATCCCCAATTCCTTCATCAACATCTCGACATTCATCGTCGTGTGTGAGGCCTTTCTCCGCATCTCGCCACACTTCGGCTTATGGCTGAAGGTTTTTAATGTGAAGCCCAAGGTAGTAAGAGGCGAGCACGCCGAGTGCGGAGGCGCCATGGTGAGCAAGATGCCCAACGTCACATGGCCAACAGGTACTTTCAATGATTCCGCCAAGGAGTGGCAGCAGTAGTGGTTTTACATCACTGAACCACGCGGCACGGAATGGGCCGCTTCTCCTGAATTCCGATCCGGAGCCCCCCTGCGGCTTACGTCCTGGCCCAAGAAGGGCCTGAACTGGTCTTCGTCCAACGAACTGTCGGTGCTCCAGACGCGCGTCAAGGATATGGAAGACAAGAATATCAAACTTGTCAATGTAGTCCAAGTGATGTTAGTTCGCCGGATTCTTCCTTGTCAACACCGGGCTTGCAATTTATGGGAATTTGACCCGACCAAGCACAAGACCCTACTGGAGCTCTTTGGCTCCTCGCACAAGGACATCTGGAAGGTGTTTTTTAAGTCGGGCAAATCATGGCCGGACTCCACCGAGGACCGCGGGTACCAATTGTCCTGCCCTGCAACTTGGTAAGTCACTGTTATGTTGGCAATTCACATGTTTTATTCGCATATCCTGAGGAAAATGCTTAATGTGTTTTCCACAACTCTCCTAGGGCTGGACAAAGAAGGCGGGGCAGATCTACTGTCCGGCCCCACTGCCAGAAGAACCGGCCGGCCCACTTCTGACGAAGATGCTGGTCCCGGCGCCTTAAAAGGCGCCGAAGAAGAAGGCAAAGAAGGAGGCCAAGAAGACAAGGGGCTGCCTCCGTCACTGCGGCGCCTCGGACACAAAATCCGAAGACTCCAATGCCCGTTCTTCCTCCGAAGCGGACGAGGAGCAGGAGGAAGACGGATCCCCAGCGGGGGGAAGAAAGAAAAGGACGGCCTCCACATCCTTGGAGGCCGAGTCGCCTAAGAGGGGAAAAACTCCTCTTCCAGAGGAGTCCACCGCCGCTGCCGATAGCAGCCCGGAGTGGGATCCTAGGGCCCATCCCCTGGTGAACTCGTGAGTATATAAAATCCGAACACGCTTATGCGTCCATGCTCGTCATGGCATAATATTTTAATCTAAGCCATACTTTTTAGCAGTCAGCGAGGTCCCGCACCGAACAATCCTCGTCGGAGGATTTGCTGGGTTCGGATGCTATGGAGAGCCGGACACCCCCGAAGGCCCCTTCCCCCAAACATGTAAATGACACCGAGGTTTTGTCCCAGGAGGACCAGGCCAAGGAGGGGGGAAATATCGTAAAGGCGGCGCCAGGACGTCGAACTTCAGGGTCCGGACACATGGGAGAGAAGGCTCCCATGGACATCGACGGCGGGGGCGATCTTGAATTCGGCCCCCAACCGGACGCAATTCCGGAGACCAATATGGCTTCAGAATCAGGTAGGCGACCTCCCTCGACTGGAGGGGGTGTGCCTGTTCCACCGGAAACCTCTGTCCAACTAGATGTGCCGGATACTAATCAGCGGCGCTGAAAAGCGCCTCCATCATCAATGAACACCATGCCCATATGGGTGCGGTGATTGAGAAGATTCAGTCTGCTGAGAGTGGACTGAATGAAGCCTGTATCAACCTTATAAGAGGCTTTGAGGTATGTTTTATGAGGTTTCGAAGAGTGTCATAGTATAGATAGTAGCCCTTGATACACTGTTCGGTGAAAGAAAGAACCGGACAAAGGATCAAATTTAAGTTTGTAGGAGACTCAGTTGATGACATCTATCTCTCTTCTTTTATAAGCAGGCATCTGTAGCGACTGCCGCCTCTCATGCTGCGGAGGTCTCCGGACTGAATCAAAGACTGGAGCGGGCCAAAGAAGAACTTGGCCAGTTAAAAAGGCAATTGGAGGATAAACAAGGTATGCACAAACCTTGCTTGCGTTCAGTGCGAACGAATTTTCAATATGATAAAAATATTTTTCATGTTTTTGCTCTAGGGGCGATGACCGAAGTCGAGGCTCTTAAGAATGCTGTGGCCGAGGCCGAGAAAAAGGCAGCCGCAGAGCAGGCTCTTTGTGAGAAGCACGAGGCTAGGATTATTGAAGCTGAGCAAGAGCTTCAAGAGGCTGTGAAGAAATGTGAGACCTTGGAGCAGAGTTTAACAGAGAAAGAATCCGAACTCGCCGAGGCTCATCAGGCCGCACGCGATGCCCAGGGGGAAGCCCAAGAGGCGAGGAAGATTGCGGCGGGTAAGGCTTTTTTCATGTAAAGCAAGTATTTGAGGAGAAAATCATGTTTCTAATTTGAGTTCGGATTTCTCCAGGGGTATTGCGGAGCTGCCGCACAGCATATCTGATGCCGCCCAATTCTACCGAGCCGAAGAAAGGAACGCTGCATATAAGCTCTTTTGGCTGCAGTATTTGGCACCGAATTATCTGGTGCCCTTTGTCGATCAACTGGAACAACTGATCAAACTACATAAGGCGGCCGAGCTAGCCATGAAGGATTTAATTATCCGGCTATGGCCCTCCAAGCCGATTCCAAGCAGCTACTTCGGGCTCGTGAAGCGGCTTGTGAGTGCCTGCCCTCGACTTGACGTCATCAAGCGGTAGGTCTGTATGAAGGGTCTGCGAATGGCCTTTGCCCGTGACAAGGTGCACTGGGGAAAGATGGATGCTGAAAAGCTGATGACCGAGGGGTCGCCGGAGGGGAAGGAGCACCACAAGACTGAGCTATATTATGATAGCGTCCTGAAAGGAGCCCGCCTTGCAGCGGAGCAATGCACCAAGGACATTGTATTTCCATGAATACAGTCATGTTGTCCTTTGTAATGTTGAACAAGGTTATTTCTATTATTTATTGCCTGTTATTTGAAAGTATTTCCTCCTGCGCGGCCGTTTTCTATATTAATCCTGAGAGTTGGCCAGTCATCGGCTTCTGCCCCCACGTAGGAAGTATGGGGGTGTTCGGGATAAACCTGAGCACTCTTTATCCCAGTGTTGGGTCCTTGAAGGAGGTGTTCAGCACAACGAACTAGGCAATCAAACTATAGGGCTTTATCACTCTCACTTAGCCATAGGTGTTTGACAAAAGGAAGGTAGGCGCAGCCCCTGGTGTTCGGAAGGCCGCACGAGGGGCTCTATAAGCACCTGATCAGAAGAAAAGCCGATCCATCGCTGTCAGGACCCCGACTCAATGCCACATCGATCTAGCATGTAACACCTCATATCACTTTGCGGCCTCACGCACGGTATCCCCACGGGTGTCGCCTTACCTTTGCTCGGGACCGTTTGCGCCTTTTGGCACATGTATATGATAGTGTCGCTAGCATCCATATGATAAGGAGCCCGGGATGACATGGCTAGTCATAAACCCAAAGTGGCACAAACTTACAGGGACATGCATCCATGACCCAGCATCGAATGTGTCGGTCATCAGCGAGTGAATCCAGGCTGTAGCACTGGGCTAGCAGGACTCCAGTGAACAGGGCTGTAGCGGGCTAACAGGACTCCTGTATTCATTGCGTGACATTTCCCCGAAGGGACAGACACAGGAACGAAGAATGACACATGCCGGCCAGCCTAAGTGTTCCGGAGCAGTAGCAAGCTACCATGGCTCAGTGGAAGCACTAGGAGACATTTCCCAGTAAGAGAGGCTACTAAGGATAAACAACTAGATAGTCAGATCCCACACATACCAAGCATTTCAATAACATACACACAATATGCTCGATATGTGCAAATACAACATGGCATCACAACATGACTCTACAACTCAAGTATTTTATTCAATAGGCTCCGAGGAGCAAGATATTACAATCATGGGTCTCATGACCCAACATTCACAGCATACAAGTCAAAGCACAAGCGGAAGCTTAACATGTCTGGGTACAGACATCTATAAATGGAAAAGGCTGAAAAGCCTGACTATCTATAAGATCCTGCCGAGGGAACAAGATCGTAGCTGAGGTAACAAGCTAAATGTCGAAGTCCAAGCGGAACTACTAGCGAGACTGAAGTCTTTCTGCAAAAACATAAAATAGGAAAACATGAGTACAAATGTACCCAGCAAGACTTACATCAGAACTAACTACATATGCATCATTATCAACAAAGGGGATGGTGGAGTTTGACTGCAGCAAGCCAGCTTTGACTCGGTGGCTAACCTGAACTACGACTGCAAGTAACTCTTTTGAGGTGGCGCACGCGAGTCCACATATTCACCAAACCAATACACCACTATGGATCCGCTCCCATCTCCCTACGGGAACGCCATCCATAGCACTCACGCTTATCTTGCGTATTTTAGAGTATCCACTTTCACTTGTCTATGAACTATACAGGCAACCCAGAAGTCCTTTACCGCAGACACGGCTATTCGAATAGATCATATTAACCCTGCAGGGGTGTACTTCTTCACACACGCTCTCGCCACTTACCGCCATGTACACCTCGTGTATCTCGGCAACCTTCAAGCGAAAGCCTCGCGAGGGAGTCGGCCACGGCCTACCTAAACACTCAAGTCTCTCGTCCAGGTTTATCGCCTATTCGGGTTCCATCTACAAGGAGATCTGGCCGGGGTGTCGCTCACGACCCCAAACGATGTGAGCAGGGTTCCCAAGCCCACCATCCGAGTGCCACTTGGTACACCGTGCCACTGCACCTAGTCTGTCCCAAGCCCACCTGTACCGGGTGCCACTTGGTAGACTACTAGCACTACCTACAAACACCAGAAACTAGTTGTAACTCCTGGACAGAGAACAAGGGTGATTAAGAAGCCGAGAGGGGTCGAGTTACCGGAACCCAATGTGTGGTAGTAACTGTTCATGGATCACAAACATAGAACTCAGTTCCTGAGGACGGCTGCAATGAGACAACCCACCATGTACTCCTACACGGCCTCTCACCGCTACCTTTACCAAATCGTGTTCACACACTTAGCTCTCAACAGTAGGACATGTTCACACACCTCCAATTCATCCCCGATGAATCAGACCCGACACAACTCTAAGCAATAGCAGGCATGACAAACAAGCATGAATGAGTAGGCACATCAGGGCTCAAACAACTCCTACTCATGCTAGTGGGTTTCATCTATTTACTGTGGCAATGACAGGTCATGCAGAGGATAAAGGGGTTCAACTACCACAGCAAGTAACAGTTGTATCGTTGTTGTCCTAATGCAGTAAAAGAGAGCAGGAGCGAGAGAGTGGGATTGTATCGGAATGAACAAGGGGTTTTTGCTTGCCTGGCACTTCTGAAGATAGTATATCTCTTCATCGGTGTCATCGATCTCATCATCAGAACCACGTCTATCGAGAGGGGACAAACGCCGGCAAACAAGGAAGAACACAATCAATGCAATGCACAATATGATGCATGATCATGACATGGAAATATGCTGTGATTTGAGCTAATGCAACTAGCAACAGATTAAATGAAGTTGGTTTGAATACAAGATTCAAATTCAAACTCCACATGTGATTATTCAAATGCCATTTTAATTGATTTGACCTAAACAGTGAACAAAAGTTGTTCTAACATGCATGAAAATGGTACAGATGGTTAGATTGGATTTTTCTGATCATTTTTCATATATAAATTATTTCATTCTGAGTTACGATTGAATTTATATGAATTTTAGAAGTTTGTGGTATTATCTGGATTTTCTGATTTATTTTAAATCCGGAAAAATCGTTTACTGCATGACATCACCCTAACGTCATCAGGTCAACAGGGCGGGTTCAGGTCAAACCTGACCAGTGGGGTCCACTAGTCAGTGACTGGGGCTGATTAGTGTCGCTGACATGTGGACCCAGTCAACGGCCACGTCAGCTTGGTCAACGCTGACGCGTGGGGCCGCTGTGATTAGTTAATACTAAGCAGAAACTAATCTAAGTTTAATTAGGCAGTGGGGCCCGGCTGTCAGTGTAACTAAGTGTTGACTAAGTGCGTCGTTAACCTAAACTAAGCGGCCACGTCACCATCGCCGGAGTTACGCCGGCGGCGACCGAAACGCGGCGGAGGCACACTGGGTTGGCTCGGGTTTTGCCCAAGGTCGACCAAATCGGCCGGGGTTTGGTCCTATGCATAGCTGGGGCTTGCGCGCATCTAGCAGGGCAAGTGGGAAGAGCTGGGGTGGCCGGAGGCGATGGCAACCACGACGACGGCGGCGACCGGAGTTCGGCCAACGGCGGGCTAGGCGATGCAGGGCGCTAGGGGAGGCTTTGGTGTGTGCTACGTGCTCCTGGTGAGGTGTGGAGCACGGTGGTGTGCCCGGCTTCGAGCCACTATGGCTCTGGCCATGACGGCGACGTGCGGTGGCGGCGGCGGGCGCGGTAGAGCTCGGTGCGGTCGCTGCGGTGATTGAGAGCGAGAACGGGAAGGGGGAGGAGGAAGAGGAGCTCACGGGGAGTGCAGGGGGCGTTGAAGCAGGCTCGGGGAAGGCTCGGAGCAGACGGTGCGGCCGTGGCGATCTCGGCGTCCGAGGGGGAAGAAGGCGAGGTAGCCGGCGATGCAGGGCGGCAGGCGTCGCGTGGCTCTACGTAGATGATGAAGACGACCCTGCGGTTCTCCTGGGCGGGTCAGCGAGGCAAGGGGAGCTCGGCGAGCACGGCTATGGCAAGCGGCGGCGATGGCGGCGCTCGGGGAAGAGAGAGGAAGGGGGCCACAGGAGGGGATGAGCATGGGGAGAGTGAGAGAGCGTCGAGGGGGCCGCGTGGCGTCTCTCGAGGGTCGAGGAAGCGAGCAGGGAGGCAGGAGGAGGTGGAAGCAGGAGGTGGCCGTGACTCGGTTGTGCGCGCGCCACACACGATGCCAGAAGGCATGGGGAAGACGATGCGCGAGGAGGTGGGCTGGGCTGGCCAACCGGGCCGGCCAGGTGGGCTTTGGTGGATCCCAGGTAAGTTCTAGGTAAATCTCTCTCTCTCTGTCTCTTTTATTTTAGTTTCCTATTTATTTGCTTTGTTTTGATTTAGTTTACAAACCAAATCATTTTTATAAACTTTCTGTAAATTGTTATGTAAGCTCAGGACTAGCCCAAGGTCACATGCAACTTACAAAAATATTGAACATTATTTCTTATATAGCTGAAATAATTTCAACCCAAATATATTATTGATTTAAATCAAAGACCCAAAATAAATTATTTCTGTGACTCCAAAAATATTGGTTTGAATTTTACCTCATGCCAATATTTTCACAGAATAACAGGAACATTTTCTTGGACTCATTTGATGAGATTTAAATGTTGGTTATTTTTAGAGGTTTTCTGAGGCTTTTGAAAATTCCTCAATTCAAGTTTCATTTGAATTTAAACATGATGCTCACATGGAAGCTAGCATAGGTCAGCCCAGAATTAGGGATGTGACAACTCACCCCTACTAAACAAGAATCTCGTCCCGAGATTCAAGCGTAGGGTAAGATGAAGGAGGGTCGCAAACTAACATAATCTTCACGATCCAGGTGGCACTTCAAAGAACGTAGACTCGATCACCATCTTTATCTTGATGTCTTGCTCCGAGAACTCCAACCGACATGACAATGAGAGGAGAAAGAAAATTCTAGAAGGATCGATCTTCTCGAAGTTCGATCAAATCAGGATTAACTCATGGAATGAGACATAGCAACATCTCTCGAGCTGAGACACGAAGCACATGTCCAGAGGGATGGAGTGAAACACATGACAAAGGTTCACAAGGTAGGCAATAATTCCACACCTAAGAGGGTGGTGAATGGTTGCCAACGTAGCGAGGAGTTTAGTTGCCATGACACCAAAACGAGACATCTTGGAGGAGGGTGATTCGTAGATATGGTTTGATATCTAGAACATCAAGTAAAAAGGTCGGACTTCGGGAGCACAAAAATCCATAAGGAATAGCTACGGAAGTAAATCTTGCGAGGTCCTTATGGGGAGGTGGCCAACTTCCTCAATCAAGATACTACAGTAATAGGTCTTCCGGCTGGACGTGTTGGCCACGACATCCTCTTTACCGGTTACAGAGAGACCAATATTATAGTTCTTGGAAAATGCTCCAACCATTATATCTGCCTGAGATTCAGATTTGGTTGGTGTCGGAATATTCCAGACTCATCGAGTCTAGAAAAAAAATGAAAGTATGCAACACAAATCGACGAGATGACGTTGCGAGATTCTCGGGGGATGAACTACGATAGCAAGCCCAAAAACATGAGCTGGTTTTGCTACAACATGTGAACACGTTGTCCCAGACAAACATGATCCCATGGTAGTCTTACAACAAAACACTACCGAGTTCAGGTGGGAAACCATCATCAAGGATTTCGAAGTCTTTACGCAAGTCCATGGATTAGATCCCAAGCATAGACTTCTTTTCCTTGAACAAGTCAATCAGTGGCTTGGTGTGCTAGGGAATACATATGGAGTGGAGGTAATTAATCTACCAAACCATAGAATACATTCGCACATGCATAATTGATTTGCGATGATTCCAGAGGAAGCAAAACTAACTCTCTCAAATTCACGGCGGCAACTTGCATCGAATGCACATGAATGAGAGGAAGTCACTTCTTTCATCCAAACATATACCTCATGAGCGGAACACGAAGGTAATGCTTACAAAGTTTCCAACACTAGCTCAATATTCAACATGAATCATGGAGGGGACAAGATGTCGCTGATGGGCTCAACAGCAACTCATCGGAATTTCCATATCACTGGACTTCCACCATTATGTGAACAATGTGATAGTATTGGTCAGACCATAAGATGTAATGGTGTATGCTCAAGGAATCCACCACGAGTAAGACAACATTACGAATATCGTTGGTTCTAACTTGATTTGACGATAGCCCATACTCAAATAAAAGATGGGGTAAGACAATAGGTCCAACAACTGATCACAAGGACCAATTGATGAAGATATCATCTTTCTTCAACGCACACACACACAAAAAGATATCCCTTAACATGATCTAGGTCAGACAAGCTTTTATCTTCCAACTCTCCAAGTTGTTATTTAGCTTGACCAACTAGCTCAGAGGTATCCCACACAGATTCTTGGAGAAGGGGTGGTTTACAAGAAACCATCTTGATCTCGAACTCAACATAGCGGTCAGGTGACAACCTGGTAATACTTCCGAGAAGATATTCGGAAAATCACAAACCACCGATGTGTTACTAAGCTCGAGAACAACCTTGCTTTTCAGGGCAAGACGATATGATCACAAGAGTGAGGGACTGGCACAATCTTAACTCATAGATCGAGGAGTGCACCAGGAATAAGGCTAGACAACACAATTTATCTTAGAATGATGATTCAAGAACCAACACGCTAAGAATGAGAATATTGTCCATTAACTACCAAGCAACGGAGTTTCTAGGAGTATTGTGTTCACACATCACGATTCACTTGTCGGTACTCCGGCTGCGACAACACGGTACCGAGGATGAATAATGATGGCGAGAAGTATCACTACGTCAAGAATTCACAAGAGCCGGTGCAATTCTCATGAAAATCCTGACATCAAGGGGGTAATACTCCAAGGTAGAACAGAACAAAAGCTGGATTGGCATTTTGATCTGCGGAATACAACTACTTTGACCCAATCCCGGATATGGAAGAGGTACTAGAATTTGTTTCTCCTAGTCATTCCGCGATAGAATGGCTTGACGGACCACAAGAGTAATGGCATCGATGAACGAATGTACACACACTCTTGACTATCAATTGATAGACGAAGTCAGAAGACAACTAAAGAGGGACAACCCAACAGAACATATGATTTTCTGAGTTGTGGATGCATGGACTAGCATGTCGAATGAGTTCAACATATTTCTTCCAGATAACCCATGTAGAAAGGTTGAACTGGCAGAGTCACAATATAGAATGGAGAACTCATCAAGAGCACTCTGGTTGAGATCTTTTGGTTCAACGAGGAACTGCTGCCATAAGTAGTTCATGGTATTTGGAAGAACGATATACCACGAACCTCGAGGCTATCACAAGGTTACTAATATCCTGAAGGGACTAGCAAACACTATCAACATGGAGTAGGTGGAGTGAATCTTGGGTTCAAAACCCAGGACTAGAATACCTACTAGCTAAATGACATCACGGGATGCTTTCGAGAATAATGGCCAGAATCATCACACTGGGAACACAAAACATGGCTAAATTACTAGGTGATACTCTAGACACCTAGGGTCATAATAATAACTCCGACATATATGTTAAGGCAACAGAGTACCTCAACTCACCGATTAGTGTGGTTAGCCTGGCCCAAAGGGACATCAGAACGGGAGGAAGGGATTTTGCAAATGCTTCAGACTATTTAGAAACCTGGGATGACTCGGACAGCATAACGGCTGTAAATGCTCGAAAAGATTGGAGACATGGTACAAAAATGGTGGCATAGCCACTCAGAAGCACAATATCAAGGTTTCGAGATCAATAGTTAACATACGGATGTAGTAGGAACTGAACTGAAGCTTAAATCCATCAATCCTATAAGTCTACGGATTAGTAACACGTGATCCTAGTAGAAAGAAGAGAAGGCCTAGTTCCTTAACCCCGCAGGAAAGATAGGATGACTCAGATCAGAAGGCCATAAGGTATAAGGAGTAAAAAGAGCCTTACGTTCCATCCCACAATCAATTCCCCTACATATAACTAAAGCATTTCTAGACTCAACTTCGACCAGTTTGGCTTGGTAATCCTACAGGCAGTCAAGCTCTGATACCAAAGCTGTCAGGACCCCGACTCAATGCCACATCGATCTAGCATGTAACACCTCATATCACTTTGCGGCCTCACGCACGGTATCCCCACGGGTGTCTCCTTACCTTAACCCGGGACCGTTTGCGTCTTTTGGCACACGTATATGATAGTGTCGCTAGCATCCATATGATAAGGAGCCCGGGCTGACATGGCTAGTCGTAAACCCAAAGTGGCACAAACTTACAGGGACAGGCATCCATGACCCAGCATCGAACGTGTCGGTCATCAGCGAGTGAATCCAGGCTGTAGCACTAGGCTAGCAGGACTCCGGTGAACCGGGCTGTAGCGGGCTAACAGGACTCCGATATTCATCGCGTGACATTTCCCTGAAGGGATAGACACAGGAACGAAGAAGGACACATGCCGGCCAGCCTAAGTGTTCCGGAGCAGTAGCAAGCTACCATGGCTCAGTGGAAGCACTAGGAGACATTTCCCAGTAAGAGAGGCTACTAAGGATAAACAACTAGATAGTCAGATCCCACACATACCAAGCATTTCAATAACATACACACAATATGCTCGATATGTGCAAATACAACATGGCATCACAACATGACTCTACAACTCAAGTATTTTATTCAATAGGCTCCGAGGAGCGAGATATTACAATCATGGGTCTCATGACCCAACATTTAGAGCATACAAGTCAAAGCACAAGCGGAAGCTTAACATGTCCGGGTACAGACATCTATAAATGGAAAAGGCTGAAAAGCCTGACTATCTATAAGATCCTGCCGAGGGCACAAGATCGTAGCTGAGGTAACAAGCTAAACGTCGAAGTCCAAGCGGAACTACTAGCGAGACTGAAGTCTCTCTGCAAAAACATAAAATAGGCAAACGTGAGTACAAATGTACCCAGCAAGACTTACATCAGAACTAACTACATATGCATCATTATCAACAAAGGGGATGGTGGAGTTTGACTGCAGCAAGCTAGCTTTGCCTCGGTGGCTAACCTGAACTACGACTGCAAGTAACTCTTTTGAGGTGGCGCACGCGAGTCCACATATTCACCAAACCAATACACCAGTATGGATCCGCTCCCGTCTCCCTATGAGAACGCCATCCATAACACTCACGCTTATCTTGCGTATTTTAGAGTATCCACTTTCACTTGTCTATGAACTGTACAGGCAACCCAGAAGTCCTTTACCGCGGACACGGCTATTCGAATAAATCATATTAACCCTGCAGGGGTGTACTTCTTCACACACGCTCTCGCCACTTACCGCCATGTACACCTCGTGTATCTCGGCAACCTTCAAGCGGAAGCCTGGCGAGGGAGTCGGCCACGGCCTACCTAAACACTCAAGTCTCTCATCCAGGTTTATCGCCTATTCGGGTTCCATCCGCAAGGAGATCCGGCCGGGGTGTCGCTCATGGCCCCAAACAATGTGAGTAGGGTTCCCAAGCCCACCATCCGGGTACCACTTGGTACACCGAGCCACTGCACCTAGTCTGTCCCAAGCCCACCTGTACCGGGTGCCACTTGGTAGACTACTAGCACTACCTACAAACACCAGAAACTAGTTGCAACTCCTGGACAGAGAACAAGGGTGATCAAGAAGCCGAGAGGGGTCGAGTTACCAGAACCCAATGTGTGGTAGTAACTGTTCATGGATCACAAACATAGAACTCAGTTCCTGAGGACGGCTGCAATGAGACAACCCACCATGTACTCCTACATGGCCTCTCACCGCTACCTTTACCAAATCGTGTTCACACACTTAGCTCTCAACAGTAGGACATGTTCACACACCTCCAATTCATCCCTGATGAATCAGACATGACACAACTCTAAGCAATAGCAGGCATGACAAACAAGCATGAATGAGTAGGCACATCAGGGCTCAAACAACTCCTACTCATGCTAGTGGGTTTCATCTATTTACTGTGGCAATGACAGCTCATGCAGAGGATAAAGGGGTTCAACTACCGCAGCAAGTAACAGTTGTATCGTTGTTGTCCTAATGCAGTAAAAGAGAGCAGGAGCGAGAGAGTGGGATTGTATCGGAATGAACAAGGGGGTTTTGCTTGCCTGGCACTTCTGAAGATAGTATATCTCTTCATCGGTGTCATTGATCTCATCATCAGAACCACGTCTATCGAGAGGGGACAAACGCCAGCAAACAAGGAAGAACACAATCAATGCAATGCACAATATGATGCATGATCATGACATGGAAATATGCTGTGATTTGAGCTAATGCAACTAGCAACAGATTAAATGAAGTTGGTTTGAATACAAGATTCAAATTCAAACTCCACATGTGATTATTCAAATGCCATTTAATTGATTTGACCTAAACAGTGAACAAAAGTTGGTCTAACATGCATGAAAATGGTACAGATGGTTAGATTGGATTTTTCTGATCATTTTTCATATATAAATTATTTCATTCGGAGTTACGGTTGAATTTATATGAATTTTAGAAGTTTGTGGTATTATCTGGATTTTCTGATTTATTTTAAATCCGGAAAAATCATTTACTATGTCAGCATGACATCACCCTAATGTCATCAGGTCAACAGGGCGGGTTCAGGTCAAACCTGACCAGTGGGGTCCACTAGTCAGTGACTGGGGCTGATTAGTGTCGCTGACATGTGGACCCAGTCAACGGCCACGTCAGCTTGGTCAACGCTGACGCGTGGGGCCGCTGTGATTAGTTAATACTAAGCAGAAACTAATCTAAGTTTAATTAGGCAGTGGGGCCCGGCTGTCAGTGTAACTAAGTGTTGACTAAGTGCGTCGTTAACCTAAACTAAGCGGCCATGTCACCATCGCCGGAGTTACGCCGGCGGCGACCGAAACGCGGCGGAGGCACACTGGGTTGGCTCGGGTTTTGCCCAAGGTCGACCAAATCGGCCGGGGTTTGGTCCTATGCATAGCTGGGGCTTGCGCGCATCTAGCAGGGCAAGTGGGAAGAGCTGGGGTGGCCGGAGGCGATGGCAACCACGACGACGACGGCGACCGGAGTTCGGCCAACGGCGGGCTAGGCGATGCAGGGCGCTAGGGGAGGCTTTGGTGTGTGCTACGTGCTCCTGGTGAGGTGTGGAGCACGGTGGTGTGCCCGGCTTCGAGCCACTGTGGCTCTGGCCATGACGGCGATGTGCGGTGGCGGCGGCGGGCGCGGTCGAGCTCGGTGCGGTCGCTGCGGTGCTTGAGAGCGAGAACGGGAAGGGGGAGGAGGAAGAGGAGCTCACGGGGAGTGCAGGGGGCGTTGAAGCGGGCTCGGGGAAGGCTCGGAGCAGACGGCACGGCCGTGGCGATCTCGGCGTCCGAGGGGGAAGAAGGCGAGGTAGCCGGCGATGCAGGGCGGCAGGCGTCGCGTGGCTCTGCGTAGATGATGAAGACGACCCTGCGGTTCTCCTGGGCGGGTCAGCGAGGCGACGGGAGCTCGGCGGGCACGGCTATGGCAAGCGGCGGCGATGGCGGCGCTCGGGGAAGAGAGAGGAAGGGGGCCAGAGGAGGGGATGAGCATGGGGAGAGTGAGAGAGCGTCGAGGGGGCCGCGTGGCGTCTCCCGGGGGTCGAGGAAGCGAGCAGGGAGGCAGGAGGAGGTGGAAGCAGGAGGTGGCCACGGCTCGGCTGTGCGCGCGCCACGCACGATGCCAGAAGGCATGGGGAAGACGACGCGCGAGGAGGTGGGCTGGGCTGGCCAACCGGGCCAGCCAGGTGGGCTTTGGTGGATCCCAGGTAAGTTCCACGTAAATCTCTCTCTCTCTTTTATTTTAGTTTTCTATTTATTTGCTTTGTTTTGATTTAGTTCACAAACCAAATCATTTTATAAACTTTCTGTAAATTGTTATGTAAGCTCAGGACTAGCCCAAGGTCACATGCAACTTACAAAAATATTGAACATTATTTCTTATATAGCAGAAATAATTTCAACCCAAATATATTATTGATTTAAATCAAAGACCCAAAAGAAATTATTTCTGTGACTCCAAAAATATTGGTTTGAATTTTACCTCATGCCAATATTTTCACAGAATAACAGGAACATTTTCTTGGACTCATTTGATGAGATTTAAATGTTGGTTATTTTTAGAGGTTTTCTGAGGCTTTTGAAAATTCCTCAATTCAAGTTTCATTTGAATTTAAACATGATGCTCACATGGAAGCTAGCATAGGTCAGCCTAGAATTAGGGATGTGACAATCGCACGCTGAATTAGTTATGGCATTATGCGGAATAAATCTTTAAAGATTTTACAACCTCTCGAACAGCTGACCAGTCAATTTTCAGCTTTCTCTACTGAGGTGCTCGTCCGGAAGAACCGGGACACAATCGCAGTTGTTCTCCCTATGCTACCTTAGCCGATATAGCGGAACGTAAGGTACCAAAACATGGGAGTCGGGCAAACCCAACTATTGACCCAAGACATGATTCGGAGCTGATGCATATAATGCTATAAGTTCGGGGTGCCGAACGTCCGCGAAGGTGTTCAGACTATATTGCCGCTATTATGGGTACAAGGAAGCCCCTGGCATATTAAGGCATATCACGATGTTTGGATGCCATTTTGACGGAGAGTGTCAGTAAGAAACAATAGCAGATAGACGTCATATAAATCCACATGTTGTAATTGAATAATACACCAAGGCGTATGAATACAAGTAATGTGATAGAGAAAGAAATACGATTGTGGAACCTGCTGAGATCAAGCGGGAGGAGGCCGTGTGCGGGTGGTCGTCAAGGGGCATCTCTAAGGATTCCCTTATGCATTCGAGCTGTTTCCACGTTGCCAGTCCTGGCCTACGCAAAGGTCAACCTGCAAAGAAAATGCAAGAAATGTTTGTGTGCCATAGAGCGGTTGAGCCACAGTATGTGGCCTGTCCTAGCTTTTGTCGGAGTGTTTAATTAAGCTCCGGACGAGCCGGGCTATCCTGCCGCCAAGTAGTTCGGACTCCTTTGACGGTGTCCGGGAGCTTGGCCGTCGACTCAAGGTTCGATTGAAAGATGCCAGTTCTTGCTTCTGCTATTAAAGCGGCGGTATACTCTTCGGCACCAAGGGGGAGTTCGGCCCTACCACTAACCGTGATGACGCCGCGCGGACCAGGTATCTTGAGCTTACGGTAGGCATAATGTGCCACCGCGTTGAATCGAGCGAACGCGGTTCGTTCGAGCAGTGCCTGATAATCACTGTGAAAGGGGACGATGTCGAAGATTAACTCTTCGGTGTGGTAATTGTCCGGTGATCCGAAGACTACCTCGAGAGCGATGGAGCCTGTACAACGGGCCTCCACACCTGGTATAATACCTTTAAAGGTGGTTTGAGTGGGCTTGATTATCGAAAGATCAATACCCATCTTGCGCACTGTTACCTGATACAACAGGTTTAGACTGCTGCCTCCGTCCATCAGGACTCGTGTGAGGTGGAACCCGTTAATTATTGGGTCGAGGACTACTGCGGCTGAATTTCCCCGATTGGTATGTGCCGGACGATCCATATGATCAAAAGTGATCGGCCATAGTTTATATAGTGGGGCGACTAGCTCCGTTAAGTCGACATCCCTAAAAGTGTACGTCCGTTCCCGTTTGGGGATGTGGACGACGTTTATCATTTTCACCGTTTTGATTTGCGGGGGAAATCTCCTTTGCCCTCCTTTGTTTGCTGATCGGGGCTCCTCGTCATCGTCATCGCTTTCAGACCCTTTCTCCTTGTTTGCGACACCTGACCTGTCGGCTTGTTTGAAGACCCAGCATTCTCTGTTGGTATGATTGGCTGGTGTTCCCGGGGTGCCATGAATTTGGCATGGAAGATCGAGTATGCGGTCCAAACTGGACGGGCCCGAATTGTCCTTTTGGAATGGCTTTTTCCACTGACCGGACTTAGAGCCACTGAATCCGGCATTGACTGCCATGTCTTCGGTGTTATCGCCCTTTTTGCGATGCTTGTGTTTATTGTGTCGGGGGTTGCCGTTGCTATCCCTTGCCTCTGATGTGCCAGGATTGCTTGTTGTGTTGTTACTACGAGCCAACCAGATATCCTCGCCCGCACAAAAGCGGGTCATGAGTGTCGTGAGAGCTGCCATGGACTTCGGTTTTTCTTGGCTGAGATGTCGGGCAAGCCACTCGTCACGGATATTATGCTTATAGGCCGCTAGGGCTTCGACATCCGGACAATCGACAATTTGGTTCTTTTTAGTTAGGAACCGAGTCTAGAATTTCCTGGCTGACTCTCCGGGCTGTTGGGTTATGTGACTTAAATCGTCAGCATCCGGTGGTCGCACATACGTGCCCTGGAAGTTATCCAGGAATGCGTTTGCCAGGTTCTCCCAACTTCTGATGGAGTTTGCCGGCAAGCTATTCAGCCAATGCCGAGCCGGTCCCTTAAGTTTTAGTGGGAGGTACTCGATGGCATGTAGATCTTCCCCGCGGACCATGTGAATGTGGAGAAAGAAATCTTCTATCCATACCACGGGGTCTATAGTCCCGTCGTAAGGCTCGATATATACGGGCTTAAACCCTTCTGGGAATTCATGATCCATTATTTCGTCCGTGAAGCATAAGGGGTGTGCATCGCCTCTATGCCGGGCTACATCACGATGCAGTTCAAATGAGTCTGGTCTATTGTATTTGGCCTAGCCGGATTTGTTTTTAGTATATCCAGCATGATGGTCATCGTCACGCATTGGGGTGCGCCCCCGTGATCCGTAAATCGATCTCGACTGTCCTGCTTTGTTTTTCAATTTGTCTCGCAGGTCATGCGTGGAGCCTCGGGCCTTTGTGTTTTTGCTTGCTTGGCGACGGGGTGTGGGCTGGACTTCGGGCTGATACACCGCTTTGTCTCGACCACGAGGTGGCCGGTCAGCTGCATCGTGCGCTGGTAGTGTAGGCTTTAATGCCTCCTCCTAGAGTTGAGGTAGCAACCTATGTTTTGGGTAACTTTTGGTTGGGCGCTCGAGTCCGTATTCCTCAGCTGCTAGGACCTCAGTCCATCTATCGGTTTGCAAATCTTGATCAGCTTGAAGTTGTTGCTGCTTTTTCTTCAAGCTTTTTGCAGTGGCTATAAGCCAGCGCTTGAAGCGCTCCTGCTCGACGGGATCCTCAGGCACGATGAATTCTTCGTTGCCAAGGCTCACTTCGTCTTTGGAGAGGGGCATGTACTTGTCATCCTCTGATTCTCCATCTATTTCCTGTTCCTTAGGGCTAGCTTGCCCATCCTCCCGCTCGGTCTGCTCGAAGCCTGGCTGGGCGGGATTGTTTTCGTCTTCGGCACCATCCGGATTGCTATCATCTCTTGTGCCGGTATCGCTATTTTTGCTATGGTGGGGCTTAGAGCGGCGCCTATGACGCCGGTGCTTAGATTGCTTCTCAAGGGCATTATCCTTCGTTGCCTCATCGCCATTGCTTTCTTTGGTGCTGTCCACCATGTATATATCATATGATGAGGTGGCTGTCCAGTGCCCTGTGGGCGGTGGTTCCTGTTCTTCTCCTGCATCGCCGTCCATACCGTCGATTCCTTCGGAGTCGAAGTGAAGCATGTTGGTTAAGTCATCGACAGTGGCTATTAAGTGGGTGGTGGGTGGGGAACAAATTTCTTCTCGTCCGCTTCCCACTCAAGCCGGACATAGTTCGGCCAAGAGTCCCCTGATAAAGAGAGAGACCTTAATGAATTTAGCACGTCGCCCAAGGGCAAGTGCTGAAAGATATCCGCGGAGGTAAACTCCATGATCGGTGCCCAATCAGATTCGATAGGCACGCACGCACGTGGTTCAGAACCTATGGCCAGAGACGAGTCCGAGGGTCCGATGACACAGATCTCTTTGGAGGTGAAGACTGTGTTCCGCTCTAGCGCTGATGAGTGTGCGGCCTCCATGGCGGGGTCTATCCGCCCGTCCTCAGATGGCACGATCTGCTCCAACTTAAGAGACGGGGCAGCCGTAGGTGTGATCTCCTGAACACCGTTCGATGGCAGATCTAAGTCATGCTCGTCGTGACTATTCGGCGCACCTGACATGGGCTCGAATCTGTCGAAGATCAAGTCTCCATGGATGTCGGCAGTATAGTTCAAGCTTCCAAACCTGACCTGATGACCAGGGGCGTAGCTATCGATCCGCTCCAGATGGCCAAGTGAGATGGCCCACAGTATGAAGGCACCGAATACAAAGATTTGTCCGAGGAGGAAAACCTCACCCTGGATCGCATCGTTGCAGATGATTGAAGCAACCATCAAGCCTTATCGTGACGACACAATGGAACTCTCAATGAAAGCACCAATGTCAGTGTCAAAACCAACGGATCTCGGGTAGGGGGTCCTGAGCTTTGCGTCTAAGGCTAATGGTAACAAGAGGTGGGGGACACAATGTTTACCCAGGTTCAGGCCCTCTCGATGGAGGTAATACCCTACTTCCTGCTTGATTGATCTTGATGATATGAGTATTACAAGAGTTGATCTACCACGAGATCGTAGAGGCTAAACCCTAGAAGCTAGCCTATGATTATGATTGTTCTTGTCCTACGACCTAAACCCTCCGATTTATATAGACACCAGAGGGGGCTAGGGTTACATAGAGTCAGTTACAGAGAAGGACATCTACATATCCAAATTGCCAAGCCTGCCTTCCACGCAAAGGAGAGTCCCACCTGGACACGGGAAGAAGTCTTCAATCTTGTATCTTCATAGTCCAACAGTCCGGCTATAGTATATAATCCGGCTGTCCGAAGGCCCCCTAATCCAGGACTCCCTCACATGGACCTAGAATATTTCACTACTGCTTGTAAACTTCCGCAGTGGGGCAATGTTAATGAACCCCGTAATTCTGAATATAAAGAATTTCTTGCTAGTATCACTATGGGAGAATCTAGAGATATAGCGCAAGCTATCATAGGGAGCATTCATTTTCCTGATATACATATTTTGCCCTCTTCATTGGTAGATGCATTAACGGTAAGGATGAAGCATGTCACATGTGTGTTCCTAATCTTTGTGTTCTCAAAAGTGCTGTATTAGGTGATAAACAATACAACTTGGGGGCAATTGTTGCACGTAGGTTGCATAATAATGGTTTAGTTGGAGATTTGTTTGGAGGGATTTATGCGACCTGTGTGGCTAATTATCTTGGTATACCTCCACATGAAGATGATAGGGAGTTGCCTCCCGCTTATTTAGATTATAATGCCATGGTTAGTCATCATTTTCTTGAGAGGAATGAACAATTCCTCCAGTATCGACTATTCTTTGACAGATGTTGCGATGTCCATATTACTCTCCCTGCTCCTGCCCTTTTTGATTACCAGGCAAAAAGAAGATATGTTATAACCAGGGAGGAGGCAACCGAGTACGAGAGGAGGACGGAGGCAGCTCACCGCCATGCCGCAGCCCAGGAGGCAATGGCTGCTGCATCTCAGTACGACCCCCAGTTACAACTTCGGATATTAGCCAGGCTACCCATGGCCATAGACCAACTTAGGCCAAAAGCCTAATCTTGGGGGATTACGTATTTCTCACCGACATTACATTCATGTTCACACACTCATTTTAGTCGTCGGTGCTCATACTTTTTCATTGTACTATCCATGCTAGTTTAATTTCTTTTTCTAGCTTTCTTCTTTTGTGTTTGATAAACCTTAAAAAAACCAAAAAAATAAGTTAGTTTAATTTACATGCTTGTAGTAATAATTAAAAGAAAACCCAAAAATATTTCTCGTTCTTCTTTTGCTTGTTGAGAACTTTCCCGTGTAAATAGTTTTATTTCTTTTCTTTCCTTTGGGGGTCGAGAGGAGAAGACCATAATGAAAATGCTTAGTGGCTCTCGTATGCATGATTGTTGATTTAACTTAGAGCCCATATTACCTTGTCTTCTCCCTAGAATTGAATGCTTGCAGATTCCAGCTTAGTCCAATGCACGTGCACTATTATTATTATCCACATCGTTCGGTCGTGCAAGTGAAAGGCAATAATGACGATATATGATGGGCCGATTGAGATGAGAGAAGCTGGTATGAACTCGACCTCTCTTGTTTTTGTAAATATGATTAGTTCATCGTTCCTGATTCAGCTTATTATGAATAAACATGTTTGCCATGACAATTAGAGATTATAGTTGCTTATGCCATGCTTAATTAGCTATGAGTTTATAATGGTTTACCTTGCGTGCCAACATGCTATTAAAATGGTTGTGATGTGGTATGATAGGGTGGTATCCTCCTTTGATGATTCGAGTGACTGGACTTGGCACATGTTCACGCATGTAGTTGAAACAGAATCAACATAGCCTTCACGATATTTATGTTCATGGTGGATTATATCCTACTCATGCTTGCACTCGGTGTTGATTAATTTTAATGCATGTTCATGACTGTTGTCGCTCTCTCAGTTTGTCGCTTCCCAGTCTCTTGCTAGCCTTCACTTGTACTAAGAGGGAATACTAATTGTGCATCCAAACTCCTTAAACCCCAAAGTTATTCCATATGAGTCCACCATACCTTCCTATATTCGGTATCTACCTGCCGTTCCAAGTAAATTTGTATGTGCCAAACTCCAAACCTTCAAATGAAATTCTGTTTTGTATGCTCGAGCAGCTCAAGTATCGACTAGGGATGTCTGTATCTTCCATGTTAGGTGGGTTATTCTCAAGAGGAGTGGACTCCGCTCCTCATTCACGAGAAAATGGCTGGTAACCGGGATGCCCAGTCCCATGCTCAAATCAAATCAAAATAATTAAACAAAACTCCCCCAGGATTGTTGCTAGTTGGAGGCACCCATTGTTTCGGGCAAGCCATGGATTGATGCTAGTTGGTGGTGGGGGAGTATAAACTTTACCATTCTGTTTGGGAACCGCCTATAATGTGTGTAGCATGGAAGATATCGAGATCTCGTAGTTGTTATGTTGACAGTGAAAGTATATCGCTCAAAATGTTATTCATCTCTATTTCAAAATCGAGCTCTGTCACCTCTACAAATCCCTGCTTCCCTCTGCGAAGGGCCTATCTATTTACTTTTATGTTGAGTCATCACCCTCTTATTAAAAAGCACCCGCTGGAGACCACCGTTGTCATTTGCAAGCATTATTATTAGTTTATATTGGGTATGACTGGATCTCTTTTACAATGAATTACAATGTTTAGTCACTCCTTGATCTTTGAAGGTGCTCTACATTTATGTTTTGTGGTCTCAGAAAGGGCTAGCGATATACCATCTTGTTATGTCATATTATGATTGTTTTGAGAAAGTGTTGTCATTCGAGATTTATTATTATTACTCGCTAGTTGATTATGCAATTGATATGAGTAAACATAAGACCTAAGTGTTATTGTGAATGTGATTAGTTCATAATCTTTGCTGAAAGCTTGAATGCTGGCTTTACATATTTACAACAACAAGAGCAAATAGAGTTTGTAAAAGTTTTTCTATATCACTTTCAATTTGTCAACTGAATTGCTTGAGGACAAGCAAAGGTTTAACCTTGGGGGAGTTGATACGTCTCCGTCGTATCTACTTTTCCAAACACTTTTTTGCCCTTGTTTTGGACTCTAACTTTCATGATTTGAATGGAACTAACCCAGACTGACACTGTTTTCAGCAAAATTGCCATGGTGTTCTTTTTGTGCAGAAATAAAAGTTCTCGGAATGACCTGAAAATCCACGAAGCAACTTTTCAGAATAAATAAAAAATACTGGCAAAAGAAATAGCGTCAAGGGGCCCACACCCTGTCCATGAGGGTGGGGGGCGTGCCCCCTCCCCCTGGGCACGCCCCCTGCCTCGTGGCCCCCCTGGACGTCCACCGACCTCAACTCCAACTCCATATATTGGCTTTGGCGGAGAAAAAAATCAGAGAGAAAGTTTCATTGCGTTTTACAATACGGAGCCGCCGCCAAGCCCTAATCTCTCTCGGGAGGGCTGATCTGGAGTCCGTTCAGGGCTCCGGAGAGGGGGATTCGTCGCCGTCTTCATCATTAACCATCCTCCATCACCAATTTCATGATGCTCACCACCGTGCGTGAGTAATTCCATCGTAGGCTTGCTAGACGGTGATGGGTTGGATGAGATTTACCATGTAATCAAGTTAGTTTTGTTAGGGTTTGATCCCTAGTATCCACTATATTCTGAGATTGATGTTGCTATGACTTTGCTATGCTTAATGCTTGTCAATAGGGCCCGAGTGCCATGATTTCAGATCTAAACCTATTATTTTTTCATGAATATATGTGTGTTCTTGATCGTATCTTGCAAGTCTATAGTCACCTATTATGTGTTATGATCTGACAACCCCGAAGTGACAATAATCGGGATACTTCTCGGTGATGACCGTAGTTTGAGGAGTTCATGTATTCACTATGTGCTAATGCTTTGTTCTGGTTATCTATTAAAAGGAGGCCTTAATATCCCTTAGTTTCCACTAGGACCCCGCTTCCACAGGAGGGTAGGACAAAAGATGTCATACAAGTTCTTTTCCATAAGCACGTATGACTATTTATGGAATACATGCCTACATTACATTGATGAACTGGAGCTAGTTCTGTGTCACCCTATGTTATAACTATTACATGTGGAATCGCATCCGACATAATTATCCATCACCGATCCAATGCCTATGAGCTTTTCACATATTGTGCTTTGCTTATTTACTTTACCGTTGCTACTGTTACAATTACTACAAAACTGCTACTGTTACTTTTGCCACTGTTACCGTTACTTCCATACTACTTTGCTACTAAATACTTTGCTGTTGATACTAAGTTATCCAGGTGTGATTGAATTGACAACTCAACTGCTAATACTTGAGAATATTCTTTGGCTCCCCTTGTGTCGAATCAATAAATTTGGGTTGAATACTCTACCCTCGAAAACTGCTGCGATCCCCTATACTTGTGGGTTATCAACGACTTAGAGGCATAACCGCATTGCAGTTTTGTCGCAAGAAGGGTCATATTCACACAATCCCATGTAATGAACAAGAAAGGGATAAATAGTGTTGGCTTACAATTGCCACTTCACACAAAGATCATAAAGCATACATCATTCAGAGTACACACATAGTCCAGCTACGGACAAATCCAAATGAAAAGAAGATAACCCCAAGATCCCCGATCGTCGCAACTGGGATCCACTACTAATCATCGGGAAACGAAACATAGTAACAACCAGGATCCTTGTAGAACTCTCACTTGAGTTCGAAAGCATCACCTGCACTGGTATCATCGACACCTGCAACTGTTTTGGTAGTATCTGTGAGTCACGAGGACTCAGCAATCTCAAAACCCGCGAGATCAAGACTATTTAAGATTATGGGAAGGATGTGGTAATGAGGTGGAGTTGCAGCAATTGATAAGCAAACTATGGCGGCTAACAGGCGAGTACAAGAGTAGGAAGAGAAACTACACAACGGTCGTCACCTAGAAGTGATCAAGAAGTGATCTTGAGGACTACTTACGTTCAAACATAACCCAAACCGTGTTCATTTCCTGGACTCTGCCGAAAAGTGACCATCATGGCTACACACGCGGTTGATGCATTTTAATTAAGTCAAGTGTCAACTTCTCTACAACCAGATATTAACAAATTCCCATCTGCCACATAACCACGAGCACGGCTCTCGAAAGTTTATACTTTGCAGGGGTGTCCCAACTTAGCCCATCACAATCTCTCATAATCAACAAAGGATATTCCTTCTCCTGGAAAGACCCGATCAGTCTCAGAATTCCGGTTACAAGATATTTCAACAATGGTAAAACAATACCAGCAAGACCGCCCGAATGTGCCGAAAAATCCCGATAGGAGCTGCACATATCTTGTTTTCAGGGCGCACTAGATAGGTCAAGCTACGAGTAAAACAAGCCCTCAAGTTTCCCTGAGGTGGACCCGCAGGTTGCCCGGTTCGGACCAACACCCAAAGGAGCACTGGCCCGGGGGGTTAAAATAAAGATGACCCTCAGGCTTGTGAAAACCCAAGGGAAAGTTATAGGTTGTTAGGCAAATGTAAAACCAAGGTTGGGCCTTGCTGGAGGAGTTTTATTCAAAAGCGAACTGTCAAGGGGTTCCCATAAACCTGACTGCATAAGGAACGCAAAATTAAGGAACATAACACCGGTATGACGGAAACTAGGGCAGCAAGAGTGGAACAAAACACCAGGCAAAAGGCTGAGCCTTCCAGCCTTTACCAGGTATATAGATGCATTAATTAAAATAAGAGATATTGTGATATCCCAACATAATCATGTTCCAACATGGAGCAATCTTCAACTTCACCTGCAACTAACAACGCTATAAGAGGGGCTAAGCAAAAGCGGTAACATAGCCAAACAACGGTTTGCTAGGAAAGGTGGGTTAGAGGCTTGGCATGGCAATATGGGAGGAATGATAAACAAGTGGTAGGTAGCACGACATAGTGATAGAGCGAACAACTAGCAAGCAAAGATATAAGTGATATCAAGGGTAATGGTCATCTTGCCTGAAATCCCGATAGGAAGAAGAACGAGTCCATGAAGTAGTCAAACCAACATAGTCGAACGAATCCTCACGACTCCGGAATGAAACCGAAGCTAATGAGAGAAGCTAACCGGAAAGAATCAAACAACATGGTAAACACACAAGCATAAACATGGCATGATGCACAAAAAAGTATGATGCATGACAGGTTTAATGAGGCAAAGCATGGCAAAGTGCAACAAACAATACTACAAGTTAAGTGGAGCTCAATATGCAACAAGTTGCATATTGACGAAACACCACATTCAAGTATTAGTTCACTCTCGTTTGTACACATCAATATTAAATGTTGGTTAACATGGCAAGAGGTGAAGCATAATAAAACTACCTATCTAAGCAAGTTTAAATGAGGCTGGAACAACAAACAACAATTCCGGAAAATCCTCATGTCCATATTTTGAATTAGCTACAGTTCTACCTTAAAACATATTTTAAAGTTGTTAAACAGTAAAACAAAGTGCACTAAGTTAAGTTATGCATGTTTCTAGACAATTTACATATATGAAGTTTTTACATATGATGCATAGTTTGCGAGATATTAATGCATGAAACATGAGAGTTTTTCTGCAAATCTACCAACTCCAGATAAATAGCGAAATAATAGAATGTAAAATAAAAGAAACGGTCAGATCTGGCTGGCTCAACAGAAGAAAGGCCAGGGGGCTGCTCACCAGACCACTTGGGCCGGCTCGGTGATGGGGTTGACCGCTACCTCCGGCTCGAAGCAAGGACCACAGGGGTCGACGCACGCATGAATTAGAGGTAGGGCGTGAGGCAAGGACGAAGCAGGGAGTGACGCGGAGCAGGCGCGAGCGAGGGGGACTTGACGACGGAATTTGGCGAGGAGGCGTCGGAGATGGCCGGATCCGGGCCAGCTCGGGTCGGGGAGGCGAGGTAGAAGGCCGACAGCGGGGTGGTTGCGCACCTGGAGAGAGAGAGAGGTGAGAAAGAGAGATAAAGGAGGAAGAAAGAGAGCCAGGGAAGGAAAAGGAGCGGAACGAGGCCGGCGGCATGACCTGCTACTGTTGTTGCAGCCGGCGGCGTGGAAGCGCAAGGCGACGGGGAGGCACTGGTGCTCACGATCCACTCGGGATCGAGCAGAGGAGGCACTGCCTCGAGCGTCCTTGAGCATGCGGGCGGGCGATGAGGCAGGGCGGTGGTGGATGTAGGCGAAGGACGACGGGGGCTACTCCGGGCGCCTGAGCGGTGGTGGCCACGGCCAGGAGCGCGAGGACAGAGACAGGGCCGGATGGGTGGATCGAGGGAAGGAGGCTGGCTGCGAGGGGATTTGGGCAGGTGGATGGCTGTAGCGATCTGGTTGGGTGGAGATGGATCTGGAGCGATCCCGAGGTGGAAGAGGACTGGCAGCGGTGGCTGGGAGGATGGGATAAGGATCCTAATTTCTAGGGTTGGACCTCGTGTATATAGGTTGGTGGATTAGGTTAGGAGGGTATTCAGTTCGTCCGATTGTAATCGGGCGGTCGAGAATGAATTGGCTAGGGAGTCCAAATAAGAAAATGAAGATGTTTTATAGATGTTTGGGGATGATCCGAATCCAATGGTGATGACTGAGCGGGTCAGGTTCAGGGAAGTTTCCGGACGCGCGCAAGAGGGCGTCGGTGGTTGTGCAGAGAGGTTAGGTAGTTTGACAAGAGGGAATCAAAAACACAGTTGGTCTCAGGACGGTCAACGAATGCAATGGAGAGAAGCGAGGAGCGGCAACTACGAGCGGATGCAAGCCTTATGAAAACAATGCCGATGTAATGCGAATGATGACATGAGATGACATGCATGACATGAACAAAATGCAAAACGAAAGACAAAAACCCAACCACGGAGAAAATAAAATATTACTTATGTACCTAGAAATGATTTTTGGAAAAAATAAAGATCAAACTGTGATGCAGCTGCAGTTCAAATTTGACCCGCTTCCTGCTGAATCGTTGGGAATTTGTCTTTTTCACCAGAGGTGGATCAAAACTTTTCACACCCAACCATTTTTCCAATTGTGCATTAAATATGGACTAGTATTTTATAAAATTGATTAGGTACAATTTTGCAACAAATATATGGTAGGTCCTTCACAAAAAAACTCATTTCGGGCACTCGAAAAATGGAAAATGAATTTTCCGTGCAAAGAAAATGAAAACTCCATTAGGCAACATTGTTTGGAATTCCAATATGTACCCTTACGCAAAACATGAGATAATTTGGACAAACTTTCCCATGAATTTTGACATAACATTGGACATTTGCCTTATAAGAGAAAAAAAGAAAAAAAACCTACATAAACTTAATTCTGATTTGTGGAAGTACTTGTGGCTTGGATCGATGACATGGCATCCATCTGACCGTCCATCCGTCCATCCATCCAACCCATGGCAGCAAACCCCCCTCTCTCGAACCCCACCCAACCCCACCCCTCGTGACCTCCTCTCTCTCGCGCGAACCCTAGCGCTGCACTCCTCCCTTGTTGCCGCCACCTCCGGTGCCCGATCCTGGCAACCTCAAGCGGGAATCCTGCCATCCTCCTCTCACCCCCACAGCCGTAGATCCTTCCCCGGCCACCACTCTATACCGCACCTCTCCCTCTCTCCCATGGCACCAGATCAAGCAGACGAGGCCAGTCCGCAGCCAGATCTGCCACCGCCACAGCACCCTCTCTCTCTTCCTCTTCCGGATCCAGATCAAAGACAGCGGCTCCTCGCATCGCTCTCCCGTCATCCAACCCACCACATCTTCTCCCACCGTCCACCCACACCGGCCGTTTCACTCTCTCTCGCACCCAATCTAGATCCCAACCTCCGGCTCTCTGTCCTACATCCATATCCCGATCCCGATCCGCTGCGGCGCCCTCCGATCCCACCCCTCCCTTCCTCTCCAACCGCATGTGC
Organism: Triticum aestivum; assembly: GCF_018294505.1. NCBI lineage: Eukaryota > Viridiplantae > Streptophyta > Magnoliopsida > Poales > Poaceae > Triticum > Triticum aestivum. The sequence goes on from NC_057798.1 coordinate 228,519,681, forward strand.
CTGCGTCCAGTGCCCGGATGCCCAAGCCTCGATCTCCTCCTTGCGACCAGCTCCCTCCTCACCTCCGGCCAGATCTGCCCAACCTCAACCCAACCTTCCCCCGTGGCGTCTCTGGTTCGTCCTTCCCCAACCCACCTCCGGGATCCACCATGACCCATACCTCCTCATCTCGTCTCTTCTCCTTCAAGGATCCACCACGCCACGGTCGCCATGGGCCTGGACGGTGCTCCGTCCTGCTCCATCCCCACTCAAAATCTCGAGCGGCTGTGCATGGGGAGACGGCAGCCAGAACGACCGGATTCGTGCCATCATCAAGTGCACCCGACACCATGGAGTGGAGCTGCTCGGGGCGCCGCTCCTTCGTCAAGGACAAGCACCCGACGCCATCCAGGTCCGGCCCCGCACTCTGAATGTCCTCCATTCCCTTCCTTGACCTGATGCATGGTCACACTTTTTTCATGGATGGGATGGGTTTCTCGCAGGACTCCACTAACGAAGGAGGATAATAAGGAGCACGACTCCACCCGTGTGGGTGCGGTTTCTCCCGCGCCTCCGATTTCTATCTCCATCCCCGACAGGAGCGTCATCCACCTGTCGCGGCTGGTGCAGCAGGGGCCCGACCGCAATCTCAAGTTCTTCAACCACAAGTACAACACACGATACCTCAAGCACGATGACTCTGTCTCCTTCGACTGCCTCAGGATCTGCTCCATCATCCTCTCCATTCTCCATTCGGAGCAAGTCAGGTACCACCACATAACTCAATCTTCCAAGCCATCTTCAATTCCTATCCAAAGTTTTCCTCTTTACATCTCAACTTTAATACCATTCTGTTACATATATATGTGTAGATCCTCGCTGGACGGGAGCACGTTCGGTGCAAGGCATCTCAAATCGTCCAACACTTGGCTTATAAGGCTCCAGAGTTGAGAACCTCTTCCACACTTGGCTTATCTGCACCTCGCCCACTCGATCCTCTACGCGTCACTCTGCACCAACCTCCCCCGTGAGTCCATGGGCTTCCTCGACTACCCCTTCGTCCCAGACTGCTCTTCCTCCTCTGGCAACCCGTGCAGGTTCCCCGGGCACCAGGAGGTGCTCCGGTACCTAGAGGCGTTCGTCCAGCGCTTTGACCTCCTCGCGTTGGTCCGGTTCAAGATGGAGGTCGTCAGCGTCCGCCGCAGCAGGGATGACGGTGCCGGCGGGGCGGGCTGGAGTGTGTCGTACCGCTCGAGGAGGCCCAACGGCGCCATCGGCGAGTAGAAGGAGGAGGTGTTCGACGCCGTGGTCGTCTGCATCGGCCACTTCACCGAGCCACACGTCGCCTCCATCATTGGTAATTAGCTCCGCCCGATCTATTATGTCGCCCACTGATGGCTAGCACTAGCAGTAGGCAGTAGGCAGCTTTGGCTAATTGTGGCTTGTTTTCTCTGCAGGCTTGTGCTAGTTATCTTGGTACAGTTTTAATGGAGCAAGTACCTCTAATCTGACCTTTGTACATTCCTTCCATGATATATATTGTAAGTTCTAATCTAATTTTTGGTACCATTACAAGACTCACAATAGTCATATTAAGTGCACCAGTAAATCTTTTCCTTATAAATGGACCAATAAAAAGTAGAATGAAGGTTTTCATTTAACATCTGTGTAAGGGTACTGCTGGGATTTTTTATGTTGAGGAACGTGGGCTGCTCTTACCAGGGCAAACACACGCGCCTTCATGTCTTATTTGCGATATATAAATCATCTGGAACAAATCATTTTCATGAATTTGGTCGAGTTCCTCATATACTATATATTTTGACAGCATATGTCCTCACAAAAGAGAAAGGAAAGAACAATATTGCATATTTCTCTGCATTTCAGTTCCATACTTTTGAGCTCAGCAAGCTAAACTTGTTTCAAACATTTAGATGGCTCACATCAGATAACCAGTAACTTGAGCATTACATGCATAAGCTGATGGAGGAATGTCTTCAGCTAACCACAGAGAACTGGTGCTGTGCACAGCTTCCTTTGTAGAAAAGATCAGTAGTTGTGTAGACTTGTGCAAAGCCTGAATTTTTATACTAAGGTGACCAGCGTGCTGTCGCGACATGATCACTGACGGAATTAATTATGATTTTGTTATTCTGCTTTATGATTTACTCACTCACTATTGCTTCATGATGATTATGCAGTAATGCTGCTCTTCTTCCTCGACCACCTGAACCACCATGCCGGCGGGCTCCTGAAGCATCAACTTCAATAATGGTGACCATCAATTCCTCCCTTCATTGCTTGCAGCTAGCATTTTAGTTCTCCTAGAGCTAGCTAGTTTAGTCTGCTATGGTTTGGGGGTGCTTTGGGTTTCAATTCACTGCAGCAGAAGCACCATTCTTTTGCCTTTTTTAGTTAGATGCCTTTGGATTGTTTGGCATCAGAACCTGTTCAAGGAGATTTGCTTTTGGTAGATGCATAGTATAGATTAAGTATTCCATAAAATTCACAACATGAGTATACTACTTAATGCCAATTTTTGTGGTCAAATTCAGCCCTGGATGCAAATGGACGTCATGATTCTATTATGCACCGAGGTCGGTGGTCGAATTGAGGTGCCTCTGGACTGTAGTTTATTAGGTTGCCAGGAGTAGTAAAACTTAGTGTTGTTGTGACGCCCCCGGTTCAATCGTACACTAATCATGCACGCAAATGTGTACGATCAAGATCAGGGACTCACGAGAAGATATCACAACACAACACTAAAATAAAATAAGTCATACAGGCATCATAATACAAGCCAGGGGCCTCGAGGGCTCGAATACAAGTGCTCGATCATAGACGAGTCAGCGGAAGCAACAATATCTGAGTACAGACATAAGTTAAACAAGTTTGCCTTAAGAAGGCTAGCACAAACTAGGATACAGATCGAAAGAGACGTAGGCCTCATGCCTGGGATCCTCCTAACTACTCCTGGTCGTCGTCAGCGGCCTGCACGTAGTAGTAGGCACCTCCAGTGTAGTAGGAGTCGTCGTCGACGGTGGCGTCTGGCTCCTGGGCTCCAACATCTGGTTGCGGCAACCAGGTAGAAAGGAAAGGGGGAAAAGGGGGGAGAAAAGCAACCATGAGTACTCATCCGAAGTACTCGCAAGCAAGGATCTACACTACATATGCATGGGTATATGTGTAAAGAGGCAATATCGGTGGACTGAACTGTAGAATGCCAGAATAAGAGGGGGATAGCTAGTCCTATCGAAGACTACGCTTCTCGCAGCCTCCGTCTTGCAGCATGTAGAAGAGAGTAGATTGAAGTCCTCCAAGTAGCATCGCATAGCATAATCCTACCCGGCGAGCCTCCCGTTGTCGCCCCGTGAGAAAGCGATCACCGGGTTGTCTCTAGAACTTGTCTGGGTGTGTTTTATTAAGTATCTGGTACTAGTTGTCATAAGGTCAAGGTACAACTCCGGGTCGTCCTTTTACCGAGGGACACGGCTATTCGAATAGATAAACTTCCCTGTAGGGGTGCACCACATAACCCAACACGCTCGATCCCATTTAGCCGGACACACTTTCTTGGGTCATGCCAGGCGTCGGAAGATCAACACATCGCAGCCCCACCTAGGCACAACAGAGAGGTCAGCACGCCGGTCTAAATCCTATGTGTGCCGGGGTCCGGGCCCATCGCCCGTTGCACACCTGCATGTTGCGTACGCGGCCGGAAGCAGAACTAGCCCCCTTAATACAAGAGCAGGCTTACGTTCCAATCCGGCGCGCGCAGCTCAGTCGCTGGCGTCACAAAGGCTTCGGCTGATACCAAGATGTCGAGTTCCCATATCTTTCCCGCGTAGTTGGGTAGTGCGTATAGGCCAGTGGCCAGAGTCAGATCAAATACCAAGATCTCGTTAAGCGTGTTATTATGAAGCAACCGCGAACGCCAACCAGGGCCAGGCCCACCTCTCGCCTAGGTGGTCTCAACCTGCCCTGTCGCTCCGCCACAAAGTAATAGTCAGGGGCCGTCAGGAACCCAGGCCCACCTCTACCGGGATGGAGCCACCTGTCCTTCCAGCGCCCACATCAGAATCAATTGCGGGTACTCAACGAGCCAATCCGACTTTAGTCACCATCTGTATAGTATGTATATATGTATAGTATATACCCGTGATCGCCTCCCGAGTGATCACGACCTGATAGTATAGCAAGGCAGACTGACAAGAATGTAGGGCCACTGATGATAAACTAGCATCCTATACTAAGCATTTAGGATTGCGGGTAAGGTATCAACGACTGTAGCAACAATGACAGGCTATGCAACAGAATAGGAGTAACCGAATAGTAACATGCTACACTACTCTAATACAAGCAGTAGAGAGAAGAATAGGCGATATCTGGCTTGCCTGGTTGCTCTGGCAAGAAGGAGGGGTCGTCAACTCCGTAGTCGAACTAGGCAGTAGCGGCGTCGGTCTCGTAGTCTACCGGAGAGAAGAGGGGGAAGAAACAGTAAACACAATGCAAACATAAGCATGACGATGCATGACATGACAATGAGTGGTGCTAGATTTGCCCTAACGCGGTAGTAGGTGATACCGGCGAGAGGGGGAAACGACCGGGAAAGAATCCCCGATGTTTCGCGTTTTCGGACAGATGAACTAGGTGAAATGGTGCAGGTTCACTATGATAGGGATGGATGGCGGATGAGCGGGCTATGTATCTGAATTCGTCTCGTCGTTCTGAGCGGGCTATGTACAAAGTTTTTCCATCTGAGCTACAGTTTATTTTATATTAATTTTTAAAGTTTTAAATCATTTTCTAAATTATTATTATTAAATTAATTCGAAATTAGTATTATTGCATCAGCATGACATCACCATGATGTCAGCAGTCAACAATCTGTTGACTGGGTCAAACTAACGCCTGGGCCCCATTTGTCATTGACACAGATTTAATTTAAAAAAACTAATAGTTTAATTACTTGATTAGGTTAACTAAATTTGTTTAGTTTAGTTAGACAGAATTAATATTAATACACTAGTTAATTAATTATATTCATTTTCTTTTTCTCTTTTTTTAAACGTTCTAGGGCGTGTGGCCCCACTGTCATTGGCCCGGAGGGCCATAGCGGGCGCGGGCGTAGCCCGAACGGGCGCTGCCTGCGGAGGCGCACCCGACAGGGCGCGTGGGCGATCTAGGCAGCGGCGAGCCGGAGCACACGCTCGCCGGAGACAACGACAGGCGCCGCAGCAGGGGGTCTGCGACGCGGCCGTGGCGGAGGAGCGGACTGCAGGGGACGGCGTGGGCGCGGGCGGAGGCCGCGAGGGCGATAGGATGGTGCGGAGCAGCAGCGGGGACACAGTTCGATGGTGAGCATGCATAGGGGAGTAGAGGGAAACTGGGGGTGGGGGTTCTCACGATCGTTGGTGAGAAGGGGGCGTCGTGGCTCGAGGTAGTTCGGCAGGGAGGCGATCGGGGAGGTCTGGCGAGGCGGCACCAGCGACGGGGTCAGAGCGGGCGGCGACCGGCGGATGTATCCGAGGAAGAAGGTCGAGGGCAACAGCGTTGAGGCTCCCCTTACTCGGTCCAGTGTGGTGATGAGGCCGCCGGAATGGGCGACGACGACGAGCGCCAAGGCTGTGAGCCTAGCCCCGACGCGGGCAGGTGCACGAGCAAGGAGGAGGCCGGGGGCGCAAGGCGATGGCTAGCCGTGAGGAGGCAACTGGTCTCCGGCAAGGTCGGCCGGTGCGGGGTGCGGCGGAGGAGGTTGGCGAGATCACCGGCGGGAGGTAGGAGGCGCACGGGGCGTGGCGGGGCGCTGCCCGCCGTGAGCGTGGGTGTGTGTCTGCGCTGGTGGAGCGAGGGGATCCGGGCTCGATCCAGATCCAGTGGGGGGGGGGGGAATGAGAGAAACGTGTGGGGAGTGGGGTGTTGCTAGGTTTTCGGGATATGGGGGGTTAGGTCATAGGCCAGTGGGGAGCGAGCAGGCCGACGGGCTGGTTGGGTGGGATGGGCCGAGGCCCATGGTGAGCCGGGGGGGGGGAGGGGTTCCTTTTCTCTTTCTATTGTTTTCTATTTGTCTTTTTCTTTTCTATTTATTTTAACTTTACTGTTTTATATTATAGTTTCATTTATTTTAGTTCTATAAAAACATAAAGGTTGAACCTAAATTAGTAACACTAACTATACCTCAGCTACAAAAAGTTTAAACCCTAAATAATAAAAGGCATTTATTAAATAGGTCATGTTGTTGTTTTATTCATCTTAGAGTATTTAAGCGTTTTATAAAAGTGTGGTTCCTCCACCATAATTACCTATGCAATATTTGGTTCACCTTTGTTTTAAATTTTAAATTCGAACTAGGTTTCGAACTAACGCGAGTTTATCCACAGTAACCGAGGTGACGTGGCATCATTAGCGGGGGTCACTGTAGCTTAATTATCCGGGCGTCACAGTTGTATTGAGGATTGAGGGTGGCTGGGCTTATAAGTTAATCATCAGCGTGATTGCTTTGTTTGTCTGATCCTCACAAGTTAATGCTTCACTCGTCTCGGTGTTTGATAATGCCATGTGTCTTGTGCAATCAGATTACATTTCTGTTTGTTATGGTAATATAAAAAATATTCGTGCCATCAAAATTTTCACAGTGCGTGCCTTTCATTTCTTTAGTTTGATTGTTTCCCTTGTATTCAATATGCTTCTAGTGGCTGATCCTTCCATTTTTGTTGTGGCATCTTTATTTTCCAAGGTGTTGTGTGTTCTGGAAGATGGAAGAGGAAGAAAACCTATTTTTGTTGAACTAAATTTTCTGTATTCTGTTTTGTTGTACGTATCGTTTGATAGTTTTGTATAGGAACAAGTGATACTATTTTGTAGGGCTTTATGGCCTGTGATGTAAACATATTTAGTGCTGAAATATGAAATTATTTGCAAAATTTGTCGAAAAGGTGGATCATATGTATGAATATGTGAATGGGCTGAAAAAGAGTACTGGACCAACTCCGGGATTGAATTAATATTTGGATGTATAAAAAGGCCGAATGTAAACCAGAAATGGGCTGCACGAAATTGTACAAATATTCTTGAAAGGCCAAACGTGCATAAAAATTGATGGGCTGACCGGTTAGGCTTGGCCCATGTAGCAGACAAAAATTAACAGAAATAAATATACTAAATGGGTTGAATTAATGGGCTTGGCCCATATAGACACCTAATCGGACCGGGCTAAATTTTATCCACGTCAGCTTGCCACGCTGGATCCTACGTGGCTTGGGGAGGCTGCTAGTGACCAAAATTTTGGTCGAAGAACCAACGACCTTTTACATATCACAGAGAAGGTCGTTAATTTCAGTTTACGACCACCAGCTTTTGACCTTTTGTTTTTGGTCACAAAAAGGTCGCAAAGAAAAACAATGACCTTTCAGTGACCAATAGTCAAGGTCCCGAGTTGACATATTTCTTGTAGTGCCCGACGTATTTCACTGAGGTTCAGTCGACCTATCGACTGATTTCGCAGACACATTTTCCGAGAGCGGGAGTTGTGACCCCGCGGTGGAAGTCCTCATGGTCGACTCCCATCGCAGCCCACCTAGTTCTCGTTGCAGCAGCGGCAATGGTGGCGGCAACGGCCCGTCATTCGGCCATGAGGAGTATCAGCCCCAACCTCTCAGCTCGCAAAAGAGGTAGGAGCTGCACCGCCGCAACGTGGAGGCTCTCTAGACCCCCATCATAGGGGAAACAGCCGAGGCTCGCGCCCTGGAGGCAGTGCGCTTGCACTACAAAAAAAAGACACATCCGTGACATTTTGGGCCGAACGAATTTTTTTTCTGTCATACATATGACACTTCTATGAAGATAATTGTGACAGAACCCGGTATCATCATAGATATGGTGGGATCCTACTTCTATGACAAAAAATCATGACAGAAAATGGGCTTTTTGTCCAGGGCGGGCCGGAGACGTAGCTGCATGACATTCTTTGGGCCGTCCATGATGGAAAAAACCATGGTAGAAGCAAGGGGGAGGTAACATTCGGGGAGTTCCCGGTTACGGTGGGAGGTCGGGGGCCGAACGATGCGCGTTTCTCTCGTACACGTACGCGCGTGTGTGCGAGGCGTTCGCTCTAACTGAACCCGAGCGAGGCTGTCAGGACCCCGATCCTAAGTCACATCGATTTAGCATGTAACACCTCATATCACTTTGCGGCCTCATGCACGGTATTCCCACGGGTGTAGCCTTACCATGCCCGCGACCGTTTGCGCCTTTTGGCACACGTATATGATATTGTCGCTAGCATCCATATGATAGAGAACCCGGGCTGGCATGGCTAGTCATGGACCCAAAGTGGCACTAACTTACAGGGACATGCATACATGACCCAGCAACGAACGTGTCGGTCATCAGCGAATGAATCCGGGCTGTAGCAACTGGGCTAGCAAGACTCCGGTAAACCGGGCTGTAGCAGGCTAACAGGACTCCGGTAGACACCGCGTGACATTTCCCCGAAGGGACAGACACAGGAACGAAGAAGGACACATGCCGGCCAGCCTAAGTGTTCCGGAGCAGTAGCAAGCTACCAGGGCTCGGTGGAAGCACTAGGAGACATTTCCCGGTAAGAGAGGCTACTAAGGATAAACAACTAGATAGTCAGATCCCACACATAGCAATACACATTACACGTACGCATAACATGCAAGTATGTGCTGTACAACATGGCATCACATCATAACTCAACAACTCATATAGATAAAGGCTCAGAAGAGCCATCATAGCATTATTACAACTAGGGGTCACATGACCCACCATTCAGAGCAAACAAGCAACAAGCGGAAGCATTACATGTCTGAGTACAGACATCTACAAATGAAAAGGCTGAAGAGCCTACTATCTACAACATCCGATCAAGATCGTAGCTGAGGTACAAGCTACTCGTCGAAGTCCACGAGAACACTAGTAAGGCCGAAGTCTCCGCTGCAAAAACATAAATAAAGCAACATGAGTACAAAGGTACTCAACAAGACTTACATCAGATCCTATCATACATGCACTTGTATCAAGAGGGTAATGTGGGGTTTAGTTGCAGCAAGCCAGCTTTGACTCAGTGGCTATCCTGTTCTACGACTACCAGAACTTCTTTGAGGTGATATGGCGCACACGAGTCCACTAATCACCACACAATACACTACTATGGATTCATCCCCGTCTCCCTATGAGAAGGCCATCCATAGCACTCACACTTGTCTTGAGCATTTTAGAGTATCCACTTCAAGTTGTCTATGTACCATGTAAGCATTCAAGAAGTCCATAACCGCGGACCCGGCTATTCAAATAGATCATGTTAACCCTGCAGGGGTGTACTTCTTCACACACACTCTCGCCACTTACCGCCATGTACATGTCATGTATCTCGGCAACCTTCAAGCGGAAGCCTGGCGAAGGTGTTGGCCACGACCTGACTAACCATACAAGACTGTAGCCCAGGTTTATCGCCTATTCGGGCTCCATCCGCAAGGAGATCCGGCCGGGGAGTCGCTCACGGCCCCAAATGATGTGTGCAGGGTTCCCGAGCCCACCATCCGGGTGCCACCCGGTACACCAGGCCACGTGTGCCTGTTCTGTCCCAAGCCCACCCTGCCGGGTGCCACTTGGTAGAAAATTAGCACTACCTACAAACACCAGAAACTAGTTGCGACTCCTGGACAAAGATCAAGTTGGTTAATAAGTCGAGAGGGGCCGAGTTACTAGAACCCAATGTGTGGTAGTATCGAGTCATTGGACAACATACATAGAACTCAGTGCTTAAGGACGGTTCCAGTGAGACAACCCACCATGTACTCCTACATGGCCTCTCACCGCTACCTTTACCAAATCGTGTTCACACACTTCACTCTCAGCATCAGAACATATCGTAACACTCCAATTCATTCCCAATGAATCAGACCTGACACAACTCTAAGCAATAGCAGGCATAGCATGGTAGGAACACAACATGGCTCAATCAACTCCTACACATGCTAGTGGGTTTCAACTATTTACTGTGGCAATGACAGATCATGCAGAGGAATGGGTTCAACTACCGCAACACAAAGTAGCAGATGAATCATTGTTGTCCTAACGCAATAACTGAGAGCAGGAGCGAGAGAGTAGGATTGTATCGGAATGAACAAGGGGGGCACTGCTCCTTAGACAGGTACTCTGGAACACTCTCTGGAGCAGGACCTATCGAGAAGGAACGGTGTCGGCAATCAATACTCAAACATATGCAACAATATGATGCATGATCATGGCATGAATATGTGATGTTGTTTGAGCTAATGCAACTAGTATTCAATTTGAATGAAGTCCATTTGAATCAAGGATTCAAATGCAATTCTAAGTAAGCTCTTTATAAATGCCATTATAGTGTTTCACTTATACAGTTGGTATATGTTGGTTTTCCATGCATGAAACTAGTACAGATGGAAAGATTGAATTTTTCTGATAATTTTTCATATATAAATTATTTCAATCTGACCTACGGTTGAATTTCTATGATTTTTTGAAGTTTATATCATTTTCTGGAATTTCCTGATTTAATTTAAATCCAGAAAATGGATAACTGCGTCAGCAAGACGTCATGCCTATGTCAGCAGGTCAATAGTGCTGACCAGGTCAAACCTGACGTGTGGGGTCCACACGTCAGTGACACAGTGTTAAACAAGGGGTTTTTACTAATCTAATTAAAAGATTAAAGCGCAGGGGCCCACTGTTAGCGTCAGAGTTAGCTTAAATGGTGATTAGTGCTAAGCTAATCACCTGGCCGACAGGGCCCGCATGTCAGGCCGGTGAGGTCGTCGGCAGCGACCTCAGGATGCGGCGGCGTCCGTGTTACAGGCCACGGGGGCGGCGGCTAAGGGCACCAGGGCGTAGCTCGGGCTCGTCCGCATCCACGGGAGCAGACGGGAGGCTGAGGGGGCGGCGAAGCTCGCCGGAGCGAGGCTCGCGGCGGCGGCCGGAGATCGGCTCGAGCAGGCGCAAGGCTACAGAGCGCGGGGAAGCAGGGGAGAAGGGGGAATCGATGCAGGGGCTCACGACGGACTCGATGGCGTCGATGGCGAGCTCAGGGACGGCCGGACGGCGACATGCGGGCGATGGAGATCGACGGCGGCCGGCGATGAAGAAGACGACAGTGGCGACGATGGAGGCCGTCCGGAGGTACGTGGCTCGACGAGGTGGGAGAGGGGGTCTCGGAGGAGCTGTGGAGCGCGTCGGGGAGGCGAGGCCGTGGCTGTGGGCGCAGCAACAGTGGCCGATGGCGGCGGTGGCGTTCGGCCGTGCGCATGAGAGAGAGACAGAGGAGGGGATGAGGGCGAGGGAGAGTGCGAGAGAGTCCGGGGGGCGCGTGGCGTCGTCTGGGCGTTCCAGGGCGACGAAGAGGACGCCAGGCAGGCAGCTGCGTGCCGGCGCGCACGGCGTTAGGCACCACTTCCCCTCTGCCTACTGGCAAGAGGAGGAAGACGGCTATGCCCCTGGTGGGCTGGGCCAAAACAGGAACGGGCCGCCCAGAGGCGCCAGGCGGCTGTAGGTAAGCGCCAGGTAAGTTTTTTTTCCTGTTTTTGTTTCTCTTTTCTATTTTCTGACATTTGTTTTGATTTCATAAAAATACTAAATCATTTTATTTTCTTATGCCAATTTTTGTAGGAAGTAGTGGTACTATTCCAGAGCTCCCCAACAAGTGGCACAATTTTTGGACATATATTATATATATACCATATATATATCCAATGCAAATAATTATGCATTAATTCCAAATGCCCAAAATAAATACTTATGAGCTCCTAAAAATATTGGTTTGATTTTTATCTCTGCCCAATATTTTTAGAGAGCAACATGAACATTTTCTTGGACCTTTTTGGAGCAATTTTTATCTGGGTCATTTCCAGAAATGATTCTGAGGGTTTCACAAATCCCCATTTCAAACTTAAATGGAATTTAAACATGATGCAGAAATGACTAGCTAGTCTTGAGCATACCAGAACTAGGGATGTGACAACTCACCCCCACTTGAAAGAATCTCGTCCCGAGATTCAGGGGTCGACGGAAAGAAAGTGGGGTACTCCAGTCGAAGACGATCTTCTCGCTCCCAAGTAGCTTCTCTCTCGGAATGATGAGACCACTGAACCTTGAGAAACTTGATGTTATGACGTCGAGTGACACGCTCTGTTTGATCAAGGATGCGAACAGGGTACTCTCGATATGTGAGGTTATCTTGGAGATCAAGCGTTTCGTGGTCCACTCCGCGGATAGGATCCGAGAAGCAACACTTGAGTTAAGAGACGTGGAAGACATCATGGACTCAAGAAAGATGTGGGGGTAATTCCAACTGGTAGGCAACCCCTCCTTGTTTAGCGAGAATGCGAAAAGGACCAATGTAACGAGGAGCTAACTTGCCCTTGATACCGAATCGATGGGTACCCTTCAAAGGAGTAACCCGAAGGTAAGCTTTGTCGCCAACTTCATAAGTCATATCCTTATGATGACGATCATACTGGCTCTTTTGACGAGACTGGGCTGTTTTCAAATTCTCACGAATGATGCGAACTTGCTCTTCTGCCTCCTGGATCATGTCCGGTCCAAAGAGTTTTCTTTCACCGGTTTCTAACCAGTTCAAAGGTGTTCGACATCTTCGTCCATAGAGAATCTCAAAAGGAGCTTTCTTAAGACTGGACTGATAGCTATTGTTATAAGCAAACTCGGCAAAAGGAAGACATTTCTCCCAATCCATACCGAATGAGATAACGCAAGCTCTAAGCATGTCTTCGAGAATTTGATTGACCCTTTCCACCTGACCACTCGACTGAGGATGGAAAGCGGTACTACAGGAAAGATGGGTTCCCATGGCAGTTTGGAAACTCTCCCAGAAATAAGAAGTGAAAAGACTACCACGGTCTGAATTGATCTCTAGTGGCACACCATTAAGGGACACTATTCGAGAAATGTATAAGTTAGCAAGCTGGCTAGCAGTGATACTCTCTCGAACAGGAAGGAAGTGAGCCACTTTGGAAAGATGATCAACGATTATGAAGATAGCATTATTCCCTCTCTTGGTCCTGGGAAAGCCGGTGATGAAGTCCATACCAACTTTATCCCATTTCCACTCAGGAATAGGTAAAGGCTGAAGGGTGCCAGCAGGTCTCTGATGCTCTGCCTTAACGCGACGACAAACGTCACAATTAGCAACGAAGTCGGCGATTTCTCTCTTCATCCTAGTCCACCAGAAGCTCTGGCGTAGGTCCTGGTACATCTTAGTACTACCGGGATGAATCGTGAGAGGGGATTCATGCGCCTCCTTAAGAATCAATTGTTGCATCTGCTGACTCTTGGGGACCACCAAGCGGTTCCCAAAGTAAACAACACCTCGTTCATCCATAGAGAAACAACCAGCTACTCCCTTGGAGATATTTTTCTTGATTCGGGAGATTCCCGTATCATGCTTCTGGACTTCCATGATACGATCCACAATAGTAGGTTTCGCCACCAAGGTAGAAAGGAATCCATGAGGAGCAATGTGAAGATTAAGCTTACAGAATTCCTCATGGAGAAGTGGTTGACCCTGCTGCAACATGAGATTGTTGCAATAGGACTTACGACTTAGTGCAGCAGCCATGACATTAGCTTGTCTGGGGTGTAGGTAATCCCTAAGTCGTAATCTGAGATCAACTCCAACCAACGTCTTTGCCTAAGATTCAAATCTGGTTGGGTGAAGATATACTTGAGACTCTAGTGATTGGTGTAGATCTCGCAACGTTTACCAAGAAGGTAGTGTCGCCAGATCTTGAGTGCATAGACTACGGCTGCAAGCTCTAGATCATGTGTAGGATAATTCTCCTCATGTGGATGCAACTGACGAGATGCATAGGCAATCACATGACGATCCTGCATAAGAATGCAACCTAGTCCCTGTTGTGAGGCGTTGCAGTAGATAACAAAGTCTTTAGTGAAATCCGGTGGCACAAGTATGGGAGAAGAAGTCAGGAGTCTTTTCAGTTCCTGAAAACTGTACTCACACTGTGGGGACCACTCAAACTTCTTATCCTTCTTGAGAAGTTCCGTGAGGGGTTTAGCTACTTTGGAGAAGTTTTCAACAAAGCGGCGACAATAGCTGGCTAGACCAAGGAAACTCCTAACTTGTTTAACTGTTTCAGGTGGAGTCCAATCAAGAACGGCCTTAACTCTCTCGGGATTGACAGCAATACCCTTACCAGAGATTACGTGGCCTAGGTAGGTCACTTCTGGCAACCAAAATTCACACTTGGAGAACTTGGCATAAAGACGGTGCTCTCTGAGTTTTTCTAATACAAGTCTAAGATGTTCGGCATGCTCTTCCTCGTTCTTCGAGTAAATAAGAATATCATCGAGGTAAACCACGACAAATTTATCTAAGTACTCCATGAAGATCGAGTTCATCAAGCGGGAGAAAGTGGCTGGGGCATTGGTTAGACCAAAGGACATGATGGTGTACTCGTACTAGCCATAACGAGTGACGAAAGTCATTTTAGGAATGTCCCCGTTTCTGATCTTGATTTGGTGGTAGCCTAACCTCAAATCCATCTTGGAGAAGACTGAGGATCCAGCGAGCTGATCATACAGGTCGTTGATCCTGGGGAGCGGATATTTGTTCTTTATCGTGACCAAATTAACGGGACGATAATCTACAACCATCCGGTCCGTACCATCCTTCTTCTTGACGAAGAGGACAGGGCAAGCCCAAGGAGAAGAACTAGGAGGGATGAAACCCTTTTGCAAGGACTCATCAAGTTGTTTCTTAAGCTCGGCTAGTTCTAAGGGTGCCATTTTGTAAGGTCTCCTAGAGATTGGAGCGGTTCCTGGGATAAGGTCTATGATGAACTCTACATCTCTGTCAGGTGGAACACCTGGGAGTTCCTCTGGAAAGACATCCGGAAAGTCACGGACTACCGGGATATCATCAAGGTCTGGAAGAGGGCTGGCATTAAGAGAATAGAGCTGACACCTTGCAACTCTAGTGGAGACAGTGACTATCTTGCCAGATGGGTGTGTAAGATGAACGGACCTGGTGTAACAATCAATCTTGGCATAATGAGCTGTCATCCAGTCCATACCCAAGATGATGTTAATATCTGTAGACTTGAGGGCTATAAGTGATGCGAGGAATACAAGTCTGTCTACAAGGATTTCGTTACCATGGCTTACACTAGAAGTTTGCCATTTGGATCCAGGATATTGAATGACTAGTGGAGAGGGCATATCACAAAATGACATGTCGTGCAAATGAGCATAGCCTTCAGAAATGAAAGAATGGGATGCTCCAGTATCAAATAGAACCGATGCTGGATGACAATTGACAAGGAGTGTACCAAGAACGACATCCGGATCATCATGAGCGTCTTTAGCTGAGACGTGATGCACACGTCCATGTTCAGTGGGAGCTGACTTGACACTGATCGTCTTGCTTGATGGCTTAACACAGCGAACAGACTCCTCGGGCTCAGGTGGAGCATAGCTAGTCTGAGAGCAGTCACGTGCATAGTGTCCTGGCTTCCCGCATCTGAAGCAAGTCGTTGAAGATGGACGTGGACCCACACTGACAAGCGGTCTACAAGTAGGCCTGGGTGGAACATACGACTGAGCTGGGGGAGGCACCACATAAGATGGTCTCGGTGCATATCCGGAAGGAAGAGCGGAGTTTGGAACCCAAATCCGGCGCTTCTGAGAACCAGAACCGGAAGAAGATCCCAAATCAAGGGTGTGCTTACGAGACTCCTCGTAAGTGAGTTGAGCTGTCTCTGCATTAATGGCCTTGTTCACAAGAGCTTGGAATGTATCACAATGATGCAGGTGGAGATCACGACGCAACTCGGGGTTGAGACCCTTCCGGAACCTAGCCTGTTTCTTGGTGTCCGTGGACACCTCTTCTGTGGCATAGCGGGTGAGGTTCTCAAACTCTCTGTTGTAAGCATCAACAACCATCTTACCTTGGGTGAAACTACAGAACTCTTCTCTCTTGCGATCGATGAGGGCCTCAGGAATGTGATGCTCGCGAAAAACCTCAATGAAATCCCTCCAGGTAGGAATCTGGCCAGCTGGAAGCATAGCCTCATAGTTCTGCCACCAAATACTAGCAGGACCTTCCAGGTGGTATGTGGCATAGGTGACCTTGTCATCATCAGCTACGTTCGCGGAACGCAGCTTATGAGTGATGCTACGGAGCCAGTCATCTGCATCGAGTGGCTCGATGGAATGATGAAAGGTAGGTGGGTGCAAGCGAATGAAGTCATGAATGGTTATAGACCCTTTGAACTGATGTGCGGTGTTCTCCTCAATACATGCCAACAAGCGGTTAGACTCACGCTTGTTCCTCTCCATCTCTAACATAAACTCTGCCAACGAAGGCTGGTCAGGAGGATTCTCATCCCTACCAT
This sequence comes from Triticum aestivum, assembly GCF_018294505.1. Taxonomy (NCBI): domain Eukaryota; kingdom Viridiplantae; phylum Streptophyta; class Magnoliopsida; order Poales; family Poaceae; genus Triticum; species Triticum aestivum. The sequence goes on from NC_057798.1 coordinate 228,536,087, forward strand.
CTCCGTGGTTCTGGCTACGAGCAACAAAACTTCGCTTCCTGATGACATCCTGAGAAACGAAACCAAGGACAGATCAGCATCAACTATAGACTATAGAATGTAGGACAAGGAAATTAGTATCTCTCGAACTCCTAGGGCAATTCCGGCAGCATAACGGCAGTAAAATGGTTAGAATGAGACATCCTGCTAAAATGGGGTAGTACAGCAACTCAACATCATCACTCAAGGTTCTGGGATAGTACTAAACAGGCTACACCAGAAGTACTCGAAACTGGGGTAAGACCCTGATCAACCAATCCTATGGGACTACGGAGTAGTAACATGTAATCCTGATAGACGAAAGAGAAAGCCTAGTTCCTTAACCCCGTCGGAAAGATAGGATGACTCAGATCAGAAGGTCATGAGGTATAAGGAGTAAAAAGAGCCTTACGTTCCTTCCCACAATAAATTCCCTTACATAACTAAAGAATTTCTAGACTCAACTTTGACCAGTTTGGCTTCCTACAGGCAGTCAGGCTCTGATACCAAAGCTGTCAGGACCCCGATCCTAAGTCACATCGATCTAGCATGTAACACCTCATATCACTTTGCGGCCTCACGCACGGTATTCCCACAGGTGTCGCCTTACCATGCCCGGGACCGTTTGCGCCTTTTGGCACACGTATATGATAGTGTCGCTAGCATCCATATGATAGAGAACCCGGGCTGACATGGCTAGTCATGAACCCAAAGTGGCACTAACTTACAGGGATAGGCATACATGACCCAGCAACGAACGTGTCGATCATCAGCGAATGAATCTGGGCTAGCAGGACTCCGGTAAACCGGGATGTAGCAGGCTAAAAGGACTCCGGTAGACACCGCGTGACATTTCCCCGAAGGGACAGACACAGGAATGAAGAAGGACACATGCCGGCCAGCCTAAGTGTTCTGGAGCAGTAGCAAGCTACCAGGGCTCGGTGGAAGCACTAGGAGACATTTCCCGGTAAGAGAGGCTACTAAGGATAAACAACTAGATAGTCAGATCCCACACATAGCAATACACATTACACGTACGCATAACATGCAAGTATGTGTTGTACAACATGGCATCACAGCATAACTCCACAACTCATATAGATAAAGGCTTAGAAGATCCATCATAGCATTATTACAACTAGGGGTCATATGACCCAACATTCAGAGCAAACAAGCAACAAGCGGAAGCATTACATGTCTGAGTACAGACATCTACAAATGAAAAAGGCTGAAGAGCCTGACTATCTACAACATCCGATCAAGATCGTAGCTGAGGTACAAGCTACTTGTCGAAGTCCACGAGAACACTAGTAAGACCGAAGTCTCCGCTGCAAAAACATAAATAAAGCAACATGAGTACAAAGTACTCAGCAAGACTTACATCATATCCTATCATACATGCACTTGTATCAAGAGGGTAATGTGGGGTTTTGTTGCAACAAGCCAGCTTTGACTCAGTGGCTATCCTGTTCTATGACTACCAGAACTTCTTTGAGGTGATATGGCGCACACGAGTCCACTAATCACCACACAATACACTACTATGGATTCATCCCCGTCTCCCTACGAGAAGGCCAACCATAGCACTCACACTTGTCTTGAGCATTTTAGAGTATCCACTTCAAGTTGTCTATGTACCATGTAAGCATCCAAGAAGTCCATAACCGCGGACCCGGCTATTCGAATAGATCATATTAACCCTGCAGGGGTGTACTTCTTCACGCACGCTCTCGCCACTTACCGCCATGTACATGTCATGTATCTCGGCAACTTTCAAGCGGAAGCCTGGCGAGGGTGTCGGCCACGACCTGACTAACCACAAAGACTCTATCCTAGGTTTATCGCCTATTCGGGTTCCATCCGCAAGGAGATCTGTCGGTGTACTAAAGTAGGGGTACCTTAGTATCCCGAACTTGTGCATGGGCAGTCGCAGCGCCCCGCGGCGAGGATTGTCGGGTGCCCGCCAAGATCCTCCGTAGTTCCTATTAGAGCCATTCAAGAACAAAGTGTTTTAACTGAGAAGACAAGGCCCCGGCAAGAGGAGCTTGTCGGGAAGGCCAACCAAGACACTTCAAGGAACTCGCCGCGACGCGCCACGCGCTCCGGCAAGGCAACAAGGCCCCGACAAGAGGAGCTTGCCGGGAAGACCAACCAAGGTACCTCGAGGCCCGGAGAGCGACAAGCTCTGGACCCGACAAGATAACAACAGCGGCAAGGCGCTTGCCGCGGCAGGCGGCTACTCTGTGCCCGCGCTCCAGCGCATTGTAACGCCCCGAGACCGATGTGCCAGGTGTCGTGCAGTTATTCGCTGTTGTTGCGTTGTCATTGCTTGCGTGTCATGCATCTCATATCATGTCGTCATGTGCATTGCATTTGCATACGTGTTCGTCTCATGCATCCGAGCATTTTCCCCGTTGACCGTTTTGCAATCCGGCGCTTCGTTCTCCTCCGGTGGTCATTTCTACCTTTCTTTCTTGTGTGGGGATTAAACATTTCCGGATTGGACTGAGACTTGTCATGCGGCCTTGGTTTACTACTGGTAGACCGCCTGTCAAGTTTCGTACCATTTGGACTTCATTTGATACTCCAACGGTTAACCGAGGGACCGAGAAGGCCTCGTGTGTGTTGCAGCCCAACACCCTTCCATTTTGACCCAAAACCCACCTAACTCTGCTCCATCGTCTCGGTCGTTCGATCACGATCGCGTGGCCGAAAACCGCACCTCTTTTGGACTCTCCTAGCCCCCTCTACCTATAAATATGTGATCCCCTCCGAATTTTTCGCGCAGTCCAAACCCTAACCTTCGTCCACCTCGCGCCGCCGGACAATTTCGCCCGCGCCGGACATGTCTGTCCCCGCGCGCCACCTCACTCCGCCCAATGAGAGCGCGACATGTCACCCCGCCGCCGCTTCCCCTCCACTCACCGCGCGCCACGTCAGCGCCCAGCCTCCCCACTTCGTCGCTGGGCCCGGAAAGCCCGCAACCGGCCCGCGCGGGTCCATCTCCTCGCGCCGCCGCCCGGGAGGCGCCGCCTTCGTCCTCCCCGACGCCGTCCGCCGCCCGCCGCCTGTCTCCACCGCGCTTCGACCCCGCCGTACTTCTCCCGTGCCGCCACCTACCAAGCTCCCCGCCGGCCCCGTCTTGCCGCGTCGTCGCCGGATCCGGGCCTTCCCTCACCGAATCCGCCTCTCCCCATCCCCGCTGCTTCCCGTGCCGCAACCGGGGAAGCCCCGCCGTCCCTCGCCGGCTTCACCATCGGGCGCCGCCGCCCCTGCCTCCCCGATCCGATCGGGATCGAGGGAGACGAGCCCCTCCTCGTGGGCCTCCGCACCAGCCCAGCTCGCCCGCGCCCCCGCGAAGGCCCAGCTCCCCGCGGTCCAGCCTCCCGCGCCTCCAGGCCCAGATCGCCCGCGCCCGAGTGGGCCACCTCCTCCGAACCGGGCCAGATCCATCTCCCACCGGCCTGCTTCCCCAGCGCGAGCGCCCCAAGGCCCATCTCCAGCGCCGGCCTCGCTCGGCCTCCTCCCCAGCTCCCTTCGCCACCCGCGTGGGCCGCAGCGCCAGGCCCAGCCGGGCCACCTCCTCCGCACCGCGCCAGCCCAGCTGGCCTGCCTCTCCCTCCGACCGGGCCAGGCCCAAGGGTGAGCCGACCCCAGCGCCCCTCCTCTTTTCTCTTTCTCGCTGTTGGGCTTCCTCAGATTCGGCCCGATGCATTTTTTTTCCAGCGTCTGGACGATTTGTCTATTATCCTGAGACAGCAGTTTTGCAGTTTAGTCCCCCTAGTTCATGCATTTAATAACCCACAAACCGTGTATCGGATTAAAATGTTTTATATATGAAACTGGCTCAGAATTTTGTGTAGATTAATAATATCCAACTTTCATCCATATTTAAAATGTTAAAAATGCTGTTTGCATTAATTTGCTCCTATGCCATGTTAAAATGATTTAATTCATAACTATTTACCCGTAGCTCGGAATTAAATAAACTTTATATGTAAATGGGGTAGAATTTTGCCTAGTTTAACATGGTGTACTTACTTTGCATGTTTAACAACTCTAAAAATTGTGTTTAGGGCAGAACAGTACCTAATCCATAAATATGATATGGGGATTCACCGGAATTGTTGTTTGTTGCTTCCGGCCTCATTTAACCTTGACTAGATAGGTAGTTTTCATTTGCTTCACCCTCTTGCCATGTTTAACAACATTTAATATTGTTGGGTACATAAACGGGATCAAACTAAATAACTTATTGTGGTGTTCCGTCAACATGCACCTCGTTGCATATTGAGCTCCACTTAACTTGTAGTATTGTTTGTTGCACTTTCCCATGCCATGCCTCATTAAACCGGACATGCATCATACTTGTTTGTGCATCATGCCATGTTGATGTGCTGGTTGTTTACTATGTTGTGTGCTTCTTTTCCGGTGTTTGCTTCTTCGGGTTGGTTCTGATAACGTCGAGGTTGTGAGGATCCATTCGTCTACGTCCGTTTGTCTTCTTCATGGACTCGTTCTTCTTCCTTGCGGGATTTCAGGCAAGATGATCATACCCTCGAAATCACTACTATCTTTGCTATGCTAGTTTGCTCGCTCTTTTGCCATGCCAATGCTACGATGCCTACCATTTGCTTGTCAGCCTCCCAAATTGCCATGTCAAACCTCTAACCCACCATGTCCTAGCAAACCGTTGATTGGCTATGTTACCGCTTTGCTCAGCCCCTCTTATAGCGTTGTTAGTTGCAGGTGAAGATTGAAGTTTGTTCCTTGTTGGAACATGGAGATGTTGTTCCTTGTTGGAGCATGTTTACTTGTTGGGATATCACAATATATCTTATTTAATTAATGCATCTATATACTTGGTAAAGGGTGGAAGGCTCGGCCTTATGCCTGGTGTTTTGTTCCACTCTTGCCGCCCTAGTTTCCGTCATATCGGTGATATGTTCCCGGATTTTGCGTCCCTTACGCGGTTGGGCTATAATGGGAACCCCTTGACAGTTCGCCTTAAGTAAAGCTCTTCCAGCAATGCCCAACATTGGTTTTACCATTTGCCACCTAGCCTTTTCTTTTCCCTTGGGAGTCGCGCTCCTGAGGGACATCATTATTTTACCCCCCGGGCCAGTGCTCCTCTGAGTGTTGGTCCAAACTAGAGTCCGGTGCAGCGCCCCCTCGGGGAAACTCGAGGTTTGGTTTTAGTTGTACGGAGCGCTCATCTGAGTGTGCCCTGAGAAAGAGATATGTGCAGCTCCTATCGGGATTTGTCGGCACATTCGGGCGGTGTTGCTGGTTTAGTTTTACCCTGTCGAAATCTCTTGTTGTACCGTGATACCGAGTCTGATCAGAATGTCTCGGGTGGAGGTCTATTCCTTTGTTGACCGCGAGAGCTTGTCATGGGCTAAGTTGGGACACCCCTGCAGGGATTTGAACTTTCGAAAGCCGTGCCCGCGGTTATGGGCAGATGGGAATTTGTTAACGTCCGGTTGTAGAAAACCCGAAGTTGACCTTAATTAAAATACATCAACCGTGTGTGTAAACGTGATGGTCTCTTTCCGGCGGAGTCCGGGAAGTGAACACGGTGTTGGAGTTATGTTTGACGTAGGTTGCTCTAGGATCATTTCTTGATCGCTACTAGCTTCACGACCGTGCCTTGCTTCTCTTCTCGCTCTCTTTTGCGATTGTAGCCACCATATATGCTAGTCGCTTGCTGCAGCTCCACCTCATTACTCCATCCTTCCTATAAGCTTAAATAGTCTTGATCTCGCGGGTGCGAGATTGCTGAGTCCCTGTGGCTCACAGATACTTCCAAAACCAGTTTGCAGGTGCCTATATTACCGAGCAGGAGACGCAACCAAGCTCAAGGAGGAGCTCGATGAAGATCTTGCCCTTTGTGTTGTTTCGTTCTAGTTGATCAGTAGTGGAGCCCAGTTGGGGTCGATCGGGGACCTTTGTCGCATTTGGGGTTCTTCTTTTATTTTGGTTCCGTAGTCGGGCCTTGTTTGTATCTGATTGATGTAATGCTTTATTCATGTAATTGTGTGAAGTGGCGATTGTAAGCCAACTATATATCTCTTTCCTTATTATATTACATGGGTTGTGTGAAGATTACCTCACTTGCGACATATGCCTTCAATGCGATTATGCCTCTAAGTCGTGCCTCGACACGTGGGAGATATAGTCGCATCGAGGGCGTAACAAGTTGGTATCAGAGCCTTCCCCGACCTTAGGAGCCCCCATTGCTTGATCGTTTTTAGCGGCCGAGTTGTGTCTAGAAAAATGTTTTGAGTCCTTAGGAATTATATATCGGAGAGCTTAGGAATTCTTTTTACTTCCCAGCCTCCTCATCGCTCTGGTAAGGTATCCTGACGTAGAGTTTTGTCTCCTCTCTTCTCAAATTTCACTAAAAAAATTTAGGATCACGCGAGTATCTTGGAATCGTTCCGATGGTTTTATGATGAGAACATTGTCTTGGTGCCTCCTGTCAGGGGTTTAGTGGAAGTGTCCCGGGGAGTTGAGCTCTGAGGTGTTGTCATCATAATTTTATCGTTGCAGTTCTGGAATACTTGAGCTTAGTACGCCGACATCGAAAATCTCTTTTATGCAGTTCGTTGGTGAGATAACCCCGATAACCCAGTACTGAGGTGAGTACGGGAGTATTGCCATAACTTGTATAACAGATGCTTTTCGAAGGTTGAGGTAGATGGTTTCCAAAGTTTTCTTGGTTATGTGTTGAAGGATGGATACAGCTGGATGTAGGATTTGTTAGTTTGGGTGAGATATTATGCTTCCCCTGTATCCCCAACACCTGATTGCATAACCGGAGAATTTCGGGAGTTTCATAGGTGGGAAATCAAGTAGCTCTTAGGATATCTTTCCGACAGATGTATGATTTGAAATTGAGGTTCGACGTCTAGTGGTCCGCCTATTCACGGTTGGTTTTACAGTGGTCTCGTTGTGTCTTAAAGAACCCTTGGCTATGCTGGTTCGGGGACACTTCGTATGTCATGTGCACTGCCTTGTACATGATGGTGTTGTACACTCGAGCCCGTGTAGGCCCCACCACGAAAACTTCGGACGAAATCTCTATCATATGTTTGTTCCGGCTTATTCTGCAAGCCAGTCCTTTGTTTTTGTTTTGAGTTGTGGTATTCGAGTTGCTTCAATGTCAAGTGTTGATTCCATACCTTTCCGAAATGGTGTTCTCATACTCCGATGTGAATACCAATCCTTCTCGACAATCGAGATTGTCATGTTAATCCTTTTCAACCGGCGTGTTTCTCTTCAAGTGGATCCGATCACTTCAACATCAGCAAGACCAATTATCATTTCTTCTCAACGATGGTTGTTTCATCCGTCTCCAAGTTGCCTTTGTTTTTTTTTCCGCCCACCCACCCTTTTTCCTCAAGGACTAAGATTTCTTTACCAAGTATCCTTTTATTTTTGTGAAGTTTCTCCATTCTTTTCCGTCAATGTTCTTACCCGGGGGTTCTCAAGAAGATGTTCTACTAGTTCGTCATTCCTCATTCCTTTCTCTTCTCCGGTGGATTCAAGTCAAGTTTTGTTGATCATACCTTTTTTTCCTCATTTCAATGTCTTCTCATACCGGTGCACCTCATTATCATTCTACTTCTCGCTATTTGTTATTCCGGAGTGCTCAAGATATCTCGAAGATTCGTGTTTCTACTCTGCATTCGTTCAAGCTCTTTCGAGATTGGTATCTCATTCAAGTCATTTAATTCAACCGGTGCAACATCTCTTTTAAATCTTTTCAACGGTGTTCTTTTGAGTGGGCCCTAACCCACAGGTCTTTTTCCAGGATCTTACCTGACTCTTCTTATTTTCCCGGCGTTACTCTCAAATTCTTTTCCAAGTTTGACGTAAGATTGAGTTATCATCAGTCAAATGCCTTTCTCCTTGATCTTTCAAATTCTTTCATCGTTGGCTCAACCTCTTCGCTTTTGATTCTTCCGGTGTGCCTCAATAAGTCTTGGTGGTGTTTCTCGTTGTCATTCTCATCATTTGAAGACCGAAGAAGAGTTTCTCTTTAATCTTGCTCTATTCTCTTCAAGATTCATGGTGCTAGCTTGTTGCCATCCTCTCATAATTGTTTTCGATTGTGAGAATCTTTTTCACCCATCAGGAGATATTCAAGAGTCTTCTCAGTTTGTCATCCAGAGTCCATCAATTCAGGTTTATTCATTCACAGCCGTCAGTTATCATTCTCCTATCTTGCCGGTGCATTTATCGAATATCCTCTAATCAGTTCTTGATCTCTTTGTTCTCATGTATCTAGTTTGTCTCAAGCACCTTCGTTCATTTGCTAATTCTTACCGGTGATGCACCCCTACTTCGATCATTTTCAATTCTTACGGTGGTTCTTTCAAGATCTCTCTTCCTTGTTCATCATATCAATTCATTTGTTGTTCCAATCCTACCGGTGGTTCGTTCAAGAGTTTTCTTCCTTCGTGTATCATATCTATGCATTCGTACTTTCTAAATTCTACCGGTGGATCGTTGAAGACTTTCTCAAGTTTACGCCGTATCTCTCTTAACCCTTTCTACAAGAATAAGTAGTATGCCAAATCCGTTGCTTGTCATCAATTTAAATTGGTGAAGGATACGCATAACATAATTCTTATTCTGGTTTCATCCAAGTGATTAATCCTTTCCTTCAGAATTTGTTCAGGAGGAATAAATTCTTGGCTGCTTGTTGTTCATCTTTCTTCCGGAGTTCTAAGTTTTCCGCATTATCTCGTCGCGAAGCTCCATCTAAATCATTGCAAGGATTCACCTTGTGTTTTCAATTTCTCTTTGTTTTTATTCTTTTGTTACCGGAGTTTCTTCATGGAGGCTATGCATGATGGTTCATCAAGGATTTATATCACTTCTCCAAGTGTTCATTGAGATTCTTTTCTAAGGAGCTCAAGCATTCTTCATCTTGCTACCCGGAGTGCAATTCTTTCTTCCGAATGTTTGAAGGTGGTATTATGTCATTCTTGATAATTTGAGTTCATGTTTCGTGATTCACATGTTGTTAAGAATGAGGTATTTTAAATCCATCAACCTCGTTGTTGGAGTTATCTTGTGTCATATTTCACCTAAAAGCCTTCCATTGGAATGTTGCTATTTGTGGTGCTTTCCAATGATCCAATTTATCTCTTTATCATCTTGGTGGAAGAAGTGTTCATCTCTTAGTCGATCTAAAGCTAGCAATCGTTTCCGTTAGTGGCCGGTTGTCACCTCATAATTTTGAGATGTTTTCCATAAGCCCACTACAAGCTTATTCGTTTCGTTGTTGGGTTTTTCCCAACAACCCCGTTGTAACCTTCTTGGAAGAGTGCTTTCCAAGCTCAATTGTGGCAGAAGTTTCCATTTCCCCCTGTTATTCCAATGACCTATCTTCTATTCTTTCTTCCGGAGGCATTGTGACGTTGCTCTTTTCACTCACCATCTCGATTCGTGAGGATCGTGTTCTTTTCATGCTTATCCATTTAACCGGAGTGTCCTGCCTTTTTCTTTCAAGTTCTTTTTCATCTTATCAAGTCTTGCATCTCTTTTCAACCGGAGTGCTGTCCGATTTTGATCTTCCTTGTTCCTTGTTTATCTCGTTTCAACCAGAGTGATTTCAATTCCTTCTTGTCCATTGTACTCGTCATTCATAGCTTTGCAACCTTCAAGTCCTTGTAATGTTCCTTGTTCCTCTTTTCTAACGGATTGTTTGCAATCTCGTTCATCTCTGTTGTACTCTTTCTTTTAAATTGCTCAACCTCTCAAGGTTCATGGTTTCACTCGTTGGTCAAAGAAGCAACTTAGTTTTACCTTTCTTTTTCTCTTCCGTTTTCCCTCCGGTGCCATTCTAGATCTCGGGACGAGATCCTCTCGTAGTGGTGGAGTGTTGTAACGCCCCGAGACCGATGTGCCAGGTGTCGTGCAGTTATTCGCTGTTGTTGCGTTGTCATTGCTTGCGTGTCATGCATCTCATATCATGTCGTCATGTGCATTGCATTTGCATACGTGTTCGTCTCATGCATCCGAGCATTTTCCCCGTTGTCCGTTTTGCAATCCGGCGCTTCGTTCTCCTCCGGTGGTCATTTCTACCTTTCTTTCTTGTGTGGGGATTAAACATTTCCGGATTGGACCGAGACTTGTCATGCGGCCTTGGTTTACTACCGGTAGACCGCCTGTCAAGTTTCGTACCATTTGGACTTCGTTTGATACTCCAACGGTTAACCGAGGGACCGAGAAGGCCTCGTGTGTGTTGCAGCCCAACACCCTTCCATTTTGACCCAAAACCCACCTAACTCTGCTCCATCGTCTCGGTCGTTCGATCACGATCGCGTGGCCGAAAACCGCACCTCTTTTGGACTCTCCTAGCCCCCTCTACCTATAAATATGTGATCCCCTCCGAATTTTTCGCGCAGTCCAAACCCTAACCTTCGTCCACCTCGCGCCGCCGGACAATTTCGCCCGCGCCGGACATGTCCGTCCCCGCGCGCCACCTCACTCCGCCCAATGAGAGCGCGACATGTCACCCCGCCGCCGCTTCCCCTCCACTCACCGCGCGCCACGTCAGCGCCCAGCCTCCCCACTTCGCCGCCGGGCCCGGAAAGCCCGCAACCGGCCCGCGCGGGTCCATCTCCTCGCGCCGCCGCCCGGGAGGCGCCGCCTTCGTCCTCCCCGACGCCGTCCGCCGCCCGCCGCCTGTCTCCACCGCGCTTCGACCCCGCCGTACTTCTCCCGTGCCGCCACCTACCAAGCTCCCCGCCGGCCCCGTCTTGCCGCGTCGTCGCCGGATCCGGGCCTTCCCTCGTCGGATCCGCCTCTCCCCATCCCCGCTGCTTCCCGTGCCGCAACCGGGGAAGCCCCGCCGTCCCTCGCCGGCTTCACCATCGGGCGCCGCCGCCCCTGCCTCCCCGATCCGATCGGGATCGAGGGAGACGAGCCCCTCCTCGTGGGCCTCCGCACCAGCCCAGCTCGCCCGCGCCCCCGCGAAGGCCCAGCTCCCCGCGGTCCAGCCTCCCGCGCCTCCAGGCCCAGATCGCCCGCGCCCGAGTGGGCCACCTCCTCCGAACCGGGCCAGATCCATCTCCCACCGGCCTGCTTCCCCAGCGCGAGCGCCCCAAGGCCCATCTCCAGCGCCGGCCTCGCTCGGCCTCCTCCCCAGCTCCCTTCGCCAGCCGCGTGGGCCGCAGCGCCAGGCCCAGCCGGGCCACCTCCTCCGCACCGCGCCAGCCCAGCTGGCCTGCCTCTCCCTCCGACCGGGCCAGGCCCAAGGGTGAGCCGACCCCAGCGCCCCTCCTCTTTTCTCTTCCTCGCTGTTGGGCTTCCTCAGATTCGGCCCGATGCATGTTTTTTTCAGCGTCTGGACGATTTGTCTATTATCCTGAGACAGCAGTTTTGCAGTTTAGTCCCCCTAGTTCATGCATTTAATAACCCACAAACCGTGCATCGGATTAAAATGTTTTATATATGAAACTGGCTCAGAATTTTGTGTAGATTAATAATATCCAACTTTCATCCATATTTAAAATGTTAAAAATGCTGTTTGCATTAATTTGCTCCTATGCCATGTTAAAATGATTTAATTCATAACTATTTACCCGTAGCTCGGAATTAAATAAACTTTATATGTAAATGGGGTAGAATTTTGCCTAGTTTAACATGGTGTACTTACTTTGCATGTTTAACAACTCTAAAATTGTGTTTAGGGCAGAACAGTACCTAATCCATAAATATGATATGGGGATTCTCCGGAATTGTTGTTTGTTGCTTCCGGCCTCATTTAACCTTGACTAGATAGGTAGTTTTCATTTGCTTCACCCTCTTGCCATGTTTAACAACATTTAATATTGTTGGGTACATAAACGGGATCAAACTAAATAACTTATTGTGGTGTTCCGTCAACATGCACCTCGTTGCATATTGAGCTCCACTTAACTTGTAGTATTGTTTGTTGCACTTTCCCATGCCATGCCTCATTAAACCGGACATGCATCATACTTGTTTGTGCATCATGCCATGTTGATGTGCTGGTTGTTTACTATGTTGTGTGCTTCTTTTCCGGTGTTTGCTTCTTCGGGTTGGTTCGGATAACGTCGAGGTTGTGAGGATCCATTCGTCTACGTCCGTTTGTCTTCTTCATGGACTCGTTCTTCTTCCTTGCGGGATTTCAGGCAAGATGATCATACCCTCGAAATCACTACTATCTTTGCTATGCTAGTTTGCTCGCTCTTTTGCCATGCCAATGCTACGATGCCTACCATTTGCTTGTCAGCCTCCCAAATTGCCATGTCAAACCTCTAACCCACCATGTCCTAGCAAACCGTTGATTGGCTATGTTACCGCTTTGCTCAGCCCCTCTTATAGCGTTGTTAGTTGCAGGTGAAGATTGAAGTTTGTTCCTTGTTGGAACATGGAGATGTTGTTCCTTGTTGGAGCATGTTTACTTGTTGGGATATCACAATATATCTTATTTAATTAATGCATCTATATACTTGGTAAAGGGTGGAAGGCTCGGCCTTATGCCTGGTGTTTTGTTCCACTCTTGCCGCCCTAGTTTCCGTCATATCGGTGTTATGTTCCCGGATTTTGCGTCCCTTACGCGGTTCGGCTATAATGGGAACCCCTTGACAGTTCGCCTTAAGTAAAGCTCTTCCAGCAATGCCCAACATTGGTTTTACCATTTGCCACCTAGCCTTTTCTTTTCCCTTGGGAGTCGCGCTCCTGAGGGTCATCATTATTTTACCCCCCGGGCCAGTGCTCCTCTGAGTGTTGGTCCAAACTAGAGTCCTGTGCAGCGCCCCCTCGGGGAAACTCGAGGTTTGGTTTTAGTTGTACGGAGCGCTCATCTGAGTGTGCCCTGAGAAAGAGATATGTGCAGCTCCTATCGGGATTTGTCGGCACATTCGGGCGGTGTTGCTGGTTTAGTTTTACCCTGTCGAAATGTCTTGTTGTACCGGGATACCGAGTCTGATCGGAATGTCTCGGGTGGAGGTCTATTCCTTCGTTGACCGCGAGAGCTTGTCATGGGCTAAGTTGGGACACCCCTGCAGGGATTTGAACTTTCGAAAGCCGTGCCCGCGGTTATGGGCAGATGGGAATTTGTTAACGTCCGGTTGTAGAAAACCCGAAGTTGACCTTAATTAAAATACATCAACCGTGTGTGTAACCGTGATGGTCTCTTTCCGGCGGAGTCCGGGAAGTGAACACGGTGTTGGAGTTATGTTTGACGTAGGTTGCTCTAGGATCATTTCTTGATCGCTACTAGCTTCACGACCGTGCCTTGCTTCTCTTCTCGCTCTCTTTTGCGATTGTAGCCACCATATATGCTAGTCGCTTGCTGCAGCTCCACCTCATTACTCCATCCTTCCTATAAGCTTAAATAGTCTTGATCTCGCGGGTGCGAGATTGCTGAGTCCCCGTGGCTCATAGATACTTCCAAAACCAGTTTGCAGGTGCCTATATTACCGAGCAGGAGACGCAACCAAGCTCAAGGAGGAGCTCGATGAAGATCTTGCCCTTTGTGTTGTTTCGTTCTAGTTGATCAGTAGTGGAGCCCAGTTGGGGTCGGACGGGGACCTTTGTCGCATTTGGGGTTCTTCTTTTATTTTGGTTCCGTAGTCGGGCCTTGTTTGTATCTGATTGATGTAATGCTTTATTCATGTAATTGTGTGAAGTGGCGATTGTAAGCCAACTATATATCTCTTTCCTTATTATATTACATGGGTTGTGTGAAGATTACCTCACTTGCGACATATGCCTTCAATGCGATTATGCCTCTAAGTCGTGCCTCGACACGTGGGAGATATAGTCGCATCGAGGGCGTAACACGCATCCACCAACGTGTCGCTCTGGGGACCTCTCCAGGCGCGCGTGGCGGGAGGCTGTGTAGCCAGCGGTGCGCAGTGGCATGCGAAGCTGACAAGATCGCCATCGTGGCGAACGGTGGCGCCCCTAACGGTCCTTTTCTGCACTATTCGGGTGACTCAGACGGGCATTTAATGCCCTTGTCCCCTGCCGTCAGGGTTAGGTAAAATGCACTGTACATGTAACTGTACCAACTACCTCGCTTTTTATGTTTTTACCCTCCTCTGCGTTGCCACCTGTCGGTGACCCCTTTAGCGTATAAAACGAGGCCCATGCGCAACGTAGAGGGGGTTCGCGTTTCGGAGAGTTCGCTTCGATTCTTTCATGGCCTACAAAACATCATACTCTCTCTCTCGAGAGCAAGAACACCAGATAATACAACCAGACAAGCAGCAGTAGGAGTGTTATCTCTCCGGAGAGCTCCGAAGCTGGGTAAACTGCTCGTGTGCCTCGCCTTGATCTGCTCTTCGTGCGATCTCCACCCCCCGCCGAACCGAAAGGGGCCCGGTCCGCCGGCCCCATAGGTGTTCGTGGATCAGTTCTCCCCGACATCTTTAGCGCGCCAGGTAGGGGGCGTCGAGATTGTGTGAACCTGATCCGGCGTTCCCACGAGCTAGATCTTTATTCCCTTCATCAACATGCCACCGAAGAAGAAGACTTCGGCGGCAGCCGCTCCGTCCACGTCACCTCCGCCACCGTTGGAGCAAACGGGTGGTCGAATGGACGCGGCGGAAGAATCGACGTCGACGAGGAAGCTTATGATGCTGCCAGGTCCAAGGAGAAGGCTGCGCAAACCTCGGCAACTATGCGTGTTCCGCGCCACTCTCAGGAGGCGCAAGATCAACAGCGTCATGGCACTAGTAGTGCTATTCGCATGATAGGCCAAGATCAAGCTGGTGGATCTCAGGGCGCTCAAGACCAGCATGCACGCCAGCGTGCTGGCACGAGCGGGGCACGGTCGCCTGGGCGGGATACTGCTCCTTCTAACATAGTTAGAAGTTCGAGCACGTCCCACTCCTCGCGCCGTCCGCCACTGCCACCCGCCACTCCAGCAGAAGCTTTGGCGCGAGCTCAACTGCTCCTAGATTACCCTCCGACGGCAGACAAGATCGACGAATGGAGGGCCGCCATTCAGAGTCTCATCGGCTACGCCAACGGCGACACTCCACGGCGGCCGAGCGTGTCGCCACTGCGGCAGAGTTGCCGGGCGCGAGCCGGTGGTGACGAAATGGGTGGAGGTGCAACTACCATGCAATCACCACCCAGAAGGCCAAGATCGCCGACTCGCCGGATCTACCTCGACAGCGACTCCACCGCATCGTCGGATCCACGAGCTCGTCGCGATCAGCGCCAAGTTCTTCATGATCGACAACAAGAGGACGCTCGAACTCGCATCGAGCGCCGTAGAGAAGCGCGACGTCAGTCCGACAAGTGCGCTGGGCCCTCTGTTGACATGCATGCGCCAGGGGAACCAGGCGATCTGCCATATGCGGTAGGTTGCCCTGCATTCACCCGTGAGCTGCGGCAAGTCCAGTGGCCCAGCACAAAGAACTTCAAGCCAGACATACCGGAGAAGTACGACGGCAAGACGCATCCGTCGGAGTTCCTCAGCATCTACACCATTGCGGTGCAGGCTGCTGGGGGACGGGATGACAAGATCCTTGCCAACTACTTCCCGCTGGTGCTCAAGCCCAACGTCAGATCCTGGCTCATGCACTTGCCGGACAACTCCATATCCTCTTGGGCTGATCTGTGCCATCAGTTTGTCGGCGCCTTCACAGGCGGACACAAGCCTCATGGCCAGGAGAGTGATCTTCATCTGCTCGCCCAGAAGGAAGGAGAGCCCCTACGCAAGTACATTCAAAGATTCAGCAGTGTGCAGCACAACATCCCAGACGTCCACCCTGCCGCGGTGATCAGCGCGTTCCATCAGAACGTGCGAAACCGCAGGATGCGGGAGGAAATGGCGATGTGCAAGATCAGGGACGTCAGTGAGTTATATGCACTGGCCGACAAGTGTGCACGTGCTGAGGAAGGGAGGAGACTCCCCGGAGAGAATATAGGAGGAGGAGGATCTGACAGTGAAGATGCTGCTCCGGCAAGGAAAAACCGGCGGCGGAACAACAGGAAGAGGAAAGGCAAAGAGGTGCTAGTTGTTGAGCAGTCCGGCCACGGTGGCGGCGCCGAGAAAGCCAAATCTGGTGACTCCGGCAAGGAGGTTGCCGCGGAGGTGGCAATCGCCGACAAGCAGGACGGCACCAACAAGCAGTATTGCAAGATCCACCGCACCAAGGGCCATGATCTCCAGAACTGCAAGAAAGTTAAGCAGCTTGTTGAGCAGCAGAAAGCTGAATACGAGCGGCGCGACAAGGAGAAAGCCCAGGAAGGTGCTGGGGGATCCGGCAAGAAACGTCCCGGCCGAGGAGGACGCCGCGGCAAGGCCAAGCAGCGGCAAGGAGACAGACCTCCCCGCGGCCGTGACAAAGATGAAGATGACGGCGACGATGAGGACATGGATGATGAGGAGGCTGATGAGCAGGAGTTCCAGAAAGCCACAGAGGTCCTGTGTGTTGACGGTGGTGTTTCTCTGCATACCTCGCACCGTCAGCTCAAGCATTGGGTGCGGGAAGTTAATGCAGCAGAACCGCCCATCGAGTCACGCAAGCCTCTGAAATGGTCCAGCACGCCTATCATCTTTGATATTGAGGACCACCCAGATCGCATAACTGCGGTCGGGTGCTTGCCGATGCTGGTTTCACCAACAATCCGCAACCTCAAGGTCACTAAGATGCTAGTTGATGGCGGGGCCAGCTTGAACCTGATCTCCTCCACGGTGCTTCACAAACTCAAGATCCCTGACAGCGAGCTCGAAGAGACCGGTACATTTCAAGGAATCAACCCGGGAAGGAGCAAGCCAAAGGGAAAGATCACGTTGCCGGTAACATTTGGCAGCGAGCTAAACTTCAGGACTGAGAGGGTCACGTTTGACGTTGCCGACTTTCCATTACCTTACAATGGAATCCTTGGCCGACCGGCACTCGCTAAGTTCATGGCAGCCTCTCACTACGCGTACAACGTACTGAAAATGCCAGGCCCGATAAGTGTCATCTCTGTCCCTGGCGACAAGAAGGATGCTCTTATCTGTGCCGACAAGATCTACCGGAAGCAGCAGCCGCAGCAGAACGCAGGACACTTGCCGCTGAAGCTCCCAGGGGGAAGAAGACCAAGTCCGGTAAGAGCCCTGATGCCCACTCCGGCAAGCGCACCTCTTCGGAGTGCTGCGCTGCCGTCGAGGTCGCACCATCGAGCTCCACCGGCAAGTGTAAGAAGGCAATGGCAGCTCCACCTGAGACCAAGAAGGTGTCCGCCAAGGAGGATGGCGCTGGTGGTACCTTCCCATCAACGCCACTCTTGACCCCAAATAGGAAAGCATGCTCGTTGCTTTCCTGCGGGCGAATGTCGACGTGTTTGCGTGGCAACCGTCTGATATCCCCGGTGTTCCCAGGAAAGTGATTGAGCACCACCTTGCCGTCTGTCCTCATGTGCGGCCTGTCAAGCAGAGAGTCAGAAAGCAGGCAGTAGAGCGCCAAGAATTCGTCGCAGAAGAAATCAAGAAGTTGGAGGCAGCAGGCCTTGTTAGAGGAGTGCTCCATCCGACGTGGTTGGCCAATCCTGTTGTTGTGCGCAAGGCTAACGGGAAATGGAGACTTTGTATTGACTTCACTGATGTTAATAAAGCTTGTCCCAGAGACCCATTTCCCTTGCCGCGTATTGACCAGATTGTTGACTCCACAGCCGGATGTGATTTGCTTTCATTCCTTGATGCATACTCAGGATACCATCAAATCTTCATGGCAGAAGAAGATGAAGAGAAAACCGCATTTATCACCCCGTGTGGCACGTACTGCTTCATACGGATGCCTTTCGGTTTGAAGAATGCCGGTTCAACATTCGCAAGAGTAGTCCACCATGCTTTTGAGCCGCAAATGCACAAAAATGTGGAAGCATACATGGATGACATAGTGGTTAAGAGCAAGAACAGGGCGACCCTGATTCAAGATTTGGACGAGACATTTGCAAATCTGCGCAAGATCAACCTCAAGCTTAACCCCGAGAAGTGCGTGTTTGGGGTGCCCTCCGGCAAGCTTCTCGGGTTCTTCGTGTCTCGGCGGGGAATTGAAGCCAATCCCGACAAGATCAAGGCCATTGAGCAGATCGAAGCACCAAAGCGCGTCAAGGATGTACGAAGGCTTGCCGGTTGCGTGGCTGCTCTCAACAGGTTTATCTCCAGATCTGCTGAGCGCGCCCTGCCATTTTTCAAAATTTTGAAAAAGGCAGGTCCAATGAAATGGACTCCGGAAGCGGAGGCTGCGCTGCATGACTTGAAGAGATACCTGTCCTCCACTCCAATGCTTGTCGCACCTAAGCCGCAAGAGAAGTTGCTGCTGTATATAGCGGCAACCAATCAAGTGGTTAGTGCTGCGTTAGTGGCGGAGAGGGAGGCGGACGATGAGCTAGCAACCACGGCAGATGCATCCAGCGACAAGCAGGGGGCTTCAACGACAAGCTCTGGTCCCGACAGAGATGGATCTGCGCAGGAGCATGATAAGATGCCAAAGAGAATGGTGCAGTGCCCAGTTTACTTTGTCAGTTCTCTTCTGCAGGGGGCTAGATCAAGGTACTCTGGTGTGCAGAAGTTGCTCTTCGGCCTCCTCATGGCCTCGAGAAAGCTGCGCCATTACTTCCAAGCACATGAAATCACAGCCGTCACTCCCTTTCCGCTAAAGAGGATACTGCAAAATCCAGAAGCAACAGGCAGGATTGTTGAGTGGGCACTGGAACTGTCAAGCTTTGGCCTCAAGTTCGAAAGCACTTCAACTATCCAAAGCAGAGCATTGGCAGAGTTCATAGCAGAGTGGACGCCAACCCCAGACGAAGAAATTCCAGAGACAAGCCTCCCCGTCAAAGAGGCAAGCAAAGAGTGGCTGATGTACTTTGATGGTGCCTTCTCGATGCAAGGCGCCGGCGCGGGCGTGCTGCTTGTCGCGCCCACCGGAGAGCACCTCAAGTACGTAGTCCAGATGCACTTTCCCAAGGAGCAAGCGACCAACAATACTGCAGAGTATGAAGGATTGCTTGCCGGTCTCAGAATCGCAGCAGACCTTGGGATCAAGAAGCTCATTGTCAGGGGTGACTCACAGCTTGTCATCCGCCAAGTGAACAAGAATTACCAGAGTCCGTTGATGGAAGCATATGTTGATGAAGTGAGGAAGCTAGAAGAGCACTTTGACGGCCTACAAATGGAGCATATCCCAAGAGCTCAGAATGACATTGCTGATGGCCTGTCAAAGTGCGCCGCACTAAAGTTACCTGTGGAACCAGGGATCTTTGTGCTCAAGTTGACTCAACCATCCATAACACCATCAACTGGACAAAGCAAGAAGAGGAAGTTGGTTTCTTGTGACTACTTTCCGGCAGAGCTCCCCGAAGCCGCCGCCAAGAAGGTCCCCAAGATCAACACCAAGGATGCTGAGGGGCAGTCTGCTCCGGCAAGCCTTATGGTTTGTTCCGTCGAAGCAGACGCTCCCAACAAGTTTTGCTCCGGCAAGCTTGCCGGGGAACATCAAGCTCCGGCAGGGCCGCAAGTCCTTGCCTTAGAAGCGGATGTTCCCACAGCACTAGATATGCCTTTAGTCCTTGTTGTCGAGCCACAAGCTCCAGCATGGGCACAACCGATTGTCCATTTCCTTCAGACAGGAGAACTCCCCGAAGAGCAAGAAGAAGCGGAAAGAGTAGCCTTGCAGTCAAGTATGTACCAGTTTGTCGATAGCATACTGTACAGAAGAAGACTCAACGGTGTGAAATTGAAGTTTATTCGCCGGGAAGATGGACAAAAGCTGTTGGCAGAGATACCTGGAGGCATATGTGGCCACCACATAGGCGCAAGGGCACTTGCCGGCAAAGCTTTTCGGCAAGGCTTCTTTTGGCCGACAGCCCTCCAGGATGCAACCGCACAAGTAACCAAGTGTAAAGCGTGCCAGTTCCACTCCAAACAGATACACCAGCCAGCTCAAACTCTCCAGACGATCCCTTTATCCTGGTCATTTTTGGTCTGGGGGCTCGACATCCTCGGCCCTTTCCCCCGAGCTGTCGGGGGCTTTGAGTACTTGTACGTCGCAATCGACAAGTTCACAAAGTGGCCGGAAGTGCAGCCAGTGAGGAAGGTGACAGCACAGTCAGCAGTCAAGTTCTTTAGGTCGATTGTTTGCCGCTTCGGGATCCCTAATAGGATCATCACCGACAACGGCACGCAATTTACGAGCCGCACCTTCATGCAGTACGTCCAAGACCTTGGCGCCAAGGTCTGCTTCGCTTCTGTTTCTCACCCGAGAAGCAACGGTCAAGCAGAGAGGGCAAATGCTGAAGTGCTGCGCGGGCTCAAGACCAGAACTTTCGACAGGCTGCACAAGTGCGGAAGGAACTAGATCGAGGAGCTGCCGGTGGTTCTTTGGTCGATCAGAACGACGCCAAATCGAGCCACTGGCCAGACACCTTTTGCTCTAGTCTACGGAGCAGAAGCAGTTCTCCCCACGGAACTCGTATACGGGTCACCTCGAGTGCTCGCTTATGATGAGCTTGAGCAAGAGTAGCTGCGACAAGACGACACGCTGCTCCTTGAGGAAGATCGTCTTCAGGCTGCTGTACGCGCTGCTCGATACCAGCAAGCTTTGCGCCGCTATTATAGCCACAAAGTTAAAGCCAGAAGCTTTGAGGAAGGCAACCTTGTTCTTCGGCGCGTTCAATCCGCCAAGAATTCCAGCAAGTTGACGCCGAAGTGGGAAGGCCCTTATCGGGTAAAACGAGTCACAAGGCCCGGCGCAGTCCGCCTTGAGACCGAAGATGGAATTCCAGTGAGCAACTCCTGGAACATAGAACATCTTCGTAAGTTTTTCCCATAAGGCGCAGTTGCCAGAATCCGTTCCGGCAACCACCTTTTGTACAAGTCTTGCCGCTGTTGCATGTAATCCTTCGTACAAAGCCAGGCGCAGATCCCGTGCGTAAATAAAACCCCATGTGCTCCGCACAACTTGTCCATTTCATGCATTAGTTTCTTTCTTGCATGCCTTATCTGACACTTTGTGCAGCACCTACATCCGGTAAGCAATAATGAGCCGACGGGCTCCATATCATTATTTTCTCTTCTATCTTTTCTTTCTCAAAGGAAAAGAAGATTCCCTCGCACACAAGTTTGCCGGGGGGGAAGGAGAAGATTGTGGTATGGACCGGGCGTCGTTCAAGCAAAGTTTTGCCTTGCCGGGAAGCAAACGACAGAAAAGCTAAGTTGCCAAAGTCTGAGCAATCAGTTTTTAAAATTTTTTGAGTTATCTTCCTCGAACGACCCTGCTTTGTATGGAAAACCTGTGCGCGGAGGAACCAACTCGTGGCTAGTTGCGCCCTTACTTTGTTTCGAGTCCGCTCAACAGCTTAAGTGTGCTGCATCTAGTCGCGACAAGGTTTCTTGCCGGAAGCGGCACCGCCAGCAGGCTGCTGAAGTTCCGCACTCAGCGCTCGCGGCTCGGGTGCCTGCGCTGGCAAGTTCCCTAGAAGCGTAGGGTAAAAACATACAAAGGAAGGAATCTAGTAGAGGAAATAACATAGCAATTGATAACAGAAATAAAGTTATATTACAAGATAACTTGCCGCAGCTCTAACAGAATGTTTTAATAACATGATTAGCAGCGGCAAGAGAAAAGAAGAAATGGACAGCCTAGTCTACGCGTCCGCCCTCGACCCTCTTGATCTCGCTCACCTTGTCCACAATGGGTGCGGTAAGGGCCTTGAGGGCATCCAGATCGGCGTCCGGCGGCAAGGACCTAAGGACGTTGGTGAAGCTGAGGCCTGGATTGCGGAAAGCCACCTTCATCAGCACCTTCTGGAGAACCCCGGCGCAAATTTTGTGCGACTCGTCGGCCAGCTGCTTCGGAATCCTCTCCTGGAGCCGCTGGAGTGCCGTCGCCACGCCATTGAAGAACAAGCCGAGCTTGGCGCTGGGTTGAAGACTCTCGTCGGAAGGATACCCAAAGTCCTCCAACCCCAGCTGCGCCAGCTCCTCGTTGATGACTGCGGCAATGTTCACAAGGCCCTCGGTCCAGTGCTCCATAGTTTGCCTGAACGAGTTCTGGGTAACTGCAATGCTCTCCAGCAGCGCCACGTCAGCCTTGACCTTCTCCGCCAAGGTCTTCTCCCGCTCCTTGGCGACCTCCAACGTCTGCGTCAGCGTAGCCAGCTTCAGCTCCAGGTCAGCTTTGAAATCCTTGGCGGCGTTGAGTTCCTTGCCCCTCTCAGCGAGAAGGCCTTGCAGCTCACCGTGGGCGGCAGCATCTTTCTCGCGCTCACGCTTGAGCACGGCAAGCTCCTCGCCGCTCTTCCCAATATCGGCCTCCAGCTGCGCCACCTTCTCCTCTAGCTCCTTCTTAGCGGCCTCTGCAGCTGCCGCGGCATCCTTTGCCTCCTTGAGCGCCCCGCCAAGTGCTCGCTCGCGCTCGGCGAGCTCTTCCTCGTAGTTGTCGAGGTGGGCCTTCCGCTGCACTAATTCACCTTCCCGCGCGGCCTGCTTCTCGGCGGCCAGCCTTTGTTCCTCCTCAGCCTCGGCCTTCTCGAGAAGAAAGGCCGTGCGCTCCTTGTCGACTCGCTCCCGCTCCTGCGCCAGAGAACGGAGAGCTTCTTGATTTTGGCCCCGGAGCTCCTCCGCGCGCTTCTCCATGTCAACTCCCGCCTTCACGACAAGCGCTTCCCGGGAAGCCAGCTTGGCTTGCCGGATGCGGTAGAGTGACAGCAGCTTCCGCAGCAGCTGCTCCTCCTCAGGCTCGCCGCTACTGCTGCCGGGCACATCAACCAATGACAATCCAGCAGAGGCGAGCACCTCCCCGTCAAAAGCTTCCCCCTCGACTGGCACCCTGGAGCTCGATGCCCAGGGTAGCTTGATGAAGATGTCGTCGCCGGCCTTCAAATCCAGCAGAAGCGGCAGAGGGATTGGCGGTCGGCGCAGCGCCTGGCGCTCCTGCGGCCTCAGGGTCGTCAGTGCGATCGCCCGACCCCTCGCCGGCTTCTGCAGCGGCAGCCCTGGCAGCCTCCTCGCCGGCAGTCTCGTCAACACCGGCCCCTTCCTCGCCGGCGCCCTCTGTCTCCATTGGCTCAGTAGCAGAGGGGTCTGAAGAACGAAGAAGGGAGCAAAATCAATCAAAAATCCAAGAGAAGAAAAAGAACCCAAGGGAAAGTTTCTGGGCAAGTGGATTACCTGCGCCAAGATCTGCAGTTGCAGCCTCGGTCGCCGCAGGATCGATGGTACTGTCCCTTGCCGGAGAACTGCCACTTGTTGGAGAGTCCTCCCTTGCCGGAGAGCGCTCCCTTGCCGGGGACTCCCCCCTTGGCGGCGCAGTCGAAGCAGTGGCACTTCAGGATCAGCTTCCGGGCGCTCCTGATGAGACTGCTCTGCTCCTGCACAAGTCAACAAGCAAGATATCAACAAAGGAAAAAGCTCTCAAGCGCGCCCAACAGCAGAAGGCTAAACTATGAACTTACGCTGGGGGCCGCGCTGGGGGCTGCTGTGAGGAGTGATTTCCGGGTCCGTCAAGGTGGTCTCGGACCCACCTCCCGCTGACACGGTGGGGTCATCCTCGATGACAATCACCACAGCCTTGGCCCTCTTCGCCGCTCTCTGGGACAACGTCCTGAACAGAAAGGAATCCAGATAGGAGCAGATCAGATACAAGACAAGAAACAGCAAGAATCAAAGAAATATAAGTACAACAAGAAGAAAGTCTTACTCCTCCTCCTCTTCTTCCTCCTCGTCGGAGCTCAGCGCAGAGAGCTCGAAGTCTGGTACTCTTTCAGCGCGACGAGGCGGAGGAGTAGGCTCCCTTGGATGCTTGGCGGGAGCTGTGGGAGCTGTGGCAGGACCGGAAGCAGCGACCCGAGAAGACCCCGCTCCAGTTGCCGGTGCGGCGTGAGATGCTCCCGCGACAATGGTGCTTGTCGCGATAGGGCGTGTCCCGCGGCACGGCGGCTGTTGGCCCGTCTGCCGCCCTGCTATGTCTTCGGTCATGCGGAGGCGCCTTCTTGGTTGAGCTGGGGGCTGCATTGGGGGCTCCGCCTGCGGCAAGTTGCTTGAAGACGGCTGGCCACTTGCGCCCTCGGCGGGCTCGCTCGGTTCGGCTTCGGGCTCTCCCTCGCCAACGACCTCCCCGACAAGCTCTTCTCGATCGGCAAGGCTTGCTGCCTCGGCTGCCTCTGCCTCCTCCACAGTAAACCCAAACTCGCCCGCGGCGGCGGCCGCCGCCGCCTCTTCCGCCCTGGTGGCAATGCGTCGCATCTCGTCATCAGTGGTGTCGCGGGTGAGGAGCCTCTGCTTGTCGGCACGGACTGCTACCTCCACCAAGTCATCGAAGAATTGCTGCACGACGTCGTCGGAGGGCTCCTGCCAAGTTGGGATGATCCCGTGCGAGTCGCACTCTGGCATCATTGCACGGATGCGATCGAGCTGGGAGTTGTTGCACAATGGGACGACGCCCTGCGGCAGCCTGAACCACTCGGGGTGGTTGGGGTCGTGTTTGAACAGTTCCTTGAGCGTCCCATCCAACTCCAAAACAGTGAAATTAAAATTGAGGCCTGGGCGCAGCCTCATGATATCCGCCGGGCCCCCGAACAGCCAGGCGGGCCTCCACCTCTCCTGCAGAGGGGCGATGCGGTGGCGAAGAAAGTCCGCGCCAACAGCCCCTACAGTGAGTCCGGCAAGCCTGAGCCGCAAGATCCGGGTGGTGGCGATCTTCAGTCTAGCATCATCCGTCGCCAGGGCGGTCCAATCGCCGCCGCGCACTACTCGGGCTTGACGCAAGTTGGTGAATGGCTGCAGATCCGCATCAACAATCCAACACCATTCAGCCCTCCACTCCTCCCATTTGCTACCGAGCTCCCCTTCCAGATAGACCTCCTTCTTACCGGGCGATCCCGCCAGATAAGGGCACTCCTTTCTTGACCCGGGGCATGAAGTAGTGGCGGAAAAGGGCTACGTTTGGATGGATTCCAACGAAGTTCTCGCAAAGGTGTGCGAAAACCGCCATTGTCAGAACGGCGTTGGGGGTGAAATCGAGGAGATGGAGCCCGTATGTGTTCATGATATCACAGAAGAAATCGGAGAAGGGCGGACAGAGCCCGCAATAGAAGAACAGTGGGAAGAAGGGGTATCCTTTTGGACACCGCTTCGAAGTGGAAGCTTCGGCGGGGAGTACCTGTGTGCGCGGATGCGCCCGCGTCTCCATCGACCATAAAAGATAGAACCATTCCCTCAACTCTGTTGCGGAGAGCTCAGGGGGAAAGAGTGCCCGCTCCTTCCGCTGCTCCTCAAGCCGCAGCGCCTCAGCCGACTTTGCACCCTTCCCAGTCTTCGGAGCCATGGCGGAAGCGGTGATGGATAGCGAGGGCGCTGGCGGCGACGGCGGTGACGGGAGCAGAGCGCGGCTCTCTTTCGGCTTTGGAAAGCGGAGGGGAGCGGCGGAGCTTTCTGAGGAAGGAACCGCAAGTAGCGAAGGTGGGGGAACGGCCCCTGTTTCCCCTGCTTATGAAGAGGGACAGGGCGGACGTTTCGCCCTTCTGAATAAAGAATCACCCACGATCTCTCCAACGACGCCGCATTCAACGCGTGCCGTTACGGGAGGGCGCGGTGGATACGGAGTTAGATGCGGTGTGGACCCAGGCCGCGTGTGCCCGTGCCCTGTTTTGGGCCTGGCCCAACAGCGCTCGGCACCGTGTATGGCCCAGGCCCGGGGGCTCCTGTCGGTGTACTAAAGTAGGGGTACCTTAGTATCCCGAACTTGTGCACGGGCAGTCGCAGCGCCCCGCGGCGAGGCTTGTCGGGTGCCCGCCAAGATCCTCCGTAGTTCCTATTAGAGCCATTCAAGAACAAAGTGTTTTAACTGAGAAGACAAGGCCCCGGCAAGAGGAGCTTGTCGGGAAGGCCAACTAAGGCACTTCAAGGAACTCGCCGCGACGCGCCACACGCTTCGGCAAGGCAACAAGGCCCCGGCAAGAGGAGCTTGCCGGGAAGACCAACCAAGGTACCTCGAGGCCCGGAGAGCGACAAGCTCTGGACCCGACAAGATAACAACAGCGGCAAGGTGCTTGCCGCGGCAGGCGGCTACTCTGTGCCCGCGCTCCAGCGCATCCACCAACGTGTCGCTCTGGGGACCTCTCCAGGCGCGCGTGGCGGGAGGCTATGTAGCCAGCGGTGCGCAGTGGCATGCGAAGCTGACAAGATCGCCATCATGGCGAACGGTGGCGCCCCTAACGGTCCTTTTCTGCACCATTCGGGCGACTCAGACGGGCATTTAATGCCCTTGTCCCTTGCCGTCAGGGTTAGGTAGAATGCACTGTACATGTAACTATACCAACTACCTCGCTTTTTATGTTTTACCCTCCTCTGCGTTGCCACCTGTCGGTGACCCCTTTAGCGTATAAAAGGAGGCCCATGCGCAACGTAGAGGGGGTTCGTGTTTCGGAGAGTTCGCTTCGATTCATTCGTGGCCTAGAAAACATCACGCTCTCTCTCTCGAGAGCAAGAACACCAGATAATACAACCAGACAAGCAACAGTAGGAGTGTTATCTCTCCGGAGAGCTCCAAAGCTGGGTAAACTGCTCGTGTGCCTCGCCTCGATCTGCTCTTCGTGCGATCTCCGCCCCCCGCCGAACCGAAAGGGGCCCGGTCCGCCGGTCGCATAGGTGTTCGTGGATCAGTTCTCCCCAACAAGATCCGGCCGGGGTGTCGCTCACGGCCCCAAACGATGTGTGCAGGGTTCCCGAGCCCACCATCCGGGTGCCACTCGGTACACCAGGCCACATGTGCCTAGTCTGTCCCAAGCCCACCCTGCCGGGTGCCACTTGGTAGAAAATTAGCACTACCTACAAACACCAGAAACTAGTTGCGACTCCTGGACAGAGATCAAGTTGGTTAATAAGTCGAGAGGGTCCGAGTTACCGGAACCCAATGTGTTGTAGTATCGAGTCATTGGACAACATACATAGAACTCAGTGCTTAAGGACGGTTCCAGTGAGACAACCCATCATGTACTCCTACATGGCCTCTCACCGCTACCTTTACCAAATCGTGTTCACACACTTCACTCTCAGCATCAGAACATATCGTAACACTCCAATTCATTCCCAATGAATCAGACCTGACACAACTCTAAGCAATAGCAGGCATAGCATGGTAGGAACACAACATGGCTCAATCAACTCCTACACATGCTAGTGGGTTTCAACTATTTACTGTGGCAATGACAGTTCATGCAGAGGAATGGGTTCAACTACCGCAGCACAAAGTAGCAGATGAATCGTTGTTGTCCTAATGCAATAACTGAGAGCAGGAGCGAGAGAGTAGGATTGTATCGGAATGAACAAGGGGGTTTGCTTTCCTGGTAGATCAATAGGGGGGCACTGCTCCTTAGACAGGTACTCTGGAACACTCTCCGGAGCAGGACCTATTGAGAAGGAACGGTGTCGGCAATCAATACTCAAACATATGCAACAATATGATGCATGATCATGGCATGAATATGTGATGTTGTTTGAGCTAATGCAACTAGTATTCAATTTGAATGAAGTCCATTTGAATCAAGGATTCAAATGCAATTCTAAGTAAGCTCTTTATGAATGCCATTTTAGTGTTTCACTTATACAGTAGGTATAAGTTGGTTTTCCATGCACGAAACTAGTACATATGGAAAGATTGAATTTTTCTGATAATTTTTCATATATAAATTATTTCAATCTGAGCTACGGTTGAATTTCTATGATTTTTTGAAGTTTATATCATTTTCTGGAATTTCCTGATTTAATTTAAATCCAGAAAATGGATAACTGCGTCAGCACGATGTCATGCCTGTGTCAGCAGGTCAACGGTGCTGACCAGGTCAAACCTGACGTGTGGGGTCCACACGTCAGTGACACAGTGTTAAACAAGGGTTTTTTTACTAATCTAATTAAAAGATTAGGGCGCAGGGGCCCACTGTCAGCGTCAGAGTTAGCTTAAATGGTGATTAGCGCTAAGCTAATCACCTGGCCGATAGGGCCCGCATGTCAGGTCGGCGAGGTCGTCATCGGCGACCTTAGGACGCGGCGGCGTTTGCGTTACAGGCAACGGGGGCGGCGGCTAAGGGCACCGGGGCGTAGCCCGGGCTCGTCCGCATCCAGGGGAGCAGACGGGAGGCTGCGGGGGCGGCGGAGCTCGCCGGAGCGAGGCTCGCGGCGGCGGCCGAAGCTCGGCTTGAGCGAGCGCAAGGCTACAGAGCGCGGGGAGGCAGGGGAGAAGGGGGAATCGATGCAGGGGCTCACGGCGGACTCGATGGCGTCGACGGCGAGCTCGGGGACGGCCGGACGGCGACGTGCGGGCAGTGTAGATCTACGGCGGCTGGCGATGAAGAAGAAGACAGTGGCGATGATGGAGGCCGTCCGGAGGTGCGTGGCTCGACGAGGAGGGAGAGAGGGTCTCGGAGGAGCTATGGAGCGCGTCGGGCAGGCGAGGCCGTGGCTGTGGGCGCGGCAACAGTGGCCGGTGGCGGCGGTGGCGTTCGACCGTGCGCGTGAGGGAGAGACAGAGGATGGGATGAGGGCGAGGGAGAGTGCGAGAGAGTTCGGGGGCGCGTGGAATCGTCTAGGCGTTCCAGGGCGACGAGGAGGACGCCATGCAGGCAGCTGCGTGCCGGCGTGCACGGCGTCGGGCACCGCTTCCCCTCTGCCTACTGGCAAGAGGAGGAAGACGGCTATGCCCCTGGTGGGCTGGGCCAAAACAGGAACGGGCCGGCCAGAGGCGCCAGGCGGCTGTAGGTAAGCGCCAGGTAAGTTTTTTTTTCTGTTTTTGTTTCTCTTTTCTATTTTCTGACATTTGTTTTGATTGAATAAAAATACTAAATCATTTTATTTTCTTATGCCAATTTTTGTAGGAACTAGTGGTATTATTCCAGAGCTCCCCAACAAGTGGCACAATTTTTGGACATATATTATATATATAACATATATATATACAATGCAAATAATTATGCATTAATTCCAAATGCCCAAAATAAATACTTATGAGCTCCTAAAAATATTGGTTTGATTTTTATATCTGCCCAATATTTTCAGAGAGCAACATGAACATTTTCTTGGACCTTTTTGGAGCAATCTTTATCTGGGTCATTTCCAGAAATGATTCTGAGAGTTTCACAAATCCCCATTTCAAATTTAAATGGAATTGAAACATGATGCACAAATGACTAGCTAGTCTTGAGCATACCAGAACTAGGGATGTGACAGAGGCGTTGGGCTCTAACTGAACCCAAGCGATTGCACTGCAGGCTACGCATTACTGAACCCGAGCGATTGATCGATGGCTGTTAACTGAACCCGATCGAGCGATTCCTTCGCTACTGCTGCTAACTGAAGTCGATCGATGCTGCCTCTAGGATGAACAGTGAGCGTTGCGGGGGGGGGGGGGGGTTGGATGAATAGTGAGCGGTGGTGTTGCCTCTGGATGAACAGGACCCCGTGGTGTGGAGGGCTGGATGAACAGTAGACGGTGGAGGGGTGGCCATGGAGGGGTGGTTGAATAGGACCCCATGGTGTGGAGGGCTGGATGAACAGTAGATGGTGGAGGGGTGCCCGTGGAGGGGTGGTTGAATAGTAGCCGGTGGAGTAGCGTGCGGTGGAGGCTGGATGAACAAGAACCCGTGGAGGCTGGAGGAGGTCGACGGTGGAGATGAACAGTATCCTGTGGATCCCGTTTTGTGGTACGCCACACCCCTCCCGATGAATAGGACCGCCGTTTCGACCGTAGCGCTCCAACACAAGTCCGTTTCGTCCATTTTGCAGTACGCCACACCCCTCCCGATCAACAGGACCCTCGTTTGGACCGTAGGAGGTCCGTTTCCTCCGTTTTGCGGTACGCCACACCCCTCCCGATCAACAGGACCCCCGTTGCGACCGTAGGAGGTCCGTTTCGTCCGTTTTGTGGTACGCCACACCCCTCTCGATGAACAGGACCCCTATTTCAACCGTAGGAGGTCTGTTTCCTCCATTTTGCGGTACGCCACACCCCTCTCGATCAACAGGACCCCGTTCCGAACGTAGGAGGTCCATTTCCTTCGTTGTGCGGTACGCCAAGCCTCGTTTCCATCGCCTTTTCCGTCCAAGCCCTCCCGATGAACATGACCACCCATTCCGCTCTGACCCAGCCGGTTGGCTCCCACGCGTTCCATTGCCTCCCGATGAACACGACGCATTCCGTTGCCTCCCCATGAACACGACGCATTTCGTTGCCTCCCCATGAACACGAGCCCTCGCCATACGTATGCGCGAGTAGGCGTTCGTGACCCCGCCCGTATGTACACATACGTGGCCGTATTTTCTTTCTTGCACCCTGGCCGCTGTACGTACATGTACAAGCTACGTGCACGCCTCTACTACGACACGTGCGCGCCTCTACTACGACACGTGCGTGCCTCTACATCGACCAGTATGTACGTACACGTTTGCGACCAGGATGACAACTCTACGTACGCTTCGACCAGGTGGGTCCCGACTGTCAGGCACTTCCTTGCCTACGAAGATGTAGCTGGTGGGTCCCAGCAGTCAGGGGGGCGAATCGTTTTTTTAGCCCGGACGCACTTCCTTGCGTGCGAAGGTGTACTTCTGGGTCCCAGCAGTCAGGGGGGCGAATCGTTATTTTTGCCCGAACGCACTTCCTTCTGTGCGAAGGTGTAGCTGGTGGGTCCCAGCAGTCGGGGGCAAATTGTTTTTTTTTTGGATGCACTTCCTTGCGTGCGAAGATGTAGAAGGTGGGTCCCAGTAGTCAGGGGGGCGAATCATTTTTTTTCCAGACGCACTTCCTTGCGTGCGAAGATGTAGCTCGTGGGTCCCAGCAGTCAAGGGGCGAATCATTTTTTCGTCAAATACAGTGGCCCGTCCGGTGGGTCCCCGCTGTCAGGTGGAGGAATAATTATTTTGCGCGTAATAAGGAGGCACTTCCTTGCGGCTGCCGTGGACCCAACTGTCAGCCTCTCCACGTACAGTCCACGTCCGATGGAAGTCGTTCCTTGACCACATTAACCACACCGCACTGAGAGCACCACGGCGGTGGACGATGGCGAGGCCTAGGAAGGGGACGACGCAAAGCCGGGGAAGACGCGGCAGTGGATGCACACGCGGAGAGGAGTACGAGGGTTCATTGGTTCGACTGCGCTGCCGTCGCCGCAGAATAACAGGGGGTGTGGGTGAGTGGAGGGATGGCCTGGCCAACGGTGGCGGTGAGGCCTCCGCGGCAGCATAGCAGGCCACGGGAGGCAGGAGCAGGCGGCACGACCGGCGCTGCTTTGGGCGGCTGGAGCAAGAAGACCAGAGGTTGAAGAAGCACGACGGCCGTTGGATGGACATCGTACGGTCACTGCAGCTAGAATCGTTTATATTGACTAAGTTGACAAAGCACTTGGTACGTCAACTTAGTAGGCCCATAGGTCAGCTTCCGAAACGGTGTGCCCCGGATGTCAGGGGGAGGAATCATTTTTTGGGCGGGTGAAGCGAGAATATCCGAGATTGAAGAAGAAGCACGTCATCCGTTGGATGGACATCCAACGGCCACTGCTGCTAGAACCGTATGTTGACTATAAGTTGACAAAGCCTTGCATACGCGTCAACTCTGTTTTTTAGGGGACGCGTCAACTTAGTAAGGCTAGAAGTGTGTGGCAGAGAACTTATAGCCCATTTGAGATTTGTAAGAATGTGTAGCCCATTTTTGAATTCTAATGGAATTTACTACAGCCCATTTACAGTTTGTTAAAAGTACAGCCCATTTCAACCAACCGTTCAAAATAGAATTCAATAAAATTTCCCACATTTTGATGGGATCCGAATATTTTTATCCCGAAATTTCTAGTCAGATTAAATACAATTTCAATATAAGTTTATATTACGTAAAAATCCAACGAAACATTGCGCTCGCAACTATTAATGAAATTAAAATTTTCAATATCCAAAAATAATATTTTATAAAGTAATCACTGTTTGGTGCATTTTTATAGTTACTACCCAGTTTTTATAATTACATCCCATTTATTATTTCTTAAAGCCCATTTTCTTGTTAAGCCTAATGCATCCCTCCTAGGAAAGATTTGCAGCCCAGCGGGGCGGAGAATAACAACTTGACCTTGCCTAGGTATTCCTAAAAAAAAGTATAGCTGGGCTAGCCATTTTCAGCTTGAGAAAAATTAATATCTGGGCTGGATATCTGGCCTGGGCTAGACGGGCCACAGCCTGCCCAGTTAATATCTGCAGCGATGTTTTCGCTGTTGTTCAGAGGAGAAGAATTAATATCTGGGCTAAACATCAAAAAACTCTGGAGTGCTCACGCCTCAAAAACACAAATACTGCTCGAGCTGCTTGGTCCCAGCTGTCGGCCACTTCTTGTGCAATTCTCTCATTTATTGACTACTCCCTCCTTTCCGGTTTATAATGCTCAATTTAAAAATCTCACCAATCAAGGTAGATGGTGAGTGGTGGAATACTTTTTGTAGTTTTGCAAAAGCACCTAATTAATGCTCTTGTTATCCTCAAAAAAATATGTTTATCAATGCATTAATTGCAATGCATGCATGCATAAAGTACATGCATTGGTCAATTTTCTCTTAATACTTGCATGCAATGATTTAATGCACCTTGGAATCTGAACATATGATGGAAAACAACCAAATTGAGCCTTATAAAATGGAAAAACTAAAATTTTGAGATAAGCCCTATAAACCGGAAAGGAGGGAGTACATAGGTTGACATTGGTGTGGGACCATGATGTCAGGAAACCAGGAGGAAGCAAAATAAATTATAGTTATATATATATATATATTTATATATATATAATAAAGAGGCACTTGCGTACATGAGGCTATGGACCTGGTGGGTCCCCATTGTCATCCTCTCCAAGTAAAGTCATCTCCTCGCCCGCGCGCGCTTTCCACCTGAAACAGTCAGCGCCAGCCGCCCCGCTTCCCGGTGTAGGCGATTGCTCCGCCTTCAAAGGACACAAGTGTCGTCCGTCCGTCCATCTGCCGCACACATTAATGATACGTGGTTGTCGAGGTGGCTATTCTGGCGTCACACGTCCGTCCCTCCGCCCGCCCACCATTTCTATATAAACTGTTGCGCCGGCCATAGCCATAGTCATCCGCATCCGTTCCCTTTCTCCTGTCCACACCACTACTGCCCACCATGGCTTCCTCGCGCTCCAGCGCTCTTCGGGATGGGCACGGACGAAGGACCACAAGGAGATGGCAGCCATTGTTGCCGACCGGCTGGCCGGCAGGCAGCCGGAGGACGACGATGTCCCAATGGAGAACATGGTAGTCGATGTTCCGGCGCCAACCCCCTCCTCCGCGCCATCCTCGCCAGTGCATTGCACCATGACCATCGGCGAGGCCCGTGCCCAATATATGGACAGGGTGAGGCAGATGCGTGAGGAGCAGTTCTGGGAGGCGCAGGCCGACGCCGCCTACAACCAGCATCTCCTCCAGGAGCACCTGCAGGCGGAGGAGCAGATCGCTGCGGAGCGGGCGGAGCGGGAGGCATTGCTCGACTCGTACCACTCTGCCTGCAAGGGCCGCCTCGAGCGCTGGCGGTACCGCATGCGGGCGGCGAAGGCTGCGGCCGCCTACAAAGAGGCTAGCAAAGAGGGCAATGAAGCGGGTGAGGCGCTGTTTGGCGAGGCCGAGGACGAGGTAGAGGACAATGCCGGCTCCGACGAGTCCCCGCTCCGCTGGCATCGACGAGGACCTTCTCCGCCGAGGCCCCGCGGCGCCAACAACGAGGCAGAGGACACCGCCGGCTCCGCCGAGGCCCCGCCCCGCCAACAACGACGCAGAGGACATCGCCGGCTCAGCCGAGGCCCCACCCTGCCGGCAACGTGGGGGAGGATTTCCACCGCTTCGCTGAGGCGCCGCCCACCGGCAACGAGATAGAGGACATCGCCGGCTCTGCCGAGGCCCCGTCCAGCTGCCAACGAGGCCACGCCACATAGAAAACGAGGAAGAGTAGAACACGGTAGGTCGCCGCCGCTCGGGTCCAAGTAAGGCCACCGCTGCTACCCTCCGGTTGAAGCCACTAGGCGGGTTGACCATTGATTGCCGGTTACCTTCTTGGCGGCGACATGGAGTCGGAGAGCTGTGCTGGAGAAGAACGCTGCTTCTACTTAACTGCTGGTGTAGTTGGCCGACTGACACGTGGGCCCAACAGGCCACATGTCAGTTACGCAACTGCACCTACAGTTAAGTCACTGAAGTTTCTGTTCGGCTCAGCGGGACACAGGTGGGTAGCTTCGGTTAATTAATTATACCTCCAGCGCACACCTTTTTAGTTGAAGAATGTATGAAATGTAATGAAATCCGGCATGTTTTATATGAAATCTGACCGTGTATGAATGAATTTAATTCGATTAGTTCGAATTCCTGTATCACTGGCATTGGATGAACATGCAAAACAGTACGTACTACTACCTCTGTCCTGGTTTATAGGTCCCTTTTATAGTTTGTGCCAGATTTTGACTAAAGATTTAACTAACAAAATGGTAATGCATGTCAAGAAAAATTATCTCATTGGATTTGTATTTGAACATAGTTTTCAAAAATATAATGTTCGGTGACATGCATGAACATTTTCTTAGTGTAATCTATGGTCAAAATTTGGCACGACATACAATGGAGACCAATAAACCCGGATAGAGGTAGTAGCATTATTCCCAGGGTGATCACCTCGTTTGCAGCAGTTTCACATGTACTCCCTCCAGTCCTTTCTAGTCTGCATACAAGTTTTGTCTGCAGCCAAAGTATCTCTACTTTGACCAATCTTATACGAAAAAGTATGCACTTTCACAATGTGTGATGTAAAAAGGAACAGAAGGAGTACAAAGAGTTTGAGCAGCTTTTTAGCGTTTCTGTACATTGCAATCAAACACAGAGGCCTGGCAATTCATAGAGAACATTCAAAACAATCGATGATTATGCATCTCAGCGACTCACATGTCAGAGGCAATATTTACTTCACAACTAAAGAATAAAGAAAAAGTTGATCATCGCTGCTAACAGCAAAGGGCGTCCCATTCAAAAATATCAAACGCATATCTTGCTAAAATCAATGAGCAAAATTTGACAAGGTTGTCCCATTCCAAAATATCAAATGCCTACGATTGTGGAATGGGCACGGTTTGCCCTCAGTTCAGACATTGACATGGCAACTCGTGCTAAATAAATCAGCTGTTCTTTTTGTGCAGTTCCACCAAAATCAACCAAATTCGCTCATAGCTTGTATGATTTCGCCCTTATATGTTGCAACACCTTGAACTTATGGGCACCTCCTTTCTTGTGGTGGAAATGAATGATTTGATGTATTCATGAACATTTTGTGCAGTTCCCATTGAAATCAAGCTGAGCACCCCTGTATGCACAAATACAAAAAAGTGATTAGTATAAAGAAAATTGTACTATGAATTGACAGTTTCAACAGGCACATACATGGTCCATGTAGAGCACACTTGTAGAAAAATGGAACTCACCAGAAAGAATCCTAGAACAACATTTTACTCGCGCATCACAACAAAAAAATGGAGATTTGTCAGTCCTTCTGAGCTGAAGTTAGTTTGGTCTTGTGGGGAGTAATGTAACCATCCTTCAACTGCTCCTTCTGATGAGAAGGTAGACAAGGCTACTTCATCCTGGCATAATCGGAACTAGTCACTTCACGTACTCCATATTCTTCTTCAGAGGAAGATGATCCTGTTGTGCAAAGACAAGAGGACTACTAAATGCTAGCATCCCTGTTTGCTCGAAAAAAAGGAAAGGAAATATTTAAAACAGCACAGATGAAGCACTTCTCAAGGACAATACCACTTTTTCATGACAGTATCTAAACAGTAGCACAACACCAATAGAGATGACAAAGCTCAATCATATGGATGAAATCAGTGGGCAAGTACCAACCTTTGTCAGGAGGCTGATTGTGTAGAGCATACAGATGAAGCATTCTCTGGAACCACCTGTTGCTATCTACGGGGGGTGGCCATGCTTACTATATACTCCTCGATTAGTTTAATGTTTCCAACATCTTCTTGTGCAGTTCCACTAAAATATATGGTATCTTCAAAGAAGATCCCTGTTTGCACAAGTAGAGATAATTACGTATGGCATCAAATTAGTGGCAAAACAATTGCTCGTTCCAGCCATAGCAATAAATTAAGATGCAAAACTATATCATTACTTGTGTCATCACAGTTCCAGTGCTTCATTACAGCACCGGGAGTTGATTTTTGTTTTTCTTCCGCTTGTTCTTCCCCTTCATCACTTGGTTCAATAACAGACAAGCTTCGCCTTCAATGTAAGATTTGGCATGTCAATTAGGGAGCACAAGTATAGTACTAAACTTAATTTTCTGATGAAAGTGGCAAAATACAGGCCAGCAGTTGTGAAATATCCTTATCTTACCTCAATGGGATATTATGGTGCACATACAGATTGGAAGTCTTGTCTCCATTTGTGCAGTTCACTAAAATCAAGCAACATTATCGTACAAGTAGCACAACATATGAAAGCACACTGCAGAATCATGTGAAAGAAGGCTAGTACTGACCTCTCATGATGCAGAATTCAAACAACTCACAAGAAGAAGATCTAAACCAAATTCGCCTTAACGGATAGGAAGTAAGATCTCCTCTTGTGCAGTTCTAGTAAGATCAAGCAATCAAGCAACATTGTCGGTGTGACATTTTGGTTGAACTGCACAAAACACTCTTAAAACAAAAGTGTTTTGTGCAGTGCAACAAAAGGTCACAATGGCAACGAGGTGACGTAGATAACCCTGTTTACACAAAGGTGCAAAGGAAACAACTAGTGGTCATTAACGGTGGATGACACAGAAGGCAACGAAAAGAAGCATCTACCTTATCTAGATGGGAAAGAAAGCAAGACAGTAGCTTTTCTCAAATGGTGGCATTAATTAATATTAACATAGAGATTATATTAACAATAAAATTTGTTAAACATGTAATTTGCTTTTAACTGTGGCATTGCATCAATTTTCCAGCGGCATTATTAGAGGGTGTTTGTTTACAGGGACTTTTTGGTGTGGGGACTAAAAAACTCTGTGTCAGTCCCATCTAAACCAAACAGGAGGGGCTTTTAGGGACTAAAAGTGGGCATTTGGGACTAAAGAAAGAAGACCCTGAGGGAGTCTTTTTGGGACTTTTTCCAACAGTTGGCCCTGCCATGCATCGCACTGTCGGATTTCGGGTTCCGGCATACCCTTGAGGTTCGAACACTGGGGTGCACGCAGAGATTTGATCCTCTGCCTGCCTGCTCCTCGCCGAATCGCTAGGATCTAAACTACCAAACAGAACAACACAAGAGACACAAGATTTATACTTGTTCAGGCCACCATTGTGGTGTAATACCCTACTCCAGTGTGTGGTGTGGTGGATTGCCTCTTGGGATGATGATGAACAATGCAAGGAAGAACAGCCTCGCGAGGGTCTGTTCTTGGCTGGTGCGACGAACTGTTAGGAGGAGTTCAATCGCTTTATCTACTGGTTTCTTGGTGAGGATCCAGATTGCCTCTACCCTGGGGGTGGCTAGTCCTATTTATAGGCAAAGGCCCTGGGCCTCTTCCCAAATATTGAGCGGGAAGGGCGCCAACAATTGGCCATTTTGAAGGGGAACAGCGCGTACACTTATCCTGACTAAAGTTGGTCCTCGCCTGTCAAAGGCTATGGTGGTGACGCCTGCTTGGGCTCCACAATGACTTCCTTCCTCTCGTTGGGCTGGTCTTGGTCTTGTTGCACCGAAATGGATGCCTTTGCTTGATGCTCTCACCTGCTCTTGCTCCCTTTGCACCAAAGAGGAAAGGAGGACACTGTGCAGGCTGGCGCCCGACTGGCGCCCTTGGTCGTCATGGCTTGCATCATGGGCACCTCGCGAGGTACCCTGCCTTGAACTCTCCGCCTCCTCGCGAGCCCACCTGACGAGGCCGTGCCTGAGGAAGCTCCTTGTCGTCCGCCCCATGAGGCTTGGCCCCTCGCGAGGGTCTTGAGTTTGCGTTGATGAAGATGGGCTGTGCTGGGCCTCCTTTGAGCCACGCCGCAGGCCGCAGGCAGGCAAGTCTGGGGACCCCCGTTCCCAGAACACCTATCGTAGCCCCCGGGCCCATGGCGCGCCCGTACTTGGCCGAGCAGAGAGGCGAAAGGGCAAGTGCGAAGCGTCACGGGCCCTAACAGCCTGCGGCCTTGGGCGCCGCGTGGCGGTTGATTGGACATGGGCGCCTCTGCAACTGCGCGAGTTGATAAAGGAGCGGCATCTGTCCCTTGCCTCCTTTGCTTCCTCCAGTTGCTGCTCAGATCCCCTTCCTTGCGCCTCTCCTCCCCGCTTCTGAAATCTTCAGATCTACTCCATCCGCGCGCCCTAGCCAGACATGGAGCCTCGCCAAGCCCCGGTCGAAGCTTGGTACTCGTCCGCCTTGGACTCGCCGAACGTGTCAGAGGCGAGCCTTGCCCGGGTGCGCCAGATGGCGGCGGCGCAGGGCATCGACGGGGTGAAGGTGTTCAAGGCCGGCTCTACCATCCCTGAAGGTCAAGGGAGCACCTTCTATCCGCTCTTCGTGAGCGCCATTGTCGCCGGTCTGGTGCCTCCCTTTTCTGAGTTCTTCTTCTCTGTCCTCCGCCATTATAACCTTCAAGCTCTGCACCTCCATCCCAACTCTGTTCTTCTTCTGGCGATCTTCGCCTATTATTGTGAGGCTCACATAGGGGTGAAGCCCTCGGTGGCCTTGCTGCGCCACTACTTCTCCCTCCGGACCTCCCGTGGTTCCGTCTCTGCGTGCGCGAGCTTTGCCGCGTACGGCAGTTCCATCGCCATTTCATATCCTGGGAAAAGGATTGAGGGCTTCTGGAGCAAGTGGGTCTTGGTGGATGCTGGGCGTATCCACCCTCGGCTGAACCGGCCCACGGGGCACCCCGCGAGCTCCAACGACTGGTCCCGAGTGGAGCTCGTGGATCCCCACGCGAAGCCGGTGTTGGAGAAGATGGACGCGGATCTGAGGCCGGCCAGCATGGCGGCAGCGAAGCTGACCGGTGCATCGCTGCTGAGGGAGTTCCTGGAGCACCAGCTGGCTCCGCTTCGTTAGTACTCACTTCCGATGTGGAGGCCCCACCCGAGCCCCGCGGTCTTGGCCGATGAGGATCTGGCTGCGGTCCTCCAGTCCTTGGTTGGGGGCGACATGGCGAGGTCGGAGGGCGCTCCTATGCCCCTGTTCCTCTGCGAGCACTGGGAGCAGGTAGTGGGGTCCGTGCCCGCGGAGGATCCAGAGGACCTGGTGGACGTGTCCTCCGGCGACTACAGCGAAGAGAAGGAAGAAGGGGAGCGGGAAGAGGGGTTGACTCCGAGGAAGAGTCAAGGGCTCCCCCCTTCGGCGCAGGTCCCGTGCTCTCCGCCTCTCTCTGAGTGACGACGGCGAGGATGATGATGAGCAGGGCGGCGGGAGCCTGCCTCTGATCCCGAAGAAGGACCGGACCGGGCTGATCCCCCGCGGGTCTGCCCCAGCCCCGAGGCGATCCGCATGCGCACCTCCTGCTCCTGAGCTCCTTGAAGCTGACCCTTGCAGCCGGCTCTCGGGCTTTAAGTACGGTGGGAGGCTACTTGAGCCCGCAAGCGATGACCTGTAAGTGCTTGATTCCTGTCTTGATTATTGTTCTGTTGCTGAGGCTTGATGTTCGTGTGTCCCGGCTAGGCTGGCGCCCACGGCAAAGAAGTCGAAGGGAGCTCCTGAGGTCCCATCTGTGGCAGCGCCTCTGCCCGAGAAAGAAGGCGATTGTGACACACGGGCCTCTCCTGCCCGGGCGTCCTTGCGAGGCTTGGCTGAGCCTGCTGGGGCGAGCTTAGCCCCCTTGGCCCAGGCGACTCCCGAGGTGCCCTTACCTGATGCCTCCACCACAGCCATCGTGGCGCAGCAGGTTCCGCCTCAGGATACTGTGGTCACGCTGCCGTCTCCTCCTCCTACTCCACTGACTGCTGCTTCCCCGACTACTGTTCTGGATCGCGCCGTTGCCGAACTTGACCGTCTGCGGCAGGATCTTCTCGGTGCTGACCCTCGTCTAGTGGCCGGGCGCTTGGAGCTGGCTTCTGGCTGGATTCGCTCTGATGCTTCAATACGGGCGGCGCTGGTCCAGGCCTCGACGGCTTGCGACGAGGAGAAGCAGGCTGTCCTTGGGGCGAAGATTGCCTGCGACGCTGCCTTGGGGGAGGTAGCTAGTGTCCGAGGTCGCTGCGAGGCGCTGGAGAGCGAGCTGAAGGGCCTGCAGAACCAGCTTGCCGATGAGGCCCGCCTTCGCCAAGAGCAGGAGGAAAGCATGAAGGCTCGCGAGGCGGCCGTCAAGGACCTGGACGCCAAGTTCAAGAGGCGCCGTGGCCGCCTAGGCGCGCTGGAGCAAGAGCTGGAGGTGAGGAAGGTTGAGCTGGACGGCAAGGCCCGGGTTCTCCCAAGGATCGCGTGGCCTTTGCGGATATGGAGGAGAAGGCTCGCACTACATTGAAGACGCTATATGATGGCCCCACTGGCCGGCGAGGAGGATGGCCCTGCCAAGCTGCTTCCCTTCCTGGTTCGTGCCCTTGAAGATGTCACCCTTGGCCTTGGCCCTACGGCCGAGGCCGAGGCACGCGTCTTGTGTTCCGCAGCGCTGACGCGGGTCTTCACCCACATCTATCTTCGTGACCCCAACATCGACCTGGACAGCTTGCTGGAGCCAGCGAGCGGCGAGCGTGCCGCTGCCACTACTGAGGCCGTGAAGGGTCGTGCGGAGGCCCTGCTGGGGAAGTTCCGGGCCTTCAGCACCAAGCCGAAGTGGAGCGCTGCTAGCCCTGCTGCTCCACAAGGCGAACCTGCTCCGCGCAGCTCCACCGCCGGCAAGTGACTCCGTCGTGGCTCCCGTTCTGCTTTTAATTCCTGCGCATGTACCATGCCTCGGGGAGGCGTTAAAACTTGCATTTGGTGCTGTGATAACAGTATGGACTGTAATATTTGCTTTTGAATTCCCTGAAATTTGCGCTATTCCTTCCTACTTGCTAATGTTCTACGCTGGCAGAGCCCGGCCCCGCGCATACCTCAGCCGCCATTGGCCCCGACCGGAAACCAGGACAGGACCATGGGGTGAGGGGCTGTGTGACAAGTTAGGCTCCTGAGTCACGATGCTCAGGAGTCCCCCTTGGCGCTCGAACAACAAGTAGGAAGGTGAGATGTGGGTGGATCTACCGTTCTACGTCTGAAGAGCCCGACCCCGCGCATACCTCAACCGCAGTTAGCCTTTTGGAACTAAGGAGTGAGGGGCTACGTGACCAGTTAGGCTCCTGAGTCGTGATGCTCAGGAGTCCCCCTTGACGCTCAAACGGCCTTCGTACGTTGGTTCCGTTTAGGGAGGGACGTGCGATGAACCAGGCCCGAGGGGGCCTGGCTAGGTGGCGTGCGTCTGGGCGTGACCCAGGCGCAGCCCCCGTGCCGAGCCCCTTCGCGCGGCACTCCCGAGGGGAGGCGTTGCGATGAGGCCAGACACTGAGCTCCGGGCTCCCTGAGGTTGATGCGGCCCGGCGGCCACCCTCAGTTGTTTATCACCAGCGCGGAGCATAGCGCTTCCGTATGCATACGGGCATAGCCGCTCCTCGGCAGTGTCGTCAGCCAGCGCGGAGCATGGTGCTTCCACTGGTGCGTGGGAGGGGGCTCCCCTCCGGGAGGAGCCCCCGGGGCGTATACAGCCCCACCCTGACATGTGGCTGGCACGGTAGGGCTTGACGAGGTGTATCTGGGCACCCGTGGGCCAGCGCGGGACTCACGGGGCCCTACCTCAAGGCGGGTTGCGCCTGGCTCTAGGCCTTATCTTGGAGTGTGTTCCTGCAAATTTGGCCAGATGCCGGTGCTCTACGTCCTCGGGTCCCGGCTCTCGAGCTGGTCTCAGCCGTCGCTGGCATGCCAGGTCGCGATGCCATGGACAAGACCAGAGGGTGAGGGCTGGAGAGCCGGTAGGAGCCCTGAGTCGCGATGCTCAGGCACCCCCCTTTAACGCGCAAGCTGGGTTAGATGTCGAAACTCTACGTCCTCGGGTCCCGGCTCTCGAGCTGGTCTCAGCCGTCGCTGGCATGCCAGGTCGCGATGCCATGGACAAGACCAGAGGGTGAGGGCTGGAGAGCCGGTAGGAGCCCTGAGTCGCGATGCTCAGGCACCCCCCCTTTAACGCGCAAGCTGGGTTAGATGTCGAAACTCTACGTCCTCGGGTCCCGGCTCTCGAGCTGGTCTCAGCCGTCGCTGGCATGCCAGGTCGCGATGCCATGGACAAGACCAGAGGGTGAGGGCTGGAGAGCCGGTAGGAGCCCTGAGTCGCGATGCTCAGGTACCCCCCTTTAACGCCCAAAATTCCGACACCCAGGAGGAAAAGGCACCAAATAACAAGCATGATGGGTCGAAAGCATAGCCCTAAGGTAAACGCAAGAAGGGTACACGCCGCTGGGTCAGGCCCGAGCGACTTGGGGATGATGCAGCCCGAGGGGCGCCCCCAATAAGGTAAGCTAAGAACATGAAATAAAAGGGATACACGCCGCAGGGACGGACCCACGCGGCCTGGGAATAATGCGGCCCTGAGGGCGCTCCCAGCCGGAAATGAAACTTGAAAGATGTCACCTGATGATGTTGGGGACGAAGGGGTGTTGGTGTAGCAGACTCGGCGGGCTGCGGGAGCCGATCCTCACGAGCCCCCAGGCCCAGGGGCCTCAGGAGGCTCCGGAG
Organism: Triticum aestivum; assembly: GCF_018294505.1. Lineage (NCBI taxonomy): Eukaryota > Viridiplantae > Streptophyta > Magnoliopsida > Poales > Poaceae > Triticum > Triticum aestivum. The sequence goes on from NC_057798.1 coordinate 228,578,850, forward strand.
GCGCTGGCGGCTCCTCGCGGGCCATCTCCATCTCCACCAGGGCTGCGGAACGCCTGACCTCTTGAGCCTCCAGGATGGCCCTCATGAGGCGCTGGTGCGCAGCAGCCGCGTTCGGCAAGCCATAAGGCATGCGAACGTAGCTGTGGGGCGGACCCTCGCAGCGTCCCACTTGCGAGGGCCAGAGGCACTCCTGAGACGCGGCTCGGTTGAGCCCCGGTATGTCGATGCAGACGCGCAACCCACCATCCTCGCCTGGATGGGGGGCCACAGCGGGTAAGCGGCGGCTGCTTCTCATGACCCTTGACTCCTGTAGCTCTTGAATGGCCTTGCTGACGAACTCCTGAGGGTTTGGCCCTCCTTGCCTTGCTCCTTCTTGAGGGAAACGTGCTTCGAAACACGCCTCCACGTGGTGCCCAAGCGCCTCCCTCGTGACCTTGGCGAGGTCGGCGGCCCTCCAGGGGAGAGCCCCCGAGCCCTGCCTGAGGAGGGCACCAGGCGCGCTTCCCTATGCGATGGAAGGGGGCTCCCCCTGAGTAGGCGCAGGCCCTGAGGGGCCTGCCTCCTAAGGGGCCGGGCCGGACGATGTCTTCTTCTTCTTGGGGGCGGCCTCGGGAAGCCTCCTGCTTCTGCGGTCCGGGTCTTCCAGTGACGCGGCCTGAAAGGCTCGCTCCAGGGAGCCCTTTGCGTCTCTTTGTTCACACGGCACCATGATGACCCCACCACTTCCTGGCATCTTGAGGACGTTGTAGCCGTGGTGGGTTACGTCCATAAACTTGGCCAGCGCCGGGTACCCGACGATGGTGTTGTACGGCAGGCAAATGTGGGCGACGTCAAAGTCGATGAGCTCGGTGCGGTAGTTGTCGCGTGCCTCGAAGGTGACAGGAAGGCGGACCTGCCTAATCGGGACCGTGGAGCCATCGGTGACTCCGGAGAAAGGCTTGGTTGGCCGAAGCTGGCTATAGGGCACTTGGAGATTGTTGTACGTTTCCACGGATAGTACGTTGAGCCCTGCCCCACCGTCGATGAGGGTCCTGGTGACCAGCACGTTCCTGATGATTGGGGAACAAAGCATCGGCAGGACTCCGGCTGTGGCCGCGCACTTGAGCTGATCCGCTGAGCTGAACGTGATGGCGCATGTTGACCACCTGAGAGGGCGCGTGGCCTCGAGCTTGGGGAGGACTGCATTCACTTCGCAGGCGAACTGCTTGAAGATGCGTTGAGAGGCTGGGGCTTGAGCTCCACCCAGGATGCAGGCGATTGCACGTGGTTCCTGGAAGCCCCCAGCCCCCTCTTCCTGATGACGGTCTTCATTTCTCCTTGGCTGCGGCGACAGCGGAGGGAGGCCCGCGTTCCCATGTGGGCGGTCCTCGCGAGGCTGATCCCTCCAGCCTCCCTCGCGAGGCGGGTCCTGCCAGCGATCCTCGCGAGGTTGGTCGCGCCACCCTTGGCGTGGGCCGCGGTCTTCCCAACGTCCTGCGTTCCTTCCTCCTCCTCGGCCGTAGCCCCGGTCGCTGTGGTCGGGACGTCTGCTGACCCTTCCTTGTGCCCGGAGCTCTTGGCATTCATTGGTGTTGTGGGTGTGGAGGTCGTGGTACACGTAGTACCGACTGCCCTTGGAGGATTCGGGCTGATCTCTGCCCCGCTTGGTGTCTGGCTCTGCCGCGAGTACGGCAGCCCCCTTGCGCTTCACGTCCTTGGCCTTGGGCTTCTTCTCTTCTGGGTCCGCGGCAGGCAGCTCGAGGAGGGAGAGGCATCCCTCCTCAGCCCTGGCGCACTTGGTCGCCAAGTTGAACAGCTCCAAGGAGGTGCACAGGTCTTCATGCATCGCCAGCTCCTCCTTCATCTTGACGTCGCGCACACCGTCGGAGAAGGCTGAGATGATGGCCTCCTCCGTCACCTTGGGGATCTTGAGGCGCGCGTTGTTGAAGCGCTGGATGTACTTCTGCAGGGTTTCCCCTGGTTGCTGCTTGATACGGCGCATGTCGCTCACGGCGGGTGGCCGGTCGCGAGTACCCGGGAAGTTGGCGATGAAGCGGGCGCGCATCTCGTCCCAGGAGGAGATCGTGCCTGGGGCCAGATTCAGGAGCCAGGTGCGGGCTCCGTCCTTGAGCGCCATGGGAAACCAGTTTGCCATGACCTTTTCGTCTCCGTTGGCAGCCTCGATGCCCAACTCGTAGAGTTGGAGGAACTCTGCAGGGTCAGCCGTGCCGTCGTAGCGAGGTGGCAGGTCTGGTTTAAACTTGCTGGGCCACGCGACGCTGCGTAGCTCGGAGGTGAAGGCGCGGCAGCCAGCTGTGGCCACAGGAGGCCTTGGGCGACGAAGAGCTTGGTCCTGCAGATCCCCATGCGCCGTGGCTGGGGGCAGCGCAGGGTCTTGACGTGCTGGAGCAGGGAGCGCTCGGGCAGCTTCTCGATGGCGAGGGACTTCTTGGCAGCTCTGCTCTTGCCGCGCTGGCGCCTGACGGAGCGGGTTCTGCCCAGGGGCCGCGCGCCTTGGGGCCAGGGCGCCTTCTTGAGGAGGAGGTGGCTGGGGCACCCCAGGAGCTTCATCGCCCGCGTAGGGCGGGGCGCGGTGCAGCGAGAAGGACAGCGCGGGGGAGCCCCCGGCGGTGCGAACGAGCTCGGCGACTCGGTCGAGCCACTCTTCGTAGACGTCGTCGATGGGGCGGTAGAGCAGGAGCTCATTTGCCGCGATGAGCGCGGCTCGGGCCTCCATGGCCGCGCGGGGCGCGCGTGATGAAGAACCAGCGGGGGTGAGCGAGGGTGTGGCAGTGCGGCCGTCCCGCCTCATGGATGGATGCTGGGATGATGCTTGCTATTGGTTCCCCGCCGGGCCGGTGGCGGTGTTGACGGCAGGTGACGGGGAACGACGAGGGCGCCCGCCGACGGGAGCCGTCTGGGCGACGTGGGAAGCGAGGGCGGCTCGGCGCTCGACGCGAGCCCGACGAGCGTCAAACATGGATGCGGTGGTCGGAGAAGAACAAGACGACGGAAGGCAAATTCCGGCGCACCCCTACCTGGCGCGCCAAATGTCGGATTTCGGGTTCCGGCAGACCCTTGAGGTTCGAACACTGGGGTGCGTGCGGAGATTTGACCCTCTGCCTGCCTGCTCCTCGCCGAATCGCTAGGATCTAAACTACCAAACAGAACAACACAAGAGACACAAGATTTATACTGGTTCAGGCCACCATTGTGGTGTAATACCCTACTCCAGTGTGTGGTGTGGTGGATTGCCTCTTGGGCTGATGATGAACAATACAAGGAAGAACAGCCTCGCGAGGGTCTGTTCTTGGCTGGTGCGACGAACTGCTAGGAGGAGTTCAATCGCTCTACCTACTGGTTTCTTGGTGAGGATCCATGCCAGATGCCTCTACCCTGGGGGTGGCTAGTCCTATTTATAGGCAAAGGCCCTGGGCCTCTTCCCAAATATTGAGCGGGAAGGGCGCCAACAATTGGCCATTTTGAAGGGGAACAGGGGGTACACTTATCCTGACTAAAGTTGGTCCTCGCCTGTCAAAGGCTCTGGTGGTGACGCCTACTTGGGCTCCACAATGACTTCTTCCCTGCCGTTGGGCTGGTCTTGGTCTTGTTGCACCGAAATGGATGCCTTTGCTTGATGCTCTCACCTGCGCTTGCTCCCTTTGCACCAAAGAGGAAAGGAGGACACTGTGCGGGCTGGCGCCCAACTGGCGCCCTTGGTCGTCATGGCTTGCGTCATGGGCACCTCGCGAGGTACCCTGCCTTGAACTCTCCGCCTCCTCGCGAGCCCACCTGATGAGGCCGTGCCTAAGGAAGCTCCCTGTCGTCCGCCCAGCGAGGCTTGGCCCCTCGCGAGGGTCTTGAGTTTGCGTTGATGAAGATGGGCTGTGTTGGGCCTCCTTTGAGCCACGTCGCAGGCCGCAGGCACGCAAGTCTGGGGACCCCCGTTCCCAGAACGCCGACACACACCTTGTTTCTATTAGTTCATTACTAGGGGTAACATGGTCTTTTAGCATGTCATTTAATAACCTCTAGTCCATGTTTAGTCCCTGGAACCAAGCAGGTAGGGACTAGGGAGTTTTTAACCAAACAGGGCCTTAGATTAACAAAAGCTAATGAGTTGCACGGGACAGAGGATGAACCAGCACCATGTGCATCTACCGATGTACTGTGGTCATGCACAGTCTGTTGCAACAAAGAACAAACAACTGTAACGCCCCGGATTCGATGCGCCTGGTGTCTTCCAGTTATTCACCGTCGTTGCCATGTCATGTGCTTGCGTGTTGCACTTTGCCATGTCATCATCTGCATTTCATATCATGTCATCATGTGCATCGCATTTGCATACATGTTTGTCTCATGCATCCGAGCATTTTCCCCGTTGTCCGTTTTGCAATCCGGCACTCCTATGTCATCCGGCGTCCCCTTTTTGCCTCTTCTCTTGTGCGGGTGTTAAACTTTCTCGGAATGTCCCGAGGTTTGTCAAGCGTCCTTGGTATAGCATCGGTAGACCGCCTATCAAGTTTCATGCCATTTGGAGGTCGTTTGATACTCCAACGGTTAACTGGGTAACCGTAAAAGCCTCTTTTGTGTGCAGCCCAACACCCCTTCCAAAGTGGCCCAAAACCCAGCAAACTCCCCTCCATGCCCTTCGCCATTCGATCACGATCGCGTGGCCAAAAACCGCTCCTCATTTGGACTCTCCTAGCTCCCCCTACCTATATAAACACCCCTCCCCCGAAATTCGCAGATCAATCCCTGTCCGAACCCTAGCAAATCCTCCCCGCTGCCACCGGACGCGTCCGCGCAGCGCCGGACACGTCCGCCGCCGACTTCGCAGCCAACCCGTGAGCGCCACGTGTCCCTGCCATCGCCGTTCCCAACACGCGCTGCCGCGGGCCCGCGAAGCCCATCCGCGGCCCTCCCGACCCGTCGCCGCCGCCCGCGCCCCCGCGTGCCTCTGCCGCAGCTCCGCCGCCCCGCCGCCTCGGACCTCGCCGCCGGTGCGCCGCCTCGCCCCGAGCGACCCCGCCACCAGCGAGCTTCGCCCCGTCGACCCCGTGCGCCGCCGGACCCGCCGCCTCCTCCGTCCCCGAGCCCCGCGTCCTCTCCGGCCGCGCCGCCGCCCGCCGCCCGCCGGATCGGCCCGCCTTTGCCGCCCCTCGGCCTCCGCCGCGCCCGGCCGCGCCCCGCCCCGCCGCCGGGAGCCGCCGTCCCCGCGCCCCTCCCGCCGGACCTCGTCGCCGCCGCCCGGCCTCGCCTCGCCGCCGGCCTCCCTGCTCTCCGGCCGCCCCGTCTCCAGCCATCCTCGGTTTCCGCGCCCCGGATCTGGATCTGAGAGGATAAGGTTGACCCCGAAAATCTGCCAAGTCCCGAATATTTTGCATAATGTTGCCATGTTCATCACATCATAACTTGCTGCATACTGTTCCGTTTCGTGCGTGTAATATGTCAAATTGTTCGCCTCTACGAGTACTTCATTTCATTCCATTGCATCATGTTCATTTGAGTCCATCTTGATGCCTGAATCATCGTCCGAAGAGTGCTATGTGATGTCAATCTGCTGAAACTGTTATAACATGCTCATTTTTCATTTTTGCCATGATTGATGTGTGCATCCTATGAGGTTGATGTTTACATGTGTTTTGATCTATGTCATGCCATCTTTCCAGAGGTGCTACCCATGTATTTTTTGTGAGTTGTGTACTGAGTGAATCGAGCTTGTTAAGAAGGGTACTTGCTGTTGCTGTTTTGCTAGGCTGACTGTTATATTTTGTTGCCATGTAAACCTGCTGCTACAAGTTATTCCATGCATAATATGGAGATGTTCACTAAGGATGTTTTGTTATATATGTCATGCTCTATCGATTCATGCCCCTGGTTGCATTTTTAGCCTGCTGTAACATGTTGTTATCTTGCTCCAAACTTGCTAAATAATGTTGTTGTCAGCCTGTTAACATTAAGTTCAATGTTGCCATGATTGTTGCTAGTGATCCATGCACCCTATGAACTTTTTCTTGCCATCCTTAGCTTCATAAACATGTCTTTTACTATTGGTCACCTTGCCATGCCATGTATTGCTCTGTGGTGAGGGGTTCAAGCTCACCAACATGCCTACTTATTGTTGTTCCTGCCATGTATGTATCTGTCATATCTTTTGCCATGTTTACATGGGTGCCATCATATCTTCTGATCCTTTTTGGCTCATGGTCAGTAAGGGACTTTTGTTATATGCAATTAGTAGATTCATTCCATGCCTTTGTTTGCCATGATAAGTTCCTGTAACATGTTGTTTGATAGCTCTAAACATTGCAACCTGATGTTATTTCCTGATAAGTCTGAAACTGTTATTATTTGCAATCTCACCATGTGTGTTTGAGCATGTTCTAGTGATTTATGGAGATAGCTCATTGTTCATGTTTTGTTACGCTTTACCTGTACTTGATGCCCATGCCTTTTGTTCTTATGTTGGAGTGCTTTAGCATGTTGTTTTGATGCTTGCAATATGCCTAGTTGATGTTTTGGACAGATTGTTGTTATGTCTTGTATAGAGTGCATGTGTTGAATCGTTGCTCCGTATTGAGTGTGCTCTATATGAAACTTGCTTGATTTTGCATGTAGTTTCATATTACCATGTTTGAATCCTTGTTTTGGTGTGTTTGCTTGATGTTTGGGTGCATTTTGCATTAATGCCATGTTTAACTTGTTTTGCTCATATCTTCTAGGCCGTAGCTCCGAACTAAATGAACTTTATATGTAACTTGACTAGAATCTCATGTAGATCATCTTGGTGCATCTTAACTTGCTGTGTAACAACTTGAACATAATGTTTATTCAGTTCTGGACCAATTTCTAAATTTGCATATGAGGACTTACCAGAATTGTTATATGTTGTTTCCGGCCTCATTTAAACTTGCTTTGATATGTTGCTCTTGTATGCATCATCTCTTGCCATGAGTAGCCTCATGTAGCCTTTGTCATGCATCATGCTTGTTGTGCATCATGTCTTGTCTATGCGTGGTGTGTTTACCATGTTGTGTGCTTCTTCTCGATAGTTCCCGTTTTGTTGCGATCGTGAGGATTCGTTCGTCTACGCTTGGTTTGTCTTTGTGGCTTCATCTTCTTCATGGAATCATTCTTCTTCCTTGTGGGATTTCAGGCAAGATGACCGTCACCTTGGATCTCACTACTATCATTGCTATGCTAGTTGCTTCGTTCTATCGCTATGCTGCGCTACCTATCATTTGCTCTTCAAGCCTCCCAAATTGCCATGTCAGCCTCTAACCTTTTGCACCCTTCCTAGAAAACCGTTGTTTGGCTATGTTACCACTTTTGCTCAGCCCCTCTAATAGCGTTGCTAGTTGCAGGTGAAGTTGAAGATTGCTCCATGGTGGACAGGATTTTGTTGGGATATCACAATATCTCTTATTTAATTAATGCATCTATATACTTGGTAAAGGGTGGAAGGCTCGACCTTATGCCTGGTGTTTGGTTCCACTCTTGCCGCCCTAGTTTTCCGTCATACCAGTATTATGTTCCCCGATTTTGCGTTCCTTACGCAGTCGGGTGATTTATGGGACCCCCTTGACAGTTCGCTTTGAATAAAACTCCTCCAGCAAAGCCCAACCTTGGTTTTACCATTTGCCTCACCACCACCTACCTTTCGCTTGGGAGTAATTAACCCAAGGGTCATCTTTATTTTAGCCCCCCCCCCGGGCCAGTGCTTGTCTAAGTGTTGGTCCGAACCGAGCAGCCTGCGGGGCCACCTCGGGGAAACTCGAGGTCTGGTTTTACTCGTAGCTTGACTTATCCGGTGTTGCCCTGAGAACGAGATATGTCCAGCTCCTATCGGGATTGTCGGCGCATCGGGCGGCTTTGCTGGTCTTGTTTTACCATTGTCGAAATGTCTTGTAAACCGGGATTCTGAGACTGATCGGGTCTTCCTGGGAGAAGGAATATCCTTCGTTGATTGCGAGAGCTTATCATGGGCTAAGTTGGGAAACCCCTGCAAGGTATAAACTTTCGAGAGCCGTGCCCGAGGTTATGTGGCAGATGGGAATTTGTTAATGTCCGGTTGTAGATAACTTGACACCAGATCCGAATTAAAACGCATCAACCGCGTGTGTAGCCGTGATGGTCTCTTCTCGGCGGAGTCCGGGATGTGAACACGGTTTCTGGGTTATGTTTGATGTAAGTAGGAGTTCAGGATCACTTCTTGATCATTGCTAGTTGACGACCGTTCCTTTGCTTCTCTTCTCGCTCTCATTTGCGTATGTTAGCCACCATCTATGCTTAGTCGCTGCTGCAACCTCACCACCTTACCCCTTCCTTACGTATTAAGCTTTGCTAGTCTTGATACGCATGGTAATGGGATTGCTAAGTCCTCGTGGCTCACAGATTACTACAACAATAGTTGCAGGTATAGGTTATGCGATGATCTTGACGCGAGAGCGATGTTCCTTGTTTTGGAGTTCTTCTTCTGCTTCTTCTTCAATCAGGGGATAGGTTCCAGGTCGGCAGCCTGGGCTAGCAGGGTGGATGTCATTTGAGTTTCTGTTTGTGATTCATCCGTAGTCGGATGGTGCTCTTATGTAAGATGATGTTGTATTCGTGTGGCATTGTATGCCTTTTGTATGTATCCCCATCTATTATATAATGTTGATGTAATGATATCCACCTTGCAAAAGCGTTTCAATATGCGGGTCTATCCTTGGTGGGACCTTCGAGTTTCTTTTGGATAGAGTCGCATATTGGGCGTGACAACAACCAAGGAGCATATTTGTGTTGGTCCCAGTTTTGTTATCTTTAGACACCTTTCGCTATGTGAGCGCAGCAAATCTAGTCCTGCTCAAACTCTACAGCCTTGTCCCTTCCTTTCCTTTTTGAACTAGTACTTTCGCCCCTTCCTTTCCTCTTTGAACCACGCCCTAGATTTATGTGATACAACTTTCCCCACTACTTTCCCCCATTCCTTTCCTATTTGAACCACGTCCTAGATTCATGCTATAAAACTTTCCCCCTTCATTTCCTCTTTGAACCACGTCCTAGATTCATGCTATATACAACTTTTCCCACTACTTTCCCCCACTCCTTTCCTATTTGAACCACGTCCTACATTCATGGTATACATGTAGCTAGAGCAATGCATGTGGAGTAAGTAAAATATACCTTAAGGTTCTTGGGGCGTGGTTCGGTGGGCGACGGGACGACGGCAAAGAAGAAGGGGTTGGAGGCCCTCCCGCGCCGCTGCTGGGTGGAAAGTGAACAGCTGCGCCGGTAGTGGATTCCCTCCCTCGCCGACAGCGACAGCGTTAAGCCTCCTTCCCTTCCCGGTGAACGGATCCTGCCGGCTCTTTGAGCAGCAGTGAGGGGAGAGAGAGGCCAACAAAGTCTTGTTTAGATCTGGAGAGGGTGAGAGAGTGTGAAGAGAGCAACTACAAGCATTGAGGCTCCAGCAGGAGAGGGCGAGAGAGTGTGAAGAGAGAAACTACAAGCGCTGAGGCTCCAACGTGTATATATATACTGGAGAGAGAGTGTGAAGCGTGCAAACCCTAGAAAATATTTTGACCAGTCAAAGAATCCTCCTGGCAAAAATTATGCTCATGTGTAGTTATCGAACTCGAGACCTTAAGTTTGATGAGCGACCAGGCTAACCAGCTACACAACCCTCCTGTTATGTTCAACGAGAGGAAAATAACCTTTTATACATTCCTGCATTCTTGTGACAAGCATGCCATGTTTTTTTTGTGTGTGTGGGTGTCATTGGGATTTCAATCATAATCGTGTCTTGTGGCTTTGGTGGTAAGACTATCCACAGTGGTGCAAAAATAATGCAGTCTTAGTCACCTTACCTCTCTCCACGTAGTACATTGGGTCCCACCAGTCAGAGGGTGAAACAAACAAATTAATAAGAAAAATTAAAAGCGCCAGCAGTGTATCTTACCTCACACATCTCGCTACTGCTCGGGAACACTGTCCAATTGATCCCTCTGTTCGCTCACGTACTATTTTAAGTGAATCCTTATTATAACATGCACACAAATTTTGGGCACTTGTATTCGACTTAACTCAGTGTGCCACTGTATCTCGTATACTTACTACTCCCTCCGTCTAGGTGTAATAAGTCACGTTAGAAGGTGCAACGGGACCAAGGTGCGTGCGTGTGCGTGTGTGTGTGTTTAACAGCATGTGTGTGTTAGAGAGTGCGACAGATCGACCTACTCCTACAGAGAGATGGTGTGTAGTGTACGATTTTAGCCGCGAGAGTCGGTGCATCCTCTCATTTTCGGGCGTGTCCGGTAGGGACATGCGGACAACTGCCATGCCCGCTCCTGACCAGCCTAGCCCACCCAAAGCCCCTCCATCGCCCGCGCGCGCTTCCCGCCCGAAACGGTCAACGCCACTCCAAAGAATTGGTGCTGCATTCATGCCCGGGCAGAGCGGACGCGACCTCTCACTGGCGCAAGAGTGATGGTTTCTTCATCCGTCCAACTTACTGCTGGGTCTATGTGATCCGACGACTCATTGGTCTTTATTACTGAGGTGGTAGGACTGCTGGATGTCTCATGCTTTCGGCGAAAGGAGATGTAGATTACAATTTTCTCCATTCTCACAGTGGAGGTGTGCAAGAGCAGTGAAAACACGCAGGCTCAGTGATTACATGGCCCACCTCACACTATCACCATGGGACACCTAACTCTTTACATAGTATTTCCCCCGTTCCTAAATATTACTAGATGAGTCCCCGCGCGTTGCCGCGGAACAACGGTATATCTCTCTGTGCAAAATTATCGATTTCATAGAACTAAAAAAACTCTATAACCGCATGACAAATGTGGTAGACAAACTAAATAAACTCCCATCATCATTTAGATCACCCCACATAAGGAAAAAAGATCAGCCAACTCCTACTGCATAATGGGATTATATTTTTCTTTTTGACATGTTAATGGGACTTAAAAGCTCACTTACATGCATGCTACCGGTGCATGCTTGCATGCAGACATGTTGATATGATTTAAAACCCACTCACATGCATGTGCCACGGTATTTCTGCATGCTTGCATGTGGCTTAGTGCGGAGCCTCTCAACGTCTAGTTCAGATGGTTATTATGGACAGATTTACTTCATCTAACGGCTACATCAATTTTGATGATGTGGCTCAAGGAGAGGATAGAGAATTCCTAGTAGTGGGGGCTAGCTATTACTAGTAGATAAGTCGTTGTAGAGATTCCACTAGGTGAACTACATACGGAACAAAATGAATGAATCTACACTTCAAATGCATCTATATACATCCGCATGTGGTTCATGGTGAAATCTCTACAAAGACTTATATTTAGGAATGGAGGAAGTACTAGTATAGTACGTATTGTAATTTATCAGCAAGGTAAATTTGTACAATGCTATGAAGCTTCCAGCTCCTGTTACATGTATCTTGCGTCCAAGGTTGCCCGTTGCAACATTTCATCAAATACAAAGGAGACTAACATGCATGCTATTGCATCTCAATGATTGACAGATCATAGCAAATATGTACTACCTCCGTTCCCAAATAAGTGTCTCAACTTTGTGCAAACGTTAGTACAAAGTTATACTACTACTAAAGTTGACACTTATTTTGGAACAGAGGCAGCTAAAGAAAAAAAGATTCATGCAGTCCCTAGCCCTTGAACCGTGAACCCTGACCAGGCTTCAATTTGGTGGCAACGTTCCAGCTTCCTAATAAATGAAGTTTGCAACCTTTTGACCATGGGATCATTTTGTGCAGTTTCACCAAAATCAAGATGAGCATCCCTGTGGCAAAGAAATTGAAGAAGCGTGATTGGAATAAGATTACTGGGACTAGTTGATGAGACATAAACTCATCACAACTACAGTATGTAGAAGCCAGTAGAGGTATCAGGTATGTGCGGGCAAAGAAGTAGAGAAATATCCACAGGGAGTGATGTGGGTAGCCTCTAAGGTAGGCCCCACATGGTTTGCCTCTTTTTTTAATTTAACATAACGTGTCAAGTCGCAATTTGTTTGTTCACCCGTGGTAGACGATCCTCCCTCCACCAAGTGGACAACCAATACACGTGCCAAATTACCACGTGGGCTGCCTTTTTCGTACAGAAATGAGCTCCACCGTGTACCTACGCGGGTGTGGTTGGGAAAGAGACGGGAGTACGTGCACCGTGCATGCACCTCTTCTCTTCGTGCACGTTCCCCACCTATGTGGGTGTGTGTGAGAAATACAACCCGCATTCGTGAGTGTTTTTTGTTTTGTGGTGGGGGGTGGGGGTGGGGTGGGGGTTGATTTCGTGAATTATTTGTGGGAATTTGTGTCGATGACATCTCAAACAAAATTTTGCATGCAATGTGTGTGAAATGGAGGCCTATCCATATCATACATAGAGGGTCAGGCAATCCACGAGAAGAGACGGAGGGGTCATAGCTATCGATAGAGTCGAAGAGAGGATCAAGTGGGTGGGTGCGAGATCAATGAAGAGAGCCATCGAAATTGTGTCTGTGTGCAAGTCAAAGATATAGGGCGACTGGCCTACCGGAACGTTACAGGGCACATGTCAAGTTTGTGTGTGGTAGGGAGACATGACTAGAGCGCTTGATGTATCGGTGTGTGTGGGGGGAGGGGGTGGGGGGAGGGGTAGGCAGAGGCTAACTATAGAGGTAGAACGACTCGTATATGTGTTGAGAAGGAGAGACCCAGCTATGTCTTGAGGGAGATCGGTCGACATCCATACATAACTAAAGGACGAGAAATATGATGGGATAGAGAGAGAGAGGAGAGAGAGAGGGAGGGAGAGGGAGGGAGAGGGGTAGAGTGCTAGATGGGTGATGGAGTTGCTTCTCGAAGATGTTGGGAGAGGCCTACTAGACAAACTGAGGGTGGAACTGCAATGCTATCAATAAGAGTGGGGATGTGTTTCTGTGTGTGCCTGTGCGTGATAGATCTGTCGGGACGCATCCATGGATGATGAAGGGGAACCATGTGTTTGGTAAGCAAACCTAACTAGATCGGTAGATCAATTGTTGTTTGTCGGAGGAAGGGAGAGACACAACTAATGAGGTAGATCGACCGACGTGTGGGTAAAAACGAGTTATAAGGACCTAGCTAGCTATATGTATAGCGAGAGATCGGTCGGTGTACGTCCATTTGTTAGAGGCAAATAAGGCCCAGCGAGACGGATAGACAGAGAGAATGGAGCTAGGAGGTGGTGCGAGAGGCCCAACTACTAGCTAGATAGGGGGAGGAGTGTGCGGTTATGAGACCGATGAAAAGAGGGGCGAGAGTTTACACGTGTGTCTGACCGTATAAGAGACACGAGGCAAGGACACATAAAGGAGGAGATTCAAGCTGTGTGTGTATGATGTAGGCAGGCATCGCTGGAGAGGTTTATCGATCGGTGTGTGTCGGAAAGGAGTTGTGGAGACTCTGGGAGAACAACCTAAAGAAAAAAATGAATGTGCCCAGTGGATAGAATGCCGAGGGAGGGGGAGGGCGAGGAGGGCGTGTGCATGCACGAGAGAAAGTTAGTGGTAGCTACAAAGGTTAGAGGTTTGTGTGGGTGTACGAGACTAACAAAGATCATAATTTGATATGAAAGCAGATTCATATATTTGGATACGATATCATAGTGTTTTAAACATTGCATGCATGAATATAGAGGTGATATACGTGATGTGCACATGTTATACCATATGTGATAATGCATGGCGTTTGCCACTCACAGCTAAATGCCGAACAATCTAAACCATACTATACATCAAAAAATATCACATTTTCACTACTGGAATCAGCTACTTTGCCATCTGCCAGCTCTTTGCCGTCAGCAAGCGGACGACAAAGAAGCTCTTTGCCATCAACTACCTGAAAGCAGACGGCAAAGAACTGGCTGATGGCAAAGAAAGCCTTTTCCATCAGCCTGTTCTTTGTCGTCTGCTAGCAGACGGCAAAGAATCTTTGTCGTCCGCTAGCGGACGGCAAAGAGGGAGGGGGGCCCACTGAGGAGCTGGTTAAAAAATACTTAACGGCCCCCCTCTTTGCCGCCCGCTAGCGGACGGCAAAGGTGGTGGACGGCAAAGATTAAACGTATCTAGCTAACGGTCGGCGCGCCCCACCCCCTCTCTCTGTTTCCCTCCCACACACGCGCGCCGCCGCCCCCACCACGCGCCGCCACCCGGTCGCACCACCGCCCCGCCGCCCCACCGCCCCCCGCCCCGTCGCCCCACCACCCCGTCGCCCCGGCCCCCCGCCCCGTCTCGGCGCCGCCGCGCCCAGCCCCCCCGGCGACCCGGCCCCCCGCGCCCCACCATCCCGGGCCCGGCGCCGATGCCCCGCCCCCCTCCTCCACCGGCCCCCCGCCTCGTTGCTACTGCCGCCAGGCGCCGTCGCTCCACCGGCCGCCCGCCCCGTCGCCCCCGCCGCCCTGCCGTGTCGGCGCCGCCGTGCCCCAGCCCCCCGGCCCCCCGGCCCCCCCCATGCCCCCCGTGCCCTGGGACCGACGCCGCCGCCCCAGGCCGCCCCGCCCCCCTCCTCCACCGGCCACCTCCTCCACTGGCCCAGGTGAGCTCTACCTCTCCTCTGTTTTTCCTTTTTTTTCCTATTTTTTAGTTTTAGGTTTATGTTTAGTTTACATTTAGTTTTAGTTTTAGTTTTAGGTTTAGTTTTAGGTTTAGGTTTAGTTTTAGGTTTAAATTTAGTTTTTTCCTTTTTTTCTGTTTTTTAGTTTTAGGTTTATGTTAGATTAGATTTAGGTTTAGTTCAGTTTTAGGAAAGAAAAAGAAGAAGAAGAAAAAACAGGAGAGGAGGAGAAGAAGAAGAGGAAAAAGGAAAGGAAGAAGAAGAAGAGGAGGAGGAGAAGAAAAAGAAGAAGAGGAAGAAGAAGAAGAAAAAATAGGAGATGAGGAGAAGAAGAAGAGGAAAAAGGAAAGGAAGAAGAAGAAGAGGAGGAGGAGAAGAAAAAGAAGAAGAGGAAGAAGAAGAAGAAAAGAAACAGGAGAGGAGGAGAAGAAGAAGAGGAAAAAGGAAAGGAAGAAGAAGAGGAGGAGGAGGAGAAGAAAAAAGAAGAAGAGGAAGAAGAAGAAGAAGAAAAAAACAGGAGAGGAGGAGAAGAAGAAGAGGAAAAAGGAAAGGAAGAAGAAGACGAGGAGGAGGAGAAGAAAAAAGGAGAAGAGGAAGAAGAAGAAGAAAAAAACAGGAGAGGAGGAGAAGAAGAAGAGAAAAAGGAAGGGAGGAAGAAGAAGAAGAAGAAGAAGAAGAAGGAAAAAAAGGAAGAAAAGGAAGAAAAGGAAGAAGAGGAAGAAGAAGAAAAGGAAAAAAGACCCCGACCCGGCACCCCGACACGACACCCCGACCCCGAGACCCCGACCCCGACACCCCGACCCCGACCCCGACACCGACACCCCGACCCCGAGCCTGACCCGACACCCCAATCCCGACACCGACACGGCACCCCGACCCCGACCCGGCACCCCGACCCGACACCTCGACCCCGAGACCCCGACCCCGACCCCGACACCCCGACCCCGACCCCGACCCCGACCCCGACACCGACACCCCGACCCCGAGCCTGACCCGACACCCCGACCCCGACACCGACATGGCACCCCGACCCCAACCCGGCACCCCGACCCCGAGCTTGACCCGACACCCCGACCCGAAACCGACACGGCACCCCGACCCCGACACCGACACGACACCCCGACCCTGACCCGGCACCCCGACCCGGACCCCTACCCCGAGACCCCGACCCCGACCCCGACCCCGACCCCGACCCCGACACCGACACCCCGACCCCGAGCCTGACGCGACACCCCGACCCCGACACCGACACGGCACCCCGACCCGACACCCAGACCCCGAGACCCTGACCCCGACCCCGACACGACACCCTGACCCCCGACACCTCCCGAAAAGGTGTTCTTTGGCCTTCCAGAGGCCAACGGGGTCATATATTTGTGAAATATTAGTTAGGTCATATATTTTTCGATTTTGTTATGAAAAACATCATATATAATTGTGTTGATCGGGTAGTTTAAAATGTGCAGTTGTTTATGTTGTACTTGATGATGATACACTTCAGTCATATACATATTATTATTCATGTCGGTACTTTTTTTCATGTTGTACTAATTTCGTTTATTCTTTGTCATGGCAGGTGTTGACAGATGGTGGGCGCTGGTCGGGAGCGCGCCGAGGCCCCTTCTTTGTCGGCGCGTAGTGTGAGGTCTTCCATTCCACACGCACATCTCCGCCGAGCGTTGCTGGACAGTATGGTGACACCACCGGGCCCTTCTTCGTCGACCGCATTGCCCAGCAGGGGACGAGGTAAGAAGAAGGGCCGAGGTGGAGCACGTGGTCGCGGGAGAGGAGGTAGGGTGGCTCTTACGACGCCTTCCTTGCCGCCGCCCCCAGCTGTTTCACCCGAGCACGTGACTGCTAGGGTGGACTCGTCTGAGGAGGAGGCTACACGGACTCCAGTCCACGAGCCTCCGGTCCACGGGTCTTTGGCCCACAAGCCTCGGGTCGATGGGCCTTCGGCCCACGAGAGTTGGGCCCACGAGACCCCGGAGGAGCACACGTTTGGATGGGGTACTTGGTCGGGTCAGTCTGAGGAGCCGAGTGGCCATGCTGATGATGGCGGGGAGCCGAGTGGCCATGCTGATGATGGCGGGGAGCCGACTGGTCTTGAGGAGGGGGGGGAGGAGGGGGGCAACGTCTACCAGCATGGTGCTACACGGCTCCCGTCCGTGCCGGCGACCCGCGAGCAGAGGTGGTTGATTTTCCCTGATGGGGAGAGGTAAGTGCATTTAATCTTTTTGTACCTTCTGCATTCATGTTTCTTCAAATAACTAATGCGTTGGCCTTGTCATGCTGCAGGGGTTGGGACCACCATGAAAGTGTCCGCCGGCCCAACTCCGTCCTTGGAGTTCTGATTCGGCAAAACTTTCCGGGGTTTGTCACGTTGCCTGGTGAGGGTCGGCTTCCAGAGGTTGGATTGAGTTGGGAGCACTACTTGGCTGCCCCGGCCCCGCCGGGTGAGATTATCGACGGTGTCTTGTGCAAGACGAGGGCAGACATGGTGATCAGAAAGTTCTGGGTAATTTCTCCTTTACACAATTAAAAATCTTCAACTAGCTAGTTATTAATTGTACTAATCAATATTGTCTCATTTGATTGCAGACATTCTACAGGTGTGAGGAGGGATACGAGGAGGAGGCGGCAGATGTTATCCACAAGGAGTGCAAGCGCCTACTTCAGAACTTACGGCATGAGGCTCGGGTGCAGTCTGTTCGAGACTACTACGCCGACCGTGGTATCAAGAAGTCCAAGCAGGAGTGCCGCGATAAGTTCTTGAGTAAGGAGCAGTACATGAAGGTAATTCTTAAGGCCTTGTACTTAATTCCTTTATTTAGTAATTCATAGCCGTAGCGCTGAAGTTTCTATTTGCTAACTTAGGCCCCTCAGAGATGGTGTGCGGATCAGATGGATTGTTGGGAGGTGTTGGTCGATGGGTGGTGCTCAAAAGAATGGCTGGCCACCCACAACGAGGCCAAGGACAAACGTGCCCAAATGGAAGGTGTGCCACACCACCAAGGCAGCTCCAACTTATTTCAGTACGGGCGGAACTGGGTATGTGGTTTGCTTCATGATTCATGCAATTCATTCATCATGCTAGCTTTAGCCCTTTAATTACTAATTTACTTTGTTTCTCTCTTTCAGGCACGCTACAATAAGGCGGATAAGGTGCCAGAGGTGTACGACCTGTATGCCATGGCCCACACTGGCTCTTACAAGAAAGTCAAGGCATTCTCTGCGTCTGACCTCGATGATCCAAAGAACTTCACCAACATCTCCGCCCATGAAAAGCTCGTGCAATATAGAGATCAGGGGAAGGCGAGGAAAGGGGAGGACTTTAACCCAAGCCAGGGTTGTTGATGATAACTGGTGGCGGGAGGTCCCATGGCTCCATAGCCATGGGAGATGGACTTATCCATTGTCCTAGCACTCTCCCGGAGATCAAGGCGCGCCAGTCGAGCTCCGCTCCTGAGATAAGGCCTCGTGAACGGCCAGTCCAACTCGCCATCAAGGTTAGTTATACGTACTCAGCTATCTTTCTCCATTACATTGTGTGCGCTTCCATCAATGATTACAAATGGTCATGTGAGTGGTGTTGCAGGCTGCTATACAGAGTGAGAGAGATAGAACGAAGAAACTTCTGGCGGAGGCGGCGGAGAGGCAGCGGGAGTTGGAGGAGAGGACGGCAAAGATGTTGGAGGAGGAGAGGGCACGGAATGACATGCAGGCAAGGGCCATGTATGAGCTCCTTGTGGTAAGTTTCTTCTGCAGATTACTTGCTAGTCTTAACATTTGAGTCTCATTACTAACTAGTATGACTCTGTTGTGAAAACCAAATGTGCAGTCTGTGTGCGAGAAGTCCGGTCAGACCGCTCCGCCGATGCCAGTGATTGCTCCTGGGAGCACGGTGAGTTTAATTTGAATGGACATTACTTGCTAGTCTTAACATTTGAGTGTCATAATGCTAACGAGACATTGGAAATGATCTTTGGTGCAGCTTAACTCCAGAAACGCATCGCACGATCCTTCTCCAGCTACCGGCACGAGCCAGCCCGCTCCTACACCTCCCTGATCACGGTAAGTTTCTCTAGACTTAGACTTAGCTTTATTTCCTCCAATATGCTTACCATAATGACCTAGAGTTAGCTTCCTTTCCTTCAAAATGACTAAATAAGCTTACTTATGTCAAAAATTGCATAATTAACTTAGTTAGCTCATAAACGATCCATTTTACCTAAGTTAGCTCTAATATGACTCATTTTACCTTAGTTAGCTTACAAGTGATCCAATTTATCCAAGTTAGCTCTAAAATGACCCATTTTAGTAGATTAGCTCGTAAATGATCCATTTTACCTACGTTAGCTTTAAAATGACCCATTTCACCTAGGTTAGCTCCAAAATGACCCATTTCACCTAGGTTAGCTCCAAAATGACCCATTTCACCTAGGTTAGCTCCAAAATGACCCATTTCACCTAGATTTGCTCCTAAACGATCAATTTCACGTAAGTTAGCTAAAAACGATCCATTTCACCTAAACTAGCTCTTAAATGATCCATTTCACCTAAGTTAGGTCATAAACGACCCATTTCAACTAAGTTAGCTCATAAAAGCTCATAAATGATCCATTTCACCTAAGTTAGCTCAAAAACGATCCATTTCACCTTACTTAGCTCAAAAACGATGCCCTTCACCTTAGTTAGCTCATAAATGACCCATTTCAACTAAGTTAGCTCATAAATGATCCATTTCACCAAATTTAGCTCATGAACAACCAATTTCAATCTAGTTAGCTCATATATGATCCATTTCACCTAAGTTAGCTCATAAATGACATATACTTCTAATTCTAGTCTTCTTCTTGTTCTATTCACCTATTTCTAACTTTCTTATTTACCATTTTGCAGATTTCACTCACTTCATGGAAGCTAGCTTGCTATGATGGAGTGCTTGCTTTTTCTTTGCTAAAACTTTGCATTGTGTCTAGCTTGCTATGATAGAACTTGCTATGTTGATGAAACTTTGCTATGTAATATGTATATGGAACAATGTGTATGGATGGAACTTGATGGAACTTGCTATGTTGATGAAACTTTGCTATGTAATATGTATATGGAATTATGTGCTGGATATGTGATATGTTTGCTGTTAAATATATCTATATATGTCATATATATATGCTGTGAAAATTGTTGGATTAAAAAAACAGAAAAAAGAGACAATATGCAGGCTCTTTGCCGTCTGCCACCGACGGCAAAGGGCTCTTTGCCATCAGCAGCGGACGGCAAAGAGGCCACGTGGCAGGCAACTGTGCTTCCTGGGAGGCTGACCAATTTGGTCAGTTTGCCTACAGTGGCTGACGGCAAAGGCTTTGCCGTCCGCAGTGGACGACAAAGGCCTGCCGTTAACCACCTAACGGAGTAACAGCGCATTTATTGCCGTCCATCTTCTTTGCCGTCCGCTGCTGATGGCAAAGGACCCTTTGCCGTCAGCTGCCCGAAGCAGACGGCAACGCAGCTCTTAGCTGTCCCCTACTTTGCCGTCACCTTTTGCCGTCCGCGGCTGACGGCAAAGGTCTTTGCCGTCCGCCATCCGTGCCTTTGCCGTCCGCCGTGGCAGATGGCAAAGTAGCAGATTCCTGTAGTGTTTATTTGAATTTGTGATAATGTGCGGCGTTTGCAGCTTACAACTAAATATTGAGCAATCTAAACAATACTATATATCGAACATTCTCACATTTCATTTGAATTTGTGGTGATGTGTGGTGTTTGCAACTCACATCTAAATACTTGTAGGCATAGGGGGCAGGGCACCATACATAATGTGATAAACACATTATACATATGAGACATGGTTTAATTATGAAGATCTAGCTAGAGCTAGAAATGTAATGTGATTTGAAATCAAAATAAAGTGGATTCAAAAAATCTAGTTCGAGTTCATATAGTACACATAGTTCATATGTAACTCGAGACTAATCATGTGGTGTGCTGTGAAGATAATACACAAACGATGGTTTAACTTGACAATAATGATGATTGTAGATCTTATTAAAACAGAGAAAGGAATTCAAATGCTTTGACTTGACAACAATCATTACTGTAGATCTTATTCAAATTTAGTTCATATTGAAGCGGTAGTATATACGTTTGGAATGCACTAAAACGTTCATTTGAGTAGTAGGTTGCATGCATTATACACATAACGAAATATTTTAATTGAACATAACATGAATTCAAAGTTTTGAATGACATTTGTAGTGCGCATTGATTTGGTACAGTACACGTTAGGCTTGTCCGGAAATTTCAACCCGCGCCTTGTTAGCCCGAAATATTTAAGATATATCTTTGTCTCGTTGTGCTCCGACAACTCCCTCCATCTCAACCCGCGTCTTGCTATTCCGAAATTACGACGCGCGCCAAAACTCCCACCTCCTGTGAAATCCTGACACGTGAAATGCCCGTGGTACCCCTGAACCGAAAGAACCGCCTCAAATCGGTGGGGGTACTTTCGTAACTTACCCCACATTTCAGACAAGCACGTCTCTAAACCATGGTTCCCCACTGCCATCCCATCCGCCCAACCATTCATACACCGAGGCCGCGAAAACCCACGACGAAATCCCACACCCTTCTCCATCCGCCACCTAGCCGGAGCCTCTTCCCCGACGACATCGTCCACAGCAACACCTCGACGTCCCTCATCCACCGTACCGGATGAGGATCCGTCGTCGATCTCATCGTCCCGCCGGTTTAGCCACCCCATCCTCCACCTCCAAGGAGCTACCCCGACGTTCCCCTCGTCTTTCGCGCCATCTCCATTCCCACACCACCGTCTTCACCTGCACCACCGGAAGAGCATCATCATCACCGTTTCCTTGGACGAAGCTGTGGCCTAATCGGCGCCACCAAAGAGGTTGTACACTAATCGCCGCATTTTCTTCTTGATTCGATCTCAGGGTGCTGCCAGCGCACGGTCCCGAGCCGACACGATGCGGATCCATCCACGGCGGCGTCGACGGCCACTTCCTCCATGGCGTCGCTCCCTCGGCGGCAACGTCCACATCAGTAGGAGCTGCTGCTTTAGCTCTCGCTCGCGCTGCTGCTCTGCTCTTGCTCCTGGTCCCCTGTCTGGTCTGCTCTTGCTATTGCTCTTGCTCGCACTGCTGCTCTCGCTCTTGCTCTTGCTTGCGATGCTGCTCCGATTTAGCTACACTTTAGTCGACTGAATCGATTTTTGGGTCAGTCAATTTTCAAGGGGTGGGCTCGCCGGGGTGAAGGAAGAACCAGCCGCAGCGGGGAGGGGGCTCGCCGGGGTGAAGCAAGAACCAGCCGCAGCGGGGAGGGGCCTCACTGGAGAGGTACCCCACTATCTATCTTAGGGTTCAGGATGGGGGCGGTGGTCGCCGGCGGTGGCGGGGCGTTGGCAGGGCGGTGTCGTGGGGATCACCGGAGAAAAAGCTCGGCATGGCGGGGCCTAGAGGGATGACCGGGGCGGCGGCGGACCGGCGGTGGGGAGTGTTTTCGGGGCGGGCGGGGCGGCGCACCGCGGGCCGCGGGCGGCGGGGGGCTGCTGTTTGGCCGGTGGTGGCTGGCGGCTCAGGGGGGTGGAGGTTGAAGATGAGCCGCATGCCCTTGATTTCGTATCCAATGGCTGCAAAATCGACTGACCAGAGATGAAAAAGTCAGTCGACGGACGTGTAGCCTCACCTTGCTAGTGCATTCAGTTTTGACAAAAAAATTCAGTTTGGACAGCAAAATTTAGTTTTGACAGTTAAGTTCAGTTTCGACAGTTAAGTTCTATTTCGACAGTTAAGTTCAGTTTCGACAGTTAAGTTCAGAGATGAGTGGCTGATGTATTTTACATCTAGCACTTTGTGGTTATGTATTTTACGTCATGTATTGGAGATGCTATTAGAATTCCACTCAGGTTAACATTGTTCGTTGTCTCTCTTGTCCTGCTTCAGCCTCGGCGTTGTCCAACTCACCGGAGCTGCTCCAATGATGAAACCCTCCATCACAGCGGAGCAGTACCTCGGGCTCTATCTCCAGATGCCTAAGAACTTCTTCCCCTCCTCCGACAGCAAAGTCAGCCGGAGCATCCTCACCGGCCAACCCTATCACGCTGAGATCGACATGGCTCGCCAAAGAGGTTGTACACTTGTTGCATCTCTTTTTTACTCTACATGTTATATATATTGTCCACTATGCACACGGATTTGTTCCTTTAGTGTCTCCTTGAAAGAAAAATGTTGGAATTTTAATTTTCACTTGTCCTGCTTTTCAAATTGCTATTCATGAAGCACAAGACTAAGAGATAGTAGCATAATAGCATTATAACCGTACATTTTCTTGTGGTTTGACTTAATCTCACCATGCTTCTTTGCATCCTGTGATCTTCCAATTGTTGTGAATCAAACACCTAGATTGGCAGAAATCCTGTGTTTTTAAATTCTCTGTTTTGCATGTGCATTCCTGTCCTATTCCTGTCTATTTCCTATCCCTCATTGTTGGAATCCTCCAATTCAAACGAGCCCTTACAGAATTACTTCTCTTACAGATAGTTGTCCAAAAAAACCTTGCATGGTTTGTCCCGCTCCTGCTGCGCCGTCGTCCACCCCAGCTCAGCTGCTCCAACGACAGAAGGGTCCAGCACAACAGGGATCCGTACTCCAGACTGTCTTTCGCCGCCTCAGATCTTCTTCTCCGCCGCTGGCAGCCATGAAAACTGCATTACCATCATCAACCGAGCAGATGACCTCGAGGACTACACGGGTCCGCAAGAGAGGTCGCACTCTTTCGTGTCTGCTTACCTTATGCATCGCTTAATATTACATGCTACTTTATCATCATGTTCACCAACTAGACTCGGAGTCAGCTCCAAACTAATGGTCAAACTTGAGTTTTTAAATGGTTGTGGGGTACATATCGGGGCCGCTATCAATAGTATCTATCTACTATCTGGTTAATCTATGGTGTCTACCATGAGTTTCATGTTGGGTGGGAAACAAACAGTAAAGAAGCCATTATCTGTATTTTTTAACTGAATCCATTATATTCCTGCTATTATTGGTTTTGGGTCTATCCATAGGGTGCTACCATCACTCTGGATTTCTGCATGCACTCCTTACATAATCTCACTATGTTTTATTCCTATGCATGACAGTTATTGTAAACAATGGAACTGAACATGTAGAGAAAAAGAGACGAGCCTTCCGTGGCAATAAAATTTCATGCAGACGTTGCTCCATGGTAGGCGCAAAGGCAGCCCCCCTTCACGCATTTCGGATTGTAATCGAGAGGAAGATATCTGTTCTGAGGGGGATTCAGAAGGAGAAGACAACTCCTATTTACCCCCTGAGGTCTTCGCTCTAACTTGGCATGCTGATGTTGGTTATATCATGCATATGGTGTCTTGCATTGCTTACTTTATACATCAAATATGTCATCTGCTTAGTTTAGACATCCTTTGTGCGAATGCCATCTGTTTAGTTTATTCATCGTTTATGTGAATTATGCAACGCCATCTTGTTTAGCCAGGCATCATATATGTGAATTTTGCAATGCCATCCTGCTTAGCCAGTCATCTTATATGTAAATTATATCAGGCCATCCTTTTTTTTCGTTACATATTACATTTGTCAACAATGTTAGTACATTCAACTGCTCTTCGTGTGCATCAGCCATTTGACACGGTGATGGCAAATTCTGGAGTGAAAACAAGGTCTTCAGAGCAGACTATGCTATCTGACGAAGCGCATATCTCGCTGGTTACGGATAGCTCCTCAGAGGAGGATTCAGAGACAGATGACCAGTCCTATTCCCCCCCCCCGAGGTGTATGCTCTAACTTGGCAGGGTTATGTTGCTCATATCGTGCGTATGGTGTCTCGCATTGCTATGTCATTTGATTAGTTTAGACATGCTTTGTGTGAATGCCACCTGTTCAGTGTCTAATTACCATATATGTGAATTATGCATTGCCATCTTGTTGCAAGACATTATATATGTGAATTATACAATGCTATCTTGTTGCAAAGGCATTATATATGTGAATTATGCAATGCCATGTTGTTTAGCCAATCATCATGTATGTGAATTATATCATGCTATCATTTTTTTGTATTACGTGTTCCATTTGTCGACAACGTTTGTATATTCAACTACTCTTCCTGTGCATCAGCCATTTGAAGCGGTGATGGAAGTATCTGGAGTGAAAACAAGGTATTCAGAGCAGACAATGCTACCTGCTGAAGCAGACATCTTGCTGGTTACAGAGAGCTCCTCAGAGGAGGATTCAGAGACTGATGACCAGTCCTATTTCCCCCCTGAGGTCTATGCTCAAACTTGGCAGGGTTATATTACCCATGTCATGCATGTTGTCTTGCATTGCTTAGTTTTTACATCATATATGGATTGCCATCTGCTTACTTGCTTACTATATAAATCATATATTTGAATTATATCATGCCATCATGTTTACATAGTACATACACATCATCTATCTGAATTATGGCATGGCAACCCATTTAATAAAGACATCATATAGTTATATCATCTCATCCTGTTTAGTGTTTACAGTCATCATATTTTGAATTATGGCATTCTATCCGTGAATGTATGTGAATTATGGCATGCCAACCTATTTAATAAACACATTATATAGTTATGTCATGTCATCCTGTTTACATAGTCTCATATTTTGAACTATGTCTTTCCATCTTTTTTAGTTAGCCATCATAATGTGAAATTGTGTCATGCTATCCTGTTTAGTTAGCCATCATATATGTGAAATTGTGTCATGCTATCCTGTTTGGTTAGACAACATAAATATGAATTATTTCATGCCCTCTTTTATTCCCCACTATCCATTGCACCTGTCTATCATACAATGTCTATACTTTCAATTACTTTTCTTGTTTATCAGCCATTTGAATTGGAGAGCGTGATGGCAGTATCTAAGGGAGTAACAACACGGTCTTCAGAAAAGATAGTGCTACCAGTTGATGCAGATAGAACCACGGTTGTACTTGCCCAAGGACCAGATCCACCACACATAACCCAGACTCTCGCAGATTGTACCCCTACCCAGTTGGACAGAGAACCAGCTACACCCCTTCTAACCCCAACCCCGGCAGATAGTAACCCAGTTCCAGTTGACACAACACCGTCTCCACCACAGAGCACCCAAACACGAGCAGTTAGTAAGGGAACTGCAGTGCCCAAAGCACGAGGACCACCACTCCGAATCCCAACTCAACGCTTAAAGGAGAAGAAGATTTGTTCTCAGGTCAGGTTCTGTAGCTATGGTTCATACTCCTTTGCTCTTGCATTACTGTATTTACTCATACCAACTATTTTCAAATTTGAAGGATGGAATTGAAACTCCAATGGCGCAACAGGTATGTTTTAAACCTGTTTCTTTAACTGGTTTGCTGTTGTAACCTGCTCTATGTTGATTTCAGTTTCAATTGAATAAACAGTTATGTTCTCATGTCATGCACATTACAAGTGTTGTTATTGCTCTATAGTTACCCACACTTATATTCTGTCTATTCTGCTTTGTCTTGAACAAATATTATTTGAACTGTGTCTCTATCTTGATTTGGCAACAAAAACTAGAATGATATAGACCATAAAGTGACCATGGTACATAGATATATGTTTGTTTCATGTTGTTATCCTGTCCACTTTACTACTGAACTCATTTACCAAAATGAGTTTCATATACAACATGGTAAACATGTGATGTGTCTGCTTGTTTCTCTTTTAGAATGCGGACAAAATATTGGAGAACAGTACCGCGTTATCCAATGGTAAAGGAAGTAATGCAGATAAGGTTCAAGATAGTGAGACATCCCTGTTGGTCTCCAAGAAAGCTGATAAAAACTATCTTGACGACAGTGAGGGAACCCAAAAGTCCTGTCTTGATGTAGTGTTCGAGTTACTGGCCACTACTGCTGGCACAAGCTCTTCGAACTCGCTGCCTGAATCAGTTCGTCTTCTTGAGTCTCAACTTCAAGTTGAAAGACATCGATCAGATGTGCTGCGACAGGAAGCTGAAGGACTGAGGAAGTCCCTGCAGAATTCAGATGCATATTTTCTTGTGCAATAGCAAGCGCTGGAGGATTTAAGCGCCAAACAAGGGAAAGTTAATAATCTTGCTAAGCATCTTGCCAGCATTATGGGTACCCAGGATATTGTTTCTTGAGATCTTCTGAAGTGGTTTTAGTTCTGGATTTGTTTTGCTGCGGCATTTATTTGCGCTGGTCGCCAACTTTGACAACCAGTGTATATGATATGCTGCTTTGTTCCCTATATTTGCACTGGTGGCGAACTTTGATGCCCAGTGGATGTAATATGTGTAATAGCCGTGATAGCCCAGTGTTAGTTGCTTGCTTATTTATTTCCTTGTTGTCTTGTTTATTTGTTTGCTTGTAGTCATTGCAGTTCTTTTTCCGCGGTTTGCTAGTGGCTGCAATAACCTATTTTTTAAAACTAGGCCACAATAACCATGGGCTAATATTTACTGTAGTGACACTGGGCCTCCTACTGGCCGTAGAAATAGTGGGCCTTCTACGGTGCGTAGAAACAATGGGCCTCCTACGGTGCGTAGAAACAATGGGCCTTCTGCGGGCCGTATCATCAATGGGCCTTATACGGGTCATATGATCGATTGGCCAAACATGGGCCAAATAGACCGCATTATGGCCGTAAATAGGCTAGAGTTGGAATCGTCCGTTCATGGGCCGACCATAACGGGCCATCGTTAATAGGTCATATTTGATGACGCTATGAAAATGGCCCAACGTATTAACAGACCACAAACGGGCCGACTGTAACTACGGGCTGAATTTGGCCCACAAGCAGAAAATGACAGTAACGGACCGTAAGTAAACGAATGCTGGAAATGATCCCAAGAATAAATGGGCTCTGAGAAGGCCGAAAGATAACATGGGCTGGAAACGGCCCAACGGAATAACGGGTCGTTAATGGGTAGAAAGTGATACATTGTTCATTACGGGCCAGTTTCACCACGGGTCGTTAATGGGTGTAAAGTGATACACTATTCATTACGGGCCAGTTTCAACACGGGCCGTTAATAGGCCAAGAGTTACATAGGGCCTCATATGGGCCGAAAGACGTCATGGGCCATACATGCACCAGAAGTAAAAATGGGCTGGAATCATATTTGATGGCCCAGATGACGCTACTGGGCCTAATTCGGATAGGGCGTAACAGGCCTTGGGTTAGCGGGCTATAAATGGGCTATATGTGAATAGGCCGTTAACACGCTTTCCATGGGCCGGCCCGCCACATTTTGACCAAGTCAAACAGGCCGGCCTTTTCACAGGAATGGGCCTCTATTGGGCCGTGCCACGTGTCGACGTATCATCGGCGCCTTCCGTCCAATGAGTGGATGACATCTGTCCCAACGATGAGCCGACACGTGTTTCCTCCAGCCAATGATGATTTTACACGTGGAAAATCCCCATTGGTCGGGGCTATTAACGGGTTATCGGATCCAAAACCCGACCTTATAGCTTAACGGCGTTCCGTTACGATGGATGCCACGTGTCAATCACCCTTGACGAAAGCACTTCTGTGACGCGTGATTTATCGTCATGGAAGTGGACACTTCCATGATGATAATTTTGGTAATGTCATGGAACACTTCTACGACAGCACAGGTATGACTATCTTGATTCTGTCATAAAATCGTCATGGATGTACATGCATGACAAAAAACGCGACCTACTATGACAAACACGTATCATCACGGAAGTGTATTTTTTTGTAGTGTTGGCCATGCTAGTTGAGCGCACTCGTTTGGAGAATCTCCAACATTCTCTCGACGAGCGCGCCTATCGACTGATCCCTGAGTCCATTCGACGTCCACGGCAATTGTTTCCACCGGAAACTCGGGTATTCTGCACACAGATTCAGAATCTTGCAGCCGCTGTGCCTATCACAGAGTCCATTCAGTCGTACCGTTCAGAGGCTGGAAGATGCCTGGAACAGATCAGGGCGCTGCTCTGAGCAGCGGGAGACCAGAACTTTGCTATGTCCCAGTCACGGAACAGAATCCACAGCAGATCGATAAGGGCATACACTGTTCAGTCCGCACACAGTCCTAGGTCGCCTTTGCGGCGTGAAGATCGTGAGCACCGCCGAGATTGGCGCCTGGGAAGAGCTCATGGAGAGTATGATCATGAGTACGCCCGCGACAACCACCGTTGAGCATCTTCGCCCCTTCCGAGGGATGGGTCATATGCGCCCCAGTGGTATGATGATAGGCATCCGCATGGAAATGACCGCAGAGTTCCAGTCGACCCCAGAGAGCCTGGCTTCGACATGACGTCAGTCCTTGTGCAAGGTTTGGTCGACCGAAACAGAGCATATAGAGAAGGGCTGGATAGAGATAAGCCCAGTGGAAGCAGGGTTCACGTTTCCGGCCTAGAGTATTTCGGAAGAGCCATCAGAGCCGATGAGATCCCTCATAAGTTCAGTATTGCAACTGGCGTTAGTAAGTTCACAGGAGAGTGAAAGCCTGACACTTGGCTCGAAGACTACCGAGTGGCTCTGC
Source organism: Triticum aestivum (assembly GCF_018294505.1). Classification (NCBI taxonomy): domain Eukaryota; kingdom Viridiplantae; phylum Streptophyta; class Magnoliopsida; order Poales; family Poaceae; genus Triticum; species Triticum aestivum. The sequence goes on from NC_057798.1 coordinate 228,607,995, forward strand.
ACATTGGTGGCGGCAGTGATGAGGTGGCCATGAAGCACCTCCCTCTGATGCTTGAAGGATCTGCTAGGGCCTGGCTGAATCACCTGGCCCTTGGGAGCATTTTGAGTTGGGATGAGTTGGGATGAGTTGGCCCGAGTGTTTACCAGAACATTTGGGGGCACCTTCAAGAGACCTGCTGGTCTACCAGAGTTGCAGCATTGCATGCAGAAACCGAATGAAACCTTGAGAGACTATATCCAGAGATGGATCACTCTGCACCATACAACGGAGAATGTGTCAGATCACCAAGCAGTCGGTGCCTTGAAGGAAGGCGTTTGCTACAGAGAGCTCAATCTGAAGTTCGGTCGGACCCGAGATATGTCCCTGACTCAGATGATGGAGATTGCCACCAAGTATGCTAATGGCAAAGAAGAAGACCGATTCCGGAGTGGTAAGAATAGACCAGTCGCCCAGGACATCGGAGGAGGAAATTCCAGTTGGAAGCAGAAGCGAAAGGCTGAGGCAGCAGGTCCTGCCGAGGCAGCAGTGTTGAATCAAGGAAAGTTCAAGGGGAAGCCCAAAGGGCCTTGGATCCCTAAGAAACTGTAGGATCAAGCAGGAAATGATGTGATGGATTTGTCGTGTCATATTCACACCAAAAAGGATGAGGAGGGGAACCTGATTCTCCCCAAGCATACGACTCGACAATGCCGACTCCTAATACAGAGCTTCCGAGAAAGCCAACCCAGTGAAAAGGACAAAGAGTCCGATAAGGAGGAAGACAAAGACGATGATGGTGGTTACCCCAATGTCAATGCCACGTTGGTGATTTTTGCTGATCTCGAGAGAAAAAGTTGACTGAAGGTCATTAACAGAGAGGTGAACATGGTTGCTTCGGCAACACCAAAGCATTTGAAGTGGTCAAAAACCCCTATTACATTCGACCAGTCCAACCACCCACCATGTGTTGCTACCCCTGGGTGGCAAGCGCTGGTGGTCGACCCGGTCGTTGGGGGCACTCGACTGACCAAGGTTTGATGGATGGTGGCAGTGGTCTGAACATCCTATACGCTGAGGCCCTCAAAAGAATGGGCATTCCGATGTCAAAGCTTAGTGAGAGCAACATGCGATTCCATGGAGTAATCCCAGGAAAGGAAGCCGACTCACTCGGTCAGATCACTCTTGACGTGGTTTTAGGTGATGAGAAGAATTACTGCAAGGAGAAGTTGACATTTGAGGTTGTGGATTTCCAGAGTGCTTATCATGCCATTTTGGGCAGACCTGCCTATGCTAGCTTCATGGCTCAACCGTGTTATGTGTACCTCAAGATGAAGATGCCAGGCCCCAGAGGCGTGATAACAGTCTTCGGTAACCGTCAAAGAGCAAAAGACTGTCTTCAAGACGGTGCAAAGATAGCAGATGAGCAGATGGCGGCCGTAGAGTTTCAAGAGTACCAGAAAACTGCAGATCCGAGTGATTTGCTGCGTGCCAAGAGGCCTGCCTTGGAGTTCGCATTTCAGTCGGCCGGTGAGACCAAGCCAGTCCACGTTCACCCGACCGACCCCAATACTGATCCGACCCATATCTCAACGACACTCGACAGCAAATAGGAAGAAGCACTCATCCAGTTCCTCTGTGAGAACTAGGACATCTTTGCATGGAAGCCATCTGACATGCCAGGTGTACCCAGGGAACTGGCTGAGCATCATTTGCAAGTCGACCCAAAGGAAAAACCCGTTGAGGAGCATCTCCGTCGGTCCGCCGTGGAGAAGAGAAAGGCAATTGGCGAGGAGGTGGCTTGGCTTCTGGCCACTGAGTTCATCTGCGAGATATATCACTCCGAGTTGCTTGCCAACATCGTTATGGTTCCCAAGAAAGATAAATCACTTCGAATGTGTATTGACTTCAAGCATATCAATCGGGCCTGCCCAAAAGATCATTTTCCTCTGCCCCACATCGACCAGATAGTCGACTCGACTGTGGGATGTGAACGACTGTCCTTTGTGGACGCTTATTCCGAGTACCATCAGATCCGACTGTATGGACCCGATGAGATAAAGACAGCTTTCATCACCCTGTTCGGGTGTTTTGGTTATGTTACTATGCCTTTTGGCCTCAAGAATGCTGGTGCAACATTCATGCGCATGATTTAGAAGTGCCTGCTCACTCAAATCAGTCGGAATGTGGAAGCATACATGGATGACATAGTGGTTAAGTCACGCAAAGGTTCCGACCTACTGACTGACCTTGCTGAAACCTTTGCTAATTTAAGAAGGTATGATATCAAGCTCAATCCATCAAAATGCACATTCGGAGTCCTTGGTGGAAATTTACTCGGTTTTCTCATTTCTGAACGAGGAATTGACGCGAATCCAGAGAAGATTGGCACAATCCTCCGAATGAAGCACCCAGTGCGTGTGCATGATGTTCAGAAGCTTACTGGTTGTTTGGCTGCATTGAGCCGGTTCATCTCACGCATCGGTGAAAAGGCGTTGCCTCTTTACCGACTGACGAAGAAGTCTGACAAGTTCGAGTGGAATGACGAAGCTGAAATAGCGTTTGAAGAGCTCAAAGCCCTAGTTTCAACCCAGCCCGTGCTTGCTGCTCCAGTTAGCAAGGAGCCTTTACTGCTTTACATTGCAGCCACGGGACAAGTTGTTAGCACAGTGCTCACAGTCAAGCGGGAAGAAGAAGGCAAAGCCTTCAAAGTTCAGCACCCTGTGTATTACATTTCAGAAGTCTTAACCCCGGGCAAGCAGAGATACCCTCACTATCAGAAGCTTGTTTATGGGATTTACGTGACCATGAAGAAGGTTGCAAACTATTTCTCTGATCTCTCAGTTTCAGTCGTCAGCAACGCTCCATTGTGAGAAATTCTGAATAACAGAGATGCAACTGGTCGAGTGGCAAAATGGGCGATTGAGCTTCTTCCTTTAGATATCAAGTTTGAGGCAAAGAAGGCCATCAAGTCTCAAGCAATTGCAGATTTCCTCACAGAGTGGATAGAACAACAGCAGCCGATTCAGATTCAGTCGCAACATTGGACCATGTTCTTTGATGGATCCAAGATGTTGAATGGCTCTGGCGTAGGAGTGGTTTTAGTGTCCCCACGAGGAGACATGCTCAGTTATGTCCTCCAGATTCACTTTCATTCTTCAAAAAATCAAGCTGAGTATGAGGCACTATTGTATGGGTTGCGTATGGCCATTTCACTCGGCGTCCGGCGCTTTATGGTCTATGGCGACTCAGACTAAGTGATTAATCAAGTAATGAAGGAATGGGACGTCAGGAGTCCCGCAATGGCCGGTTATTGCAATGTACTAAGAAAGTTAGAAAAGAAGTTTGAGGGGTTAGAGCTCCACCACATACCACGAATCAAGAATCAAGCTGTTGAGGATCTGGCGAAGATAGGTTCCACTCGGAAGCCTATCCCCAGCAACGTGTTCTTGGAGCATCACCATACCCCGTCAGTACAAGAAGATCCCTTCAAGGAAGATCCCCCGCAACCAATAAGTTCAACCGACCCGACTGAGATTGAGGTTCCAGCTGTGGTCGACTTGATCATGGAAGTCTTGGTGATCACGCCCGATTGGATGGTACCTTACATCGAGTACATTCTCAGACAGGAGCTCCCAGAGGATAAGGATGAAGCTCGCCAGATAGTCCGTCGATCCAAAGCCTTCACAGTGATAAAAGGACAGCTTTCTAGAGAAAGTGTCACAGGAGTGGCTCAGCGATGCATCACCCCAGAAGAAGGTCGAATGATCCTAAACGACATCCAATCGGGGACGTACGGTCACCATGCGTCCTCTCGGACCATCGTGGCCAAAGCATACCCAGGGGGATTCTATTGGCCTCGAGAAAATGAGATGGCAAAGGATATAGTTGACAAGTGCGCAGGTTGCCAATTCTACTCCACCATGCCCCACAAGCCTGCGTCTGCCTTGAAGATTATTCCACTCGTCTGGCCGTTTGCAGTCTGGGGATTGGATATGGTTGGACCCTTCAAGACCGACAGAAGTGGTTTCACCCATTTGCTTGTAGCAGTCGACAAGTTCACCAAGTGGATCAAAGCCAAGCCCATCAAAAACCTTGACACAGGCACTGCCGTCAGTTTCATCAAGGAGTTGATATTCAGATATGGAGTTCCTCACAGCATTATCATAGATAACGGCTCCAACTTTGAATGGGCAACTATGCGTCCGTTGCACACCAGCAGTTGAATGGGCAAGCAGAAAGGGCGAATGGTTTGATCCTTCAAGGGTTAAAACCCTGACTGATGCACAACCTCAAGCATGCTGCTAGAGCTTGGGTGACTGAATTACCGTCCGTCCTATGGGGACTGAGAACTACGCCAAACCGGTCGACTGAACGAACCCCTTTCTTCCTGGTGTACGATGCTAAGGTTGTGCTTCCGAGTGACTTGCTGCACAATGCCCCCTGAGTGGAACTCTCCTCAGAAGCTGAAGCAGAGTAGGCACGCGAAGACGCAGTCGATCTCCTAGATGAGGACGCAAGATGGCTTTGATTCGGTCGACCATCTATCAGCAAGATCTGCGTCGATTCCATGCTCGCAATGTCAGAGGTCGAGCAATTCAGGAAGAAGACCTTGTGCTCCGAGTGTATCAGAAACGGCCTCACAAGCTTGCTCCGGCCTGGGAAGGTCCCTTCACCATCACCAAGGTGCTTCACAATGGAGCGTACCACATCTACAACATAGCCAAGAACATGGACGAGCCACGCGCATGGAACACGGAGCTGCTTCATCCTTTCTATACCTAAAATCACTCGACCCGACGAGTTGTAATAAGAGTACTTCAGTTTGCTTTCCAAAGACAAGATTTTTACAGTATCATAATGATTGATTCCCCATAATCATTTGTGTCTGAATCCCCAAGTGGCCGGCTTAGCCGCGAACCTAATTCGCCTAAGTTAAAAACCATTCCGAGTGGAGAGCAATCCTCCCACTGAGAGGCTTAGCTGCGACCACGTACTCGCCTAAGTTAAAAAACATTCCGAGTGGAGAGCAATCCTCCCACTCGAAGGCTTAGCTGCGACCCCATACTCACCTAAGTTAAAAAACATTCCAAGTGTAGAGCAATCCTCCCACTCGGAGGCTTAGCTGCGACCCCGTACTTGCCTAAGTTAAAAAACATTCCGAGTGGAGAGCAATCCCCCCACTCGGGGGCTTAGCTGCGACTGTCGGTGTCAAAACCGGAGGATCTCGGGTAGGGGGTCCCGATCTGTGCGTCAAGGTTGATTGTAACAGGAAGCAAGGGACACAAATGTTTACCCAGGTTCGGGCCCTCTCGATGGAGGTAAAACCCTACTTCCTACTTGATTAATATTGAAGATATGGGTAGTACAAGAGTAGATCTATTATGAGATCATAGAGGCTAAACCCTAAGAGCTAGCCTATGATGGTATGATTGTAACTGTGATCGGCCATCTAAGGACCAACCTCTCCGGTTTATATAGACACCGAAGAGGACTAGGGTTTACATGGAGTCGTTTACAAGGAAGGAAACACAATATCCGGATCGCCAAGCTTGTCTTCCACGCAAAGGAGAGCCCCATCCGGACAAGGGCCGAAGTCTTGAGTCTTGTATCATCACGCTTCAATAGTCCAGACGTTATACACAGTCCGGCTATCCGGATACCCCCTAATCCAGGACTCCCTCAGTAGCCCCTGAACCAGGCTTCAATGACGATGAGTCCGGCGCGCAATATTGTCTTCAGCATTGCAAGGCGGGTTCCTTCTCCGAATACTCCTATGTAATATTGAACACTCGAATCGTGTCCGGATCCACAAAATGGTCTTCACACGCCACCGTAGAGAGAATGATATTTCACAAATGCAATCTGTTGACAACTTTTTAGACAACGCGACGTGTCATTACTGTCGGGTCATTATTCGAACCGTTTTCCTACAACCAGCCACAGCGGATATTGTGAGGCGGTTTCCCTGTCATGTCTTGTCAAAGCAGAGATCGTGTCCCCTTATCACGGGATTCTCATCAACACGGGTATGGGTAATCTAACTGCGCTGCTAATCGCGGTGAGTGGGGGTAGACGAGTTCCACCAGGCAAGTGGGGGGCGCAAAAAGCATTTACCGCCCCTATAAAGAGGTTAGGTCTCTTTCTCTTCACCCACGCCTTCTCCTTCCGTTAGCTCATTCCCCTCTGTTCGAGCCCTAACGCACAAGTACTCTTCTTCTCCGTCGAAGAGAGGTTTTCCAAAGATGTCTGATTCCGGAGCAGGAGGCAGATGGATGGCCTCGACCATCCAAGAGAAGGACATCAAGAAGCTCCGAGAGCCGGGTATCTGGCCCAGAATATCGGGCACCGTCTCCCACCGGCGGGACAGGTCGTCCCCACTCCGGAACCTCACAAGAGAGTCGTGTTCCTTCCCCATTTTGTCCATGGGCTCGGGTTTCCCCTTCCACCCATTTGTTCATGGAGTCATGTATTACTATGGGATCGATTTTCATGATCTTTCCCCCAACTTCTTCCTCAATATCACGACGTTCATCGTCGTGTGCGAGGCTTTTCTCCAGATCCCACCTCACTTCGGCCTGTGGCTGAAGATCTTTAACATGAAACCCAAGGTGGTGAGTGGCGAACATGCCGAGTGCAGCGGCGCCATGGAAAGCAAGATGCCCAAGGCCGCTTCGCCCAAGGGCGCTTTCAACGACCCCGTCAAGGAGTGGCAGCAGCAGTGGTTCAATATCACCGAACCACGCGGCAAAAAGTGGGCGGCAGCTCCAAAGTTACGATCCGCAGCTCCACTGCGGCTCATGTCCTGGCCCAAGAAGGGACCGAACTGGTCCTCGTCCGATGAGCTGTCACTGCTCCAGACGCGCGTTCAGAGCGTGCTTGACAGGGACGTCAAACTCATCGACATAGTCTAGATGATGCTAGTTCGCCTGGTTCTCCCCTGTCAGCGCCGAGCTTGCACTCTGTGGGAGTTCGACCCAACCGAGCACCAAATCCTTCAGGAGCTTTATGATTCCTCCCACAAGGATATCTAGAAGGTGCTCTTCAAGTCCAGCAAATCATGGTCGGGCTCCATCGAGGACCGTGGGTATCAATTATCCCATTCTGCCAGCCCGGTAAGTTACAGCTATGCTCTATCCATCCATGCTTCAGTTGGCGTGTCATGAGGGAGACATCTTAATCGTGTCTCATCGTGACCTCAGGGGTGGACAAAGAAGGTGGAGCGGATATATTGTCCAGCCCCACTGCCGGAGGAACCGGCCGGACCTCTTCTGACGAAGATGCTGGTCCCCGCGCCTTACGAGGCGCCAAAGAAAGAGGCCTCCAAGAAGGTCAAGAAGACCCGGAGTGGCCTCCGTCGCTGCGAGACTCCGGACGCAAAATCCGAAGACTCAAGCGATGCTCCTTCTTCAGAAGGCAAAGAGGAGGAAGCAGAGGAGGACGAGCCTCACTCTGAAGGTGGGAGGAAGCGTGGAGCTTCCCCATCCCTGGAGGCCGAATCGCCCAAGAGGGGGAAAGGTTCCCTCCCAGAGACATCCACCACGGCTGCCGACAGCAGCCCGGAGTGGGATCCCAGGGCTCAGCCCCTGGAGAAGTCGTAAGTATACGTAATCCGAACGTGCATATGCATTCGGGGTTGTTTTTGAATACAGTAGCTTTAACCATTGCCATATTTTGCACAGCCCGATGAGGTCTCGTGTCGGACAGTCCTCATCGGAGGATTCGCTGGGCTCAGACGCCTTGGTGAGCGAGATGCCTCCGCAGGCCCCTTCCCCAATGTCCAAGCGCGACACTGAGGTGTCATCTCGACAGGACCCGGACCAGGGAGGACATATCCCTGTTGCCGGACACACGGGGGCAGATAAGGCACCCGGGTCCTCTAAGGTTCTAGAGTCGAGCGAACAACCACCTTCAATGGTGGGAGGCTTGCCTACCCCGCCGGCATCCTCTATTTGAGCAGAGCTGCCCGGTGGTCTATTGATAGCGTTGAAGAACGCATCTATCGTCGATGAGCACCGGACTCTCATGGGCGCGGTGGTTGAGAAGATTCAGTCCGCGGAGAGTGGACTGAACGAGTCCTGCTTTGGCCTTATAAAGGCCTTTGAGGTATGTTTCCTAAGAAACCTTTGAGGAATTGTCATAATATGAGTAGTAGCCCCTGATACACTGTCCTGCGGAGAAGACGGAGCCGGGCAGGGGATCAAATCCTCTGCTTTCGCAGGAGCTTATGTGAATGACATATACCCCTTTATGTGAAAACAAGCTTCTGCCGAGAGGACGGCCGCTTATAATGCGGAAGTGTCCGAACTGAAGCAGAGCCTTGCACGGGCCAAGGAAGAACTCGGCCGTGTGAAGAAGCAGCTGGAAGACAAGCAAGGTATGTTGAAAACATTTGTCTTGAAGTTGGCACGAATGAATAGTTGTGCATAGTGAGAAGTATTTGTATTGTATGCTCTAGGAGCGAGTGCCGAATACGAGGCACTAAAGAAGGTTGTGGCCGATGCCAACAAGAAGGCTGATGCCGAATAGGAGCTTCGTGAAAAACACGAGGCCAGGGTCATCGCAGCTGAGAAAGAGCTCCAGGAAGCTGTGAAGAAAAGCGAGGGCTTGGAGCAGAGTCTAGTGGAGAAAGAATCCGAACTCGCCCAGGCTCTCGAGGCTGCAGAAGGTGCTCAGGAAGAAGCCTGAGGTTTTGTGCGGGACATTTAGGAGGCCCAAAAAGTTGTGGCTGGTAAGGCCTTCTATATTCTTAGCCCTTTGTACATGATAATGTGAAGAATCTTAAGCGGCAAGCTAAATTCTTATTTTTCCTGGGGCTTTTGCGGATCTTCCTCGCAGCATATCAGATGCCGTCCAATTCTACCGAACTGAGGAGAAGAAGTCTGCGGAAAGGGATTTCCGGTCGCAGTATTTGGCGCCGAACTATCCGGTGCCTTTTATTGATCAGCTGAAGCAGTTGGTCGAACTGCACCAGGCGGCCGAACTAGCCATGAAGGACTTAGTTGTCCGGCTGTGGCCTGCGGAGCCGATTCCGAGCAGTTACTTCGGGCTCGTGAAGAGGATTGTGGGCGCCTACCCTCGGCTAGATGCTATCAAACAATCAGCCTGTATAGAAGGTGCACGCATGGCATTTGCCCGTGCAAAAGTGCATTGGGGGAAGCTTGACGCGGAGAAGCTGATGACTGAGGGGCTGCCGGAGGGTAAGGAGCACCACAATCCCGAACTATACTATGAAGGTGTACTGAAAGGGGCCCGCCTTGCGCCGGATAAGTGTGCCAAAGACATTATATTTCCCCGAGGGCATTTGTGCCGCTTTTTGTAATTTTGGATAATGGCATTTTTATCATATATTGCCTGTTTTGTTTGAACATATGTTCTTCCTGTGCGGCTGTTTATTGTATGCAAATCCTGAGAGTTGGCCAGTCGTTGGATTCTGCCCCTCGTAAAAAGAATACGGGGGTGTTTTGGGATATATGTGAACACTCTTTACCCCATAGGTGGGTCCTTTTAAGTAGGTGTTTCTCTCCGCGAACCAGGCAATCGGACTATAAGGCTTTATTACTCTCACTTAGCCATAGGAATTCGAGTATGGTCGGCGCAGCCCCTAGTGTTTGGAAGGCCGAGCTAGGGGCTCTATTGGCGCCTGATCAGAAGACCGATCCGTCGCACTCTGCATTTATAATGGCATTGTGCGGAATAAATCTTTAAGGATTTTAGAACCTCTCGAACAGCTGACCAGCTCTCGCTGCATTATGACGGTCGGTTTTCGGCTTTCTCTACTGAGGTGCTCGTCCGGCTGAACTGGGACATAATCGCAGTAGTTCTCCCAGTGCTACCTTAGCCGATAGAACGGAACGTAAGGTACCAAAACATGGGAGCCGGGCAAACCCAACCAATGACCCAAGACATGATTCAGAGTTGATGCATATAGTGCTATAAGTTCGGGGTGCCGAGTGACCGAAAAGGTGGTCGGACTTTATTGCCGTACTGTGAAGCCCCTGGTGTAACCGGGCGAAGGCGAAGCGTGGCTGTCATTTTCGGCAAAGAGGCGTCGGCGATAAACGATGGTCGGTAAGTGTTATTTAAGTCTATGCATTGTAGTAGGATGATATGTCTATGCATATGAGTACGATGTATGAAAAGAGGTGTCTTTTGGCGGAACCTATGATGGCCGGACTGGAGGGGGTTGTGAGTGGATCAAGAGTGAACCCGAACTGCCTTCTACCTGCATGTTCCTGCCATTGTGTGTCCGGGCTGATTCCACGCCGCCAATCATGTTCTGTGTCAATCGTTAGTTTGTAAAGGCAAATGCTTGAAGGCAGCTGAGCGTCCTCTTGTGGTTGGTCCAAGGGTCCCTGATCGGACCTCGGTGGGGCCAGCCTTTATACTGTTAGGTAGCGCAGACTCCTCAATGGGTGTCTGGATAGTTGGCCTGAGTGATTTACCACGTGGAATCTAGTCAACGTGGTTTATCCCGTTGGCATACGGTAAACTACCGCATGGTGGGAAGGTGCCGAAGATTTATTCTTTGGCGTAGCATTTTTTTAGGTGATCCGAAGACAACCGTTAGAGTGGTGGGCCAATAAAGCTTGGCCTTTGCGCCTTGCATATTTTAGAAGATGTTATTCGTGGCTTCATACCCGTGCGGGCTTTGTGTGCTATGGAGCACCCGGACTACTAGGTCTAGAGGTACTGCAATTGACTTGTTGTGGTTGATGTGATCATGGGCGATCGGCCGTACTTTTATGCCCTGGGGGGGGGCTCTTCTCGAGACGCCTCCCCTTATTGTTTCCGGCGCACGACCAGCCACTTTGTTTTGAGGATCCGACATTCTCTATTGGTATGCCTTGCCGTCCTTCTAGGAGTACCATGAATTTCACACGGTTGATCGACTGTGTGGCTTGGGCCGAGTAGGCTTGAGCTGTTCTTTGTCCGTTTACCGGACTGAGAGTTGCTGGGCTTGGCACCAGTTTCCTTGTCTTGACGTTTATGACCCTTGCGGCGAGGCTTGAGCATGCCTCTTTGTGTGTTCTTCTTACTGTCTTGGACCGTAGTGATGTGTGGACGTCTGGGTCTGTGCCTGTGGTTCTCTTGCTTGGGTTGAGGTAGCCAGTTGTGCCGGGTATGCCCTTTCTTGGGGTGGTCGAGTCCGTACTTTTTGGTGGCCAGGATCTTGGTCCACCTGTCCACTAGCAGATATTGGTCAGCTTTGAGCTGCTCTTGCCGTGGCCATGAGCCGTCGCTTAAAGCGAACTTGTTCCACTGGATCTTTAGGCACGCCGAACTCATCCTTGTCGAGGCTTTCCTCGTCTTCGGAGGGGGGTGTGCAGTTGTCCCTCTTCGGGTATCCCACCATGGCCTGTCCGGCCTGCTTGAAGGTAGGCTGATCGGGGTTGTATTCCTCTTCGGCACCATCCAGTTTGCTTTCATCTCCGGGGCCGGTGTTGATGTGGCGGGGCTTGGAGCGGCGTCGAAGACGGCCATGCTTTGCTTTTCCTCCTGAGGGGTTATCCTTCGTTGCCTCATCGCCATTGGTTTCCTTCGGAGTGTCCCCCGTGTATATATCGTATGAGGAGGTGGCCGTCCACCGCCCTGTGAGCGGTGGCTCCTGTAATTCTCCTGCATCGTCGTCCATACCGTCGATGTCTTTGGAGTCGAAGTCAAGCACGTCGGTTAAATCATCGACCGTGGAAATGAAGTGGGTGGTGGGTGGGCAACGAATTCCGTCGTCGTCTGCTTCCCACTCAAGCCGGACATAGTTCAGCCCAGAGCCTCCTGACAAAGAGAGAGACTTTAATGAGTTCAGCATGTCGCCAAAGGGCGAGTGCTGAAAGATGTCCGCAACGGTGAACTCCATACCGGGGCCCAACCTGGCTCGACTGGCTCGGGAGTGCGCGGACAGGAACCAACATCCGGATGGGAATCCGGGGGTCCGAAGTCACAGGCCACCACAGAGGTGAGACCCATGTTCGGCTCTACCGCCGATGCGTGTGCGGCCTGCGGGACGGGGTCCAGCCCTCCGTCTTTAGGCAGCGCAGCCCGCTCCGGATTTAGATCCGAGGCTACTGCGGGGGTGATACCCCGAGCTTTGTCCGGCAGCAGGTCTAAGTCGTGCTCGTCGTGACTGTCCGGTGCTCCTGGCATGGGCCAAAATCCGTCGAGGATCAATTCTCCACGGATGTCCACCGAGTAGTTCAGGTTTCCGAACCTGATCTGGTGGCCAAGGGCGTAGCTGTCGATGTGCTCTAGGTGGCCAAGCAAATTGGCCCGCAGTGCGAAGCCGCCGAACACGAAGATTTGTCCGGGGAGAAAAGTCCCCCCCTGGACTGCGTCGTTGATGATTGAAGGTGCCATCAAACCTTGCAGCGACGACACAGAGGAACTCCCAATGAAAGCACCAATGTCGGTGTCAAAACCAGCGTATCTTGGGTATGGGGTCCCGATCTGTGCGTCAAGGCTGATGGTAACAGGAAGCAAGGGACACAGATGTTTACCCAGGTTCGGGCCCTCTCGATGGAGGTAAAACCCTACTTCCTGCTTGATTAATATTGAAGATATGGGTAGTACAAGAGTAGATCTACCATGAGATCGTAGAGGCTAACCCCTAAGAGCTAGCCTATGATGGTATGATTGTAATTGTGATTGGCCTTCTAAGGACCAACCTCTCCGGTTTATATAGACACCGGAGAGGACTAGTGTTTACATGGAGTCGGTTACAAGGAAGGAAACACAATATCCGGATCGCAAAGCTTGTCTTCCACGCAAAGGAGAGTCCCATCCGGACACGGGCCGAAGTCTTGAGTCTTGTATCATCATGCTTCAATAGTCCGGACGTTGCACACAGTCCGGCTGTCCGAATACCCCCTAATCCAGCACTCCCTCAGCGACCCCGTACTCGCCTAAGTTAAAAAACATTCCGAGTGGAGAGCAATCCTCCCACTCGGAGGCTTAGCTGCGACCCCGTACTCGTGTAAGCTAAAAAACATTCCGAGTGGAGAGCATTCCTCCCACTCGGGGGCTTAGCTGTGACCCTATACTCGCCTAAGTTAAAAATATTCCGAGTGGAGAGCAATCCTCCCACTCGGGGGCTTAGCTGCGACCCCGCACTCGCCTAAGTTAAAAACATTCCGAGTGGAGAGCAATCTTCCCACTTAGAGGCTTATTTGCGACCCCATACTCACCTAAGTTAAAAACATTCCGAGTGGAGAGAAATCCTCCCACTCGGGGGCTTAGCTGTGACCCGATACTCACCTAAGTTAGAAACATTCTGAGTGGAGAGCAATCCTCCCTCTTGAAGGCTTAGCTGCGACCCCATACTCGCCTAAGTGAAAAACATTCCGAGTGGAGACTCGGGGGCTTAGTTGCGACCCCGTACTCGCCTAAGTTAAAAACATTCCGAGTGGACAACAATCCTCCAATCGGGGGCTTACCTGCGACCCCGTACTCGCCTAAGTTAAAAACATTCTGAGTTGATAGCAATCCTCCCACTCGGGGACTTAGCTGCGACCCCGTACTCGCCTAAGTTAAAAACATTCCGAGTGCAGAGCAATCCTCCCATTTGGGGGCTTAGCTGCGACCCCGTACTCGCCTAAGATTAAAAAAATCCGAGTGGAGAGCAATCCTCCCACTCGAAGGCTTAGCTACGACCCCGTACTCGCCTAAGTTAAAAGACATTCGGAGTGGACAGCAATCCTCCCAGTCGGAGGCTTAGCTGCGACCCTGTACTCGCCTAAGTTAAAAACATTCCGAGTGGAGAGCAATCCTCCCACACAGAGGCTTAGCTGCGACCCCGTACTCGCCTAAGTTAAAAAACATTCCGAGTGGAGAGCAATCCTCCCACTCAGAGGCTTAGCTGTGACCCCGTACTCACCTAAGTTAAAAAACATTCCGAGAGGAGAACAATCCTCCCACTCGGGGACTTAGCTGCGACCCCGTACTCGCCTAAGTTAAAAAAAACATTCCGAGTGGAGAGCAATCCTCCCATTCGGGGGCTTAGCTGCGACCCCGTACTCGCCTAAGTTAAAAAAACATTCTGAGTGGAGAGCAATCCTCCCACTCGGAGGCTTAGCTGTGACCCTGTACTTGCCTAAGTTAAAAAACATTCTGAGTGGAGAGCAATCCTCCCACTCGAAGGGCTTAACTGCGACCCCGTACTCGCTTCAGTTAAAAACATTCCAATTGGAGAGCAATCCTCCCACTCGGGGGCTTAGCGGAGACCTTGTACTCGCCTAAGTCGCAAAGATCCTTTGAGCTATGCCACGAATAGAACGTACACTCCATCCCGATCTGCAAGGACGACAAGGTGTCGACTGAACACCGTGTCTGAGCTGCGCCACAAGTACAATGTACTCTCCATCCTGATCCGCAAGGACGACAAGGTGTCGACTGAACACCACATCTGAGCTGCGCCACAAGTACAATGTACTCAATGAAAGGTGGAAAGGTCAAGTTCACTCGAAATGGAAAGACATTCAAAAGCGATAAAGGCAAAGGCCATGGTATTCAAAGAAAACCAAGTTCAGATAAATCCCGCAAAAGTTCAAACCGCAATAGGCAGAAGTACTCAGGCATCAAGCCTGAAAGAATTTAATGGTTACATGACCACTCGGCATTCCGAGGCAAATAAAGGTTGAGCATAATGTTTGTTCACTTGGCGGCATGCGGAGGACTTGCTGGATCGCAAAAGCTGTCAAGGTCGATGCTGTCTGCGATGCGAGTGGCAGCGTCAAGGAAGGTGTCCATAAACGACTGGAAGCTGAGCTTCTTGGTGTTGGCATCCTTGAGAGCCATCAGCTTGTCTTCTCTGACATCCTTACAGTGCACTCGAACCAATGATAGAGCAACATCGGCGCCACAACGAGCAGATGACTTCTCCCATTCTTGCACTCGACCAGGGATTTGATTCAGTCGAGTCATCAGAGAGTCGAGATCCTGTGAGAGTTCCGTCTTAGGCCAGAGTTCAACGTCAATCCACGTCATTGCCACCTTCAGACCAGCGAGATAGTCCACAACACTGTCCAAGCGAGTGATACATCCATTTTACATCATGCTTTCATATCAATATTTATTGCATTATGTGATGTTATACACATTATGTCTCAATACTTATGGCTATTCTCTCTTATTTTACAAGGTTTACCATGAAGAGGGGGAATGCCGGCAGCTGGAATTCTGGCTGGAAAAGGAGCAAATATTGGAAACCTATTTTGCACAGCTCCAAAAATCCTGAAACTCCACGGAAGTTAATTTTTGGAATTAATAAGGAGCAAAGAAAACACCAGAGGGGGCCCACACCCTGGCCAGGAGGGTGGGGGCACGCCCACCCCTACTGGGCACGCCCCCTGTCTCATAGGGCCCCAGGTGCCTCTCCGGTGCCCATCTTCTTCTATATGAAAGCTTTTACCCTGAAAAAAATCAGAAGCAAACTTACGAGATGAAAGTCCGCCGCCAGGAGGCGGAACCTTGGCAGAACCAATCTAGGGCTCCGGTGGAGCTGTTCTGCCGGGGAAACTTCCCTCCGGGAGGGGGAAATCATCACCATCATCATCACCAACGATCCTCTCGTCGGGAGGGGGTCAATCTCCATCAACATCTTCACCAGCACCATCTTCTCTCAAAACCCTAGTTCACCTCTGGTATCCAATCTTGTATCAAAACCACAAATTGGTACCTATGGGTTGCTAGTAGTGTTGATTACTCCTTGTAGTTGATGCTAATTGGTTTACTTGGTGGAAGATCATATGTTCAGATCCTTAATGCATATTAATACTCCTCTGATTATGAACATGAATATGCTTTGTGAGTAATTACGTTTGTTCCTGAGGACATGGGTGAAGTCTTGCTATTAGTAGTCATGTGAATTTGGTATTCGTTCGATGTTTTGGTGAGATGTTTGTTGTCTCTCCTCTAGTGGTGTTATGTGAATGTCGACTACATGACACTTCACCATTATTTGGGCCTATAGGAAGGCATTGGGAAGTAATAAGTAGATGATGGGCTGCTAGAGTGACAGAAGCTTAAACCCAAGTTTATGTGTTGCTTCGTAAGGGGCTGATTTGGATCCATATGTCTAATGATGTGGTTAGGTTTACCTTAATACTTCTTTTGTAGTTGCGGATGCTTGCAATAGGGGTTAATCATAAGTGGGTTGCTTGTCCAAGTAAGGGCAGTAGCCAAGCACCAGTTCACCCACATATCAAGTTATCAAAGTACCGAACGTGAATCATATGAGCGTGATGAAAACTAGCTTGACGATAATTCCCATGTGTCCTCGGGAGTGCTTTCCTCATTATAAGAAATTTTCTAGGCTTGTCCTTTGCCACAAAAAGGATTGGGCCACATTTCTGCACTTTATTTACTTTCATTGCTTGTTACACGTTACAAGTTATCTTATCATAAAACTATCTGTTACATACAATTTTTGTGCTTGCAGAGAAAACCTTACTGAAAACTGCTTGTCATTTCCTTCTGCTCCTCGTTGGGTTCGACACTCTTACTTATTGAAAGGACTACGATAGATCCCCTATACTTGTGGGTCATCAAGACTCTTTTCTGCCGCTGTTGCCAGGGAGTGAAGCGCCTTTGGTGAGTGGAACTTGGTAAGGAAACATTTATATAGTGTGCTGAAATTTTCTGTCACTTGTTACTATGGAAACTAATCCTTTGAGGGGCTTGTTTGGGGTATCTTCACCCCGACCAGTAGAGCAAAGAGTTGCTCCTCAACCTCTGAACCTACTGAAAATATTTAATTTGAGATTCCTTCGGGTATGACAGAGAAACTGCTAGGTAATCCCTTTGTAGGAGATGGAACATTGCATCCCGATTTACACCTTATCTTTGTGGATGAAGTTTGTGGATTATTTAAGCTTGCAGGTATTCCCGATGATGTTGTCAAAAGGAAGGTCTTCCCTTTATCTTTGAAGGGAGATGCATTGACATGGTATAGGCTATGTGATGATACGTGTCACATCCCTAGCTTCTGGTGCTGCCTAGTGTTTGCATCATGTTTAATTTTTTGAAACTTGAATTGAGGAAATTTGGAAGCCTCAAAAACCCTAAATAAAAGAAGGGCAAAAACCCTAAAATCTCATTCATTGTTCCAAAATGCTCTTCTTAAATGTTTGATAATTTTGGCAAAGGGTTCTGGTCCCAACCAAAATATTGAACATTTTTAAAGGATTTATTTTTGGGACTTTGAATTTAAATCATTAGCTATTTGAATTTGAATTATATTCATATAATTAGAATATAATTTCAAATACCCCTGAAATATTTTATGAGCTTTTGGAAAAGTCCATCTAGCAAAATAAAAATATTCAGAGGAGTTTTTGGCATTGTTTGAATTATTTTAAATTCAAAACAGTGGCAAAATAAGTTGAAAAATAAAACAGAACAGAAATAAGAGAGAGAGGAGAAACCTACCTGGCCCAGCTCCTCCAGCCACTTACCTGGCGCCACCAACCGGCCCAGCACGGCCCAGCCCACCGCCGCTTCCTCCCCTGTCGTCTTCCTCCCTGCCAGGAGGACGGGCACGAGCCCGGCGCGCGCGGCCACGCGCCCCGGCCACCTCCTCCCTGCCTGGCTGCGTCCTCCTCCCCTGGACGTCTCCCGCAATGCCACGACATCTCCTGGACCCTCCTCGCTCGCTCCCTCACCCTCACTTTCCCCCTGGATCCCTCTCTCTTCCCCACCAAGCGGAGCTCGTCGCCGCCGACGCTGTTACCGCGGCCACAGCCACCCCCTTGCTCCCCTGACCTGTCCAAGAGCTCCGGGACGTCTTCCTCATCCTCTCCACCAAGCCATGGAACTACGGACGCGCCACAACGTCGCCGGCATCGCCGTTTCCATCACCGGCCGCCGAGGATCTTCACCGTCAATTCGCCACCATCGTCGCTTCCCCGAGCCCGCTAACCATCCATACGGCACCGCTGTGAGCCCCCGGTCATCTTCCCCCTAATCCCGCCTCCGTTTGATTGCCGTAGCCGCCGCCCCCTTGCTAAGAGCAGCCGCCGCCGCATGGGATCGTCGCCGGCGAAACCCCGGTGACCATTTGGTCACGGGCGTGCACCCGTTGTGCTTGCCGCGACCCGTAGAGCCCCTCCAGCGCCTCAGCTCCCTCCTTTGTGAGCAGCAGCGTCGAAACGCCCGACGCCCGAACTCCGGCCGCCGCCAGGAGCTCGTTTCCGGCGAACCCCGGCCTCCCTGTGCCCAGCTGCGTGCGCCCCTAGATGCGCGGGAGCATGGGCTCCCTCTTAGTGCCCTCAGCGCGACCAGCCGCGGGCTGTAGCGCCGTCCCGAGCAACTCCGGCGAGGTCTCGCTGTCGCCGTGGTCGCCGGCGTCACTTGCTGACGTGGCTGGCTTAATTAGCCACTAAACACCGCACCATGTCACTGACACCTAGGCCCCACGCTTTAATTAATCTCAGTTTATTTTCTGTTTAGTTTAATCTAATTACAGTGGCCCCACGCGTCAGTTTTTACCGTGCTGACGTGGCCGTTGACTGGGCCCACACGTCAGCGGCACTAACCAGCCCGAGTCACTGACCAGTGGACCCCACTGGTCAGGTTTGACCCGGACCAGCCCCTGTTGACCTGCTGACGTCATGATGATGTCAGGCTGACGCAGTAATGTTTTCTGGATTTATTTTGATTCAGAAAATTCCAGAAATTGTATAAACTTCTAAAAATCATAGAAATTCAACCGTAGCTCAGAATTAAATAAGTTATATATGAAAAATTATCAGAAAAATTCAGGGAATCCATCTGTACCATTTTCATGCATGTTTGAGAAATGTTTGTCCTCTGTTTTGGACAAAACAAATAAAGGGCATTTAAATAATCATATATGGAGTTGGAATTTGAATTATGTATTCAAACCAACTTCATTTAAATCATAGCTAGGTGCATTAGCCCAAAACACATTCATATTGCCATGTCATAGCATGCATCATACGGTGCATTGCATTGATCGTGTTTCTTCTGTGTTTGCCGGTGTTGTTCCCCCTCGGTAGACGCTGTACCGATGATGTGATCGTTGACACTGATGAAGACTCAATGTTATCTTCAGAAGTGCCAGGCAAGCAAAACCCCCTTGTTCATTCCGATACAATCCCACTCTCTCGCTCCTGCTCTCTTTTACTGCATTAGGACAACAACGATTCAACTGTTACATGTTGCGGTAGTTGAACCCCTTTATCCTCTGCATGACCTGTCATTGCCACAGTAAATAGATGAAACCCACTAGCATGAGTAGGAGTTGTTTGAGCCCTGATGTGCCTACTCATTCATGCTTGTTTGTCATGCCTGCTACTGCTTAGAGTTGAGTCAGGTCTGATTCATCGGGGATAAATTGGAAGTGTGTAAACATGTCCTACTGTTGAGAGCTAAGTGTGTGAACACGATTTGGTAAAGGTAGCGGTGAGAGGCCATGTAGGAGTACATGGTGGGTTGTCTCATTGCAGCCGTCCTCAGGAACTGAGTTCTGTGTTTGTGATCCATGAACAGTTACTACCACACATTGGGCTCCGGGCGCTCCAAGCTCTCTCGACTTATTAATCAACTTGATCTCTGTCCAGGAGTTGCAACTAGTTTCTGGTGTTTGTAGGTAGTGTTAGTAGTCTACCAAGTGGCACCCGGTACAGGTGGGCTTGGGACAGACTAGGCACCGTGGCACGGTGTACCAAGCATAGATCCACCCGTCGAGGTGGGCTTGGGAACCCTGCTCACATCGTTTGGGGCCGTGAGCGACACCCCGGCCGGATCTCCTTACGGATGGAACCCGAATAGGCGATAAACCTGGACGAGAGACTTGTATGGTTAGTCAGGTCGTGGCCGACTCCCTCGCCCGACTTCCGCTTGAAGGTTGCCGAGGTACATGATGTGTACAGGGCGATAAGTGGCGAAAGCGTGTGTGAAGAAGTACACCCCTGCAGGGTTATCATTATCTATTCGAATTGCCGGATTCCTCAGATATGGAAACTTGGACCCCTTGCATAGTTCATAGACAAGTGAAAGTGGATACTTTAAAATACGCAAGATAAGCATGAGTGCTATGGATGGCGTTCTCGTAGGGAGACGGGGGCGGATCCATAGTGGTGTATTGATATGGTGGATATGTGGACTCGTGTGCGCCACCTCAAAGAGTTACATTGCAGTCGTAGTTCAGGTTAGCCACCGAGTCAAAGCTGGCTTGCTGCAGTTAAACCCCACCATCCCCTTTGTTGATAATGATGCATATGTAGTTAGTTCTGATGTAAGTCTTGCTGGGTACATTTGTACTCACGTTTGCCTATTTTATGTTTTGCAGAGAGACTTTAGTCTCACTAGTAGTTTCGCATGGACTTTGACGTTTAGCTTGTTACCTCAGCTACGATCTTGTGCCCTCGGCAGGATCTGGTAGATAGTCAGGCTTCTCAGCCTTTTTCATTTGTAGATGTCTGTACTCAGACATGTTAAGCTTCCGCTTGTGTTTTGACTTGTATGCTCTGAATGTTGGGTCATGAGACCCATGATTGTAATATCTCGCTCCTCGGAGCCTATTGAATAAATACTTGAGTTGTAGAGTCATGTTGTGATGCCATGTTGTATTTGCACATATCGAGCATATTGTGTGTATGTTATTGAAATGCTTGGTATGTGTGGGATCTGACTATCTAGTTGTTTATCCTTAGTAGCCTCTCTTACCGGGAAATGTCTCCTAGTGTTTCCACTGAGCCATGGTAGCTTGCTACTGGTCCGGAACACTTAGGCTGGCCGGCATGTGTCCTTCTTCGTTCCTGTGTCTGTCCCTTCGGGGAAATGTCACGCGATGAATACCGGAGTCCTGTTAGCCCATTGCAGCCCGGTTCACCGGAGTCCTGCTAGCCCAGTGCTACAGCCTGGATTCACTCGCTGATGACCGACACGTTCGATGCTGGGTCATGGATGCCTGTCCCTGTAAGTTTGTGCCACTTTGGGTTTACGACTAGCCATGTCAGCCCGGGCTCCTTATCATATGGATGCTAGTGACACTATCATATACTTGTGCCAAAAGGCGCAAACGGTCCCGGGCAAAGGTAAGGCGACACCCGTGGGAATACCGTGCGTGAGGCCGCAAAGTGATATGAGGTGTTACATGCTAGATCGATGTGGCATTGAGTCGGGGTCCTGACAGCTTTGGTATCAGAGCTTGACTGCCTGTAGGATTACCAAGCCAAACTGGTCGAAGTTGTGTCTAGAAATGCTTTAGTTATGTAAGGGAATTGATTGTGGGATGGAATGTAAGGCTCTTTTTACTCCTTACACCTTATGCCCTTCTACTCTGAGTCATCTTATCTTTCCTACGGGGTTAAGAAACTAGGCTTTCTCTTCTTTCTATCAGGATCACGTGTTACTAATCCGTAGACTTATAAGATTGTTGGATTTAAGCTTGAGTTCAGTTCCTACGACTTCTGTATGTTAACTGTTGATCTCGAAACCTTGATATTTTGCTTCCAAGTGGTTATGCCACCATTTTTGTGAATGTCTCCAATCTTTTCTGAGCATTTACAGCCGTTATGCTGTCCAAGTCATCGCAGGTTTCTAAATAATCTGATGCAATTGCAAAATCCTTCCCTCTGTTTTCGATGACCTTTGGGCCAGGTTAACCACACTAATTGCTGAGTTGAGGTATTTATTGCCTTGGCATATATGTTGGAGCTATTTTATGACCCCAGGTGTCTCGGAGCATTACCTAGTAATCTAGCCATGATTGTGTCCTAGTGTGATGATTCTGGCCATTATTCTCGAAAGCATCCCGTGATGCCACTTAGTAGTAGGTATTCTATTCCTGGGTTTTGAACCCGAGATTTACCCTATTTACTTCATGTTGATAGTGTTTGCTAGTTCCTTTAGGTTATTAGTAACCTTTGCGATAGTCCTCGAGGTTCGTGGTACATCCTTCTTCCAATTACCATGAACCATTCTTGGCAGGAGTTCTTCTGAACCAAAAGATGACAACAAGAGTGCTCTCGATGAGTTCTCCATTTTATATTGTGACTCTGCCAGTTCTACCTTCCGCATGGATTATCCGGAAGAAATTTGTTGAACTTGGTTCGACATACTAATCTATGCATCCACAACTCAGAAAGTCATATGTTCCTTTGAGTTGTCCCTCTTTGATTGTCTTCTGACCTCGTCTATCAATTGATAGTCAGGAGTAGTCGCGCATCTGTGGTCAATGATGCCTTTTACTTCTGTGGTCCGTCAAGCCATTCTATCCGAAATGAATAGGAGAAACAAACTCCAGAACCTCATCCATATTTAGGATTGGGTCAAAGTAGTTGTGTTCCGCAGATCAAGTTGCAATCCAGCTTCTGGTCTGTTCTACCTTGAGGTATTACCATCTTTATATCAGGAATATCATTGGAATTGCACACCCTCTTATGAATTCTTGTTGCAGTGATACTTCTTGCCATCATTATTCATTTCTCGGCTTCCGTGTTGTTACAACCGGAATGTCGACGGGTGAACTATGATGTGTGAAATCAGTACCCCTAGCAACTAGTTGCTTGGTAGTAAATGGACAATATTCTCATTCCTAGCATGTTGGTTATTGAATCACCATTCTAAGATAGATTGTGCTACCTAGTCCTTATTTCCTGGTGCACTCTTTGATTGATGAGTTAGGATTTTGTCAAGTCCTCGCTCATTTGATCATATCATCTTGCCCTGAAAAGCAAGATTGTTCTCGAGCTTAGTAACATATCGGTGGTTCGTGATTTTCCGTATATCTTCTCGGAAGTATCACCAGGTTGTCACCTGACTGCTATGTTGAGCTCGTGACCAAGTTGGTTTTCGAAACCACCCTTTCTCCAAGAATCAGTGTTGGATACCCCTGAGCTAGTTGGTTAAGCTAAATGACAACTTGGAGAGTTGGAAGATAAAAGCTTACCTAACCTAGTTCGTTTCAAAGGGATATCCTGGTGTTGGTGTGTTTTGAAGAAAGATGATATCTTCATCGATTGGTCCCTGTGATCAGTTGTTGGACCTATTGTCTTATAAAAATTTTGATTTGAGTATGGGCTATCGTCAAATCAATTTAGAACCAACGATGTTTGTAATGTTGTCTTACTCGTGGTTTTTCCTCGAGCATACACCATTATATCTTTTGGTCTGACCAATGCTATCACTGTGTTCACATAGTTGTGGAATTCCATCTTCATGGGAATCTTGATGACTTGTTGTTGAGCTCATCAGCAGCATTTTATCCTCTCCATGATTCATGTTGTACATCTAAGTTAGCATTGGAAACTTGTGTAAGCATTTTCTTCATGACCATTTGTGAAGCATATGTTTGGATGAAAGAAGCGACTTTCTTTGACTCATGTGCATTTGGTGCAAGTTGCCGCTGTGAGTTCGAGAAAGATTGTTTTTGTTTCCTCTGGTACCATCCCAAGTCAGTCACGCATATGCGAAGTACTCTATAGTTTGATAGGTTGGCCGCCTTCATTCTATATGTGTTTCCTAGCACACCAAGCCACTGATTGATTTGTTCAAGGAGAAGAAGTTCCTTCTTAAGAGCATGCCTTATGCAAGGAATTCGATATCCTCAATGATGGTTCCCTACCAGAACTCGGTAGTGTTTTATCGTAAGACTACCATGTGATCATGTTTGTCTGAGACAACATGTTCACATGTGTGTAGCAGAACCAGCTCATGTTTTGGAGCTTGCTATCGTAGTTCATTCCCCGAAAATCTCGCAACGTCATCTTGTTGATTTGTGTTGCCAACTTTCATTTTTCTTCCTAGACTTGATGAGTCTAGAATATTCTGACACCAACCAGATCTGAATCTCAGGCAGATATGATGGTTGGGACATTTCCCAAGAACTATAATATTGGTCTCCCGATAACCGGTAAAGTGGATGTCGTGGCCAACACACCCCGCCGGAAGACTTATTGTTGTAGTATCTTGATTGAAGAAGTTGGCCACCTCCCCATAAGGATCTCGTAGAACTTATTCTAGTAGTTGATCCTTATGGATTCTTGTGCTCCCGAAGTCCGACCTTTTACTTGATGTTCTAGATATCAAACCATAATTATCTATGGATTACACTAGCACATCAAGGAGCACATTAGAAGCGGAGTGCTAAATGTCTCTCGGTCGATCATCCAGATTTTATTTCCTTGGCCCCGCCAAGGGTGAAATCTAAGAAAGTGTTATCTTCCTTTGCATCTGCATCATCCATCATCATTCATCATGGTAGCAAGTTGTGTTGCCAGGATCCTTGACACGGATATTGGTAAAATCTTGATGATTATGGAAATGCTCAAGTTCTTGAGAGCACGGGCAAGTGCTAGGTTTGATCGTCGGCATTAACTGTATAGTGCTCTCAGTTTCCTCGGCAATGCTATGACCTTTTCAAACAGTGAATTCACTCTCTATTGTTGGGTTCTTCCCCAGTTACCAGAATCATTCCCAGCATTTGCATTTTGTTCCCAGCTTGCACCGCCAATGTGCCATTCTACCATGGGTCCCTTCCATTTCCGGTGGTAAGCAAATTCTTCCAATACGTTGTCTTCAACAAGGTAATCCACATCATCCAAGTCCGAGTATGCCATTCTACCGACCCCCTCCAAACGATCGCTCGAGAATTGCCTTAGGCTGGTTTAAAGAGTTTCAATGATCTCTGAATCAAAGGTAATTCTTTTTGCCACTTAAGGGGATATATCTATGAGTCACCATCCCTAAGGTGCCTCGTTGTGGTATCATGGCAACTCAACTCCTCGCTACGTTGACAATTGTTTACCACCTTTTTAAGTGAGGAATTGTTGTCTACCTAGTGAACCCTCGTCATCTGTTGCACTCCATCCCTCTAGAGGTGTGCTTCGTCTCCCAGCTCGAGAGACGTTGCAATGTCTCATCCCATGAGTTGATCCTGAGTTGTTCGGTCTTCGAGAAGATAGATTCTTCTAGAGTTTTCCTTCCCTCTTCTCGTCATGTTAGCTGGAGTTCTCAGAGGAAGACGTCGAGACAAAGATGGTGATTGAATCAACGTTCATTTGAAGTGCAACCTGGATCGTGAACATTGTACTAGTTTGCGTTTCCCCTTCATCTTACCCTACGCTTGAATCTCGGGACGAGATTCTTGTTTAGTGGGGGCGAGTTGTCACATCCCTAGCTTCTGGTGCTGCCTAGTGTTTGCATCATGTTTAATTTTTTGAAACTTGAATTGAGGAAATTTGGAAGCCTCAAAAACCCTAAATAAAAGAAGGGCAAAACCCTAAAATCTCATTCATTGTTCCAAAATGCTCTTCTTAAATGTTTGATAATTTTGGCAAAGGGTTCTGGTCCCAACCAAAATATTGAACATTTTTAAAGGATTTATTTTTGGGACTTTGAATTTAAATCATTAGCTATTTGAATTTGAATTATATTCATATAATTAGAATATAATTTCAAATACCCCTGAAATATTTTATGAGCTTTTGGAAAAGTCCATCTAGCAAAATAAAAATATTCAGAGGAGTTTTTGGCATTGTTGAATTATTTAAATTCAAAACAGTGGCAAAATAAGTTGAAAAATAAAACAGAACAGAAATAAGAGAGAGAGGAGAAACCTACCTGGCCCAGCTCCTCCAGCCACTTACCTGGCGCCACCAACCGGCCCAGCACGGCCCAGCCCACCGCCGCTTCCTCCCCTGTCGTCTTCCTCCCTGCCAGGAGGACGGGCACGAGCCCGGCGCGCGCGGCCACGCGCCCCGGCCACCTCCTCCCTGCCTGGCTGCCTCCTCCTCCCCTGGACGTCTCCTGCAATGCCACGACATCTCCTGGACCCTCCTTGCTCGCTCCCTCACCCTCACTTTCCCCCTGGATCCCTCTCTCTTCGCCACCAAGCGGAGCTCGTCGCCGCCAACGCTGTTACCGCGGCCACAGCCACCCCCTTGCTCCCCTGACCTGTCCAAGAGCTCCGGGACGTCTTCCTCATCCTCTCCACCAAGCCATGGAACTACGGACGCGCCACAACGTCGCCGGCATCGCCGTTTCCATCGCCGGCCGCCGAGGATCTTCACCGTCAATTCGCCACCATCGTCGCTTCCCCGAGCCCGCTAACCATCCCTACGGCACCGCTGTGAGCCCCCGGTCATCTTCCCCCTAATCCCGCCTCCGTTTGATTGCCGTAGCCGCCGCCCCCTTGCTAACAGCAGACGCCACCGCATGGGATCGTCGCCGGCGAAACCCCGGTGACCATTTGGTCACGACCATGCACCCGTTGTGCTTGCCGCGACCCGTAGAGCCCCTCCAGCGCCTCAGCTCCCTCGTTTGTGAGCAGCAGCGTCGAAACGCCCGACGCTCGAACTCCGGCCGCCGCCAGGAGCTCGTTTCCGGCGAACCCCGGCCTCCCTGTGCCCAGCTGCGTGCGCCCCTAGATGCGCAGGAGCACGGGCTCCCTCTTAGTGCCCTCAGCGCGACCAGCCGCGGGCTGCAGCGCCGTCCCGAGCAACTCCGGTGAGGTCTCGCCGTCGCCGTGGTCGCCGGCAGCACTTTCTGACGTGGCTGGCTTAATTAGCCACTAAACACCGCACCATGTCACTGACACCTAGGCCCCATGCTTTAATTAATGTTAGTTTATTTTCTGTTTAGTTTAATCTAATTACAGTGGCCCCACGCGTTAGTTTTGACCTTGCTGACGTGGCCGTTGACTGGGCCCACACGTCAGTGGCACTAACCAGCCCCATTCACTGACCAGTGGACCCCACTGGTCAGGTTTGACCCGGACCAGCCCCTGTTGACCTGCTGACGTCATGATGATGTCAGGCTGACGCAGTAATGTTTTCTGGATTTATTTTTATTCAGAAAATTCCAGAAATTGTATAAACTTCTAAAAATCATAGAAATTCAACTGTAGCTCAGAATTAAATAAGTTATATATGAAAAATTATCAGAAAAATTCAGGGAATCCATCTGTACCATTTTCATGCATGTTTGAGCAATGTTTGTCCTCTGTTTTGGACAAAACAAATAAAGGTCATTTAAATAATCATATATGGAGTTGGAATTTGAATTATGTATTCAAACCAACTTCATTTAAATCATAGCTAGGTGCATTAGCCCAAAACACATTCATATTGCCATGTCATAGAATGCATCATACTGTGCATTGCATTGATCGTGTTTCTTCTGTGTTTGCTGGTGTTGTTCCCCCTCGGTAGACGCTGTACCGACGATGTGATCGTTGACACTGATGAAGACTCAATGTTATCTTCAGAAGTGCCAGGCAAGCAAATCCCCCTTGTTCATTCCGATACAATCCCACTCTCTCGCTCCTGCTCTCTTTTACTGCATTAGGACAACAATGATTCAACTGTTACATGTTGCGATAGTTGAACCCCTTTATCCTCTGCATGACCTGTCATTGCCACAGTAAATAGATGAAACCCACTAGCATGAGTAGGAGTTGTTTGAGCCCTGATGTGCCTACTCATTCATGCTTGTTTGTCATGCCTGCTACTGCTTAGAGTTGAGTCAGGTCTGATTCATCGGGGATGAATTGGAAGTGTGTAAACATGTCCTACTATTGAGAGCTAAGTGTGTGAACACGATTTGGTAAAGGTAGCGGTGAGAGGCCCTGTAGGAGTACATGGTGGGTTGTCTCATTGCAGCCATCCTCAGGAACTGAGTTCTGTTTTGTGATCCATGAACAGTTACTACCACACATTGGGCTCCGGGCGCTCCAAGCTCTCTCGACTTATTAATCAACTTGATCTCTGTCCAGGAGTTGCAACTAGTTTCTGGAGTTTGTAGGTAGTGTTAGTAGTCTACCAAGTGGCACTCGGTACAGGTGGGCTTGGGACAGACTAGGCACCGTGGCACGGTGTACCAAGCGTAGATCCACCCATCGAGGTGGGATTGGGAACCCTGCTCACATCGTTTGGGGCCGTGAGCGACACCCCGGCCGGATCTCCTTGCGGATGGAACCCGAATAGGCGATAAACCTGGACGAGAGACTTGTATGGTTAGTCAGGTCGTGGCCGACTCCCTCGCCCGGCTTCCGCTTGAAGGTTGCCGAGGTACATGACGTGTACAGGGCGATAAGTGGCGAAAGCGTGTGTGAAGAAGTACACCCCTGCAGGGTTATCATTATCTATTCGAATAGCCGGATTCCTCGGATATGGAAACTTGGACCCCTTGCATAGTTCATAGACAAGTGAAAGTGGGTACTTTAAAATACGCAAGATAAGCGTGAGTGCTATGGATGGCGTTCTCGTAGGGAGACGGGAGCGGATCCATAGTGGTGTATTGATATGGTGGATATGTGGACTCGTGTGCGCCACCTCAAAGAGTTACATTGCAGTCGTAGTTCAGGTTAGCCACCGAGTCAAAGCTGGCTTGCTGCAGTTAAACCCCACCATCCCCTTTGTTGATAATGATGCATATGTAGTTAGTTCTGATGTAAGTCTTGCTGGGTACATTTGTACTCACGTTTGCCTATTTTATGTTTTGCAGAGAGACTTTAGTCTCACTAGTAGTTCCGCATGGACTTCGACGTTTAGCTTGTTACCTCAGCTACGATCTTGTGCCCTCGGCAGGATCTGGTAGATAGTCAGGCTTCTCAGCCTTTTTCATTTGTAGATATCTGTACTCAGACATGTTAAGCTTCCGCTTGTGTTTTGACTTGTATGCTCTGAATGTTGGGTCATGAGACCCATGATTGTAATATCTCGCTCCTCGGAGCCTATTGAATAAATACTTGAGTTGTAGAGTCATGTTGTGATGCCATGTTGTATTTGCACATATCGAGCATATTGTGTGTATGTTATTGAAATTCTTGGTATGTGTGGGATCTGACTATCTAGTTGTTTATCCTTAGTAGCCTCTCTTACCGGGAAATGTCTCCTAGTGTTTCCACTGAGCCATGGTAGCTTGCTACTGCTCCGGAACACTTAGGCTGGCCGGCATGTGTCCTTCTTCGTTCTTGTGTCTGTCCCTTCGGGGAAATGTCACGCGATGAATACCGGAGTCCTGTTAGCCCGCTGCAGCCCGGTTCATCGGAGTCCTGCTAGCCCAGTGCTACAGCCTGGATTCACTCGCTGATGACCGACACGTTCGATGCTGGGTCATGGATGCCTATCCCTGTAAGTTTGTGCCACTTTGGGTTTATGACTAGCCATGTCAGCCCGGGCTCCTTATCATATGGATGCTAGCGACACTATCATATACGTGTGCCAAAAGGCGCAAACGGTCCCGGGCAAAGGTAAGGCGACACCCAGCCAGGTTGAGTAGGAGTTGTTTGAGCCCTGATGTGCCTACTCATTCATGCTTGTTTGTCATGCCTGCTACTGCTTAGAGTTGAGTCAGGTCTGATTCATCGGGGATGAATCAGAGGCGTGTGAACATGTCCTACTGCGTGTGAGCTAAGTGTGTGAACACGATTTGGTAAAGGTAGCGGTGAGAGGCCATGTAGGAGTACATGGTGTGTTGTCTCATTGCAGCCGTCCTCAGGAACTGAGTTCTGTGTTTGTGATCCATGATCAGTTACTACCACACATTGGGCTCCGGGCGCTCCAAGCTCTCTCGACTTATTAATCAACTTGATCTCTGTCCAGGAGTTGCAACTAGTTTCTGGGGTTTGTAGGTAGTGTTAGTAGTCTACCAAGTGGCACCCGGTACAGGTGGGCTTGGGACAGACTAGGCACCATGGCACGGTGTACCAAGTGGCACCCGGATGGTGGGCTTGGGAACCCTGCTCACATCGTTTGGGGCCGTGAGCGAAACCCCGGCCGGATCTCCTTGCGGATGGAACCCGAATAGGCGACAAACCTGGACGAGAGACTTGTTTGGTTAGTCAGGTCGTGGCCGACTCCCTCGCCCGGCTTCCGCTTGAAGGTTGCCGAGGTACATGACGTGTACAGGGCGATAAGTGGCGAAAGCGTGTGTGAAGAAGTACACCCCTGCAGGGTTATCATTATCTATTCGAATAGCCGGATTCCTCGGATATGGAAACTTGGACCCCTTGCATAGTTCATAGACAAGTGAAAGTGGATACTCTAAAATACGCAAGATAAGCGTCAGTGCTATGGATGGCGTTCTCGTAGGGAGACGGGAGCGGATCCATAGTGGTGTATTGATATGGTGAATATGTGGACTCGTGTGCGCCACCTCAAAAGACTTACTTGCAGTCGTAGTTCAGGATAGCCACCGAGTCAAAGCTGGCTTGCTGCAGTTAAACCCCACCACCCCTTTGTTGATAATGATGCATATGTAGATAGTTCTGATGTAAGTCTTGCTGGGTACATTTGTACTCACGTTGCTTAATTTATGTTTTTGCAGAGAGACTTCGGTCTCGCTAGTAGTACCGCGTGGACTTCGACGTTTAGCTTGTTACCTCAGCTATGATCTTGTGCCCTCGGAAGGATCTGGTGGATAGTCAGGCTTTTCAGCCTTTTTCATTTATAGTTGTCTGTACTCAGACATGTTAAGCTTCCGCTTGTGCTTTGACTTGTATGCTCTGATTGTTGGGTCATGAGACCCATGTTTGTAATATCTCGCTCCTCGGAGCCTATTGAATAAATACTTGAGTCATAGAGTCATTTTGTGATGCCATGTTGTATTTGCACATATCGAGCATGTTGTGTGTATGTTATTGAAATGCTTGGTATGTGTGGGATCTGACTATCTAGTTGTTTATCCTTAGTAGCCTCTCTTACCGGGAAATGTCTCCTAGTGTTTCCACCGAGCCATGGTAGCTTGCTACTGCTCCGGAACACTTAGGCTGGCCGGCATGTGTCCTTCTTCGTTCCTGTGTCTGTCCCTTTGGGGAAATGTCACGCGATGAATACCGGAGTCCTGTTAGCCCGCTACAGCCCGGTTCACCGGAGTCCTGCTAGCCCAGTGCTACAGCCTGGATTCACTCGCTGATGATCGACACGTTCGATGCTTGGTCATGGATGCCTGTCCCTGTAAGTTTGTGCCACTTTGGGTTTACGACTAGCCATGTCAGCCCGGGCTCCTTATCATATGGATGCTAGCGACACTGTCATATACGTGTGCCAAAAGGCGCAAACGGTCCCGGGCAAAGGTAAGGCGACACCCGTGGGAATACCGTGCGTGAGGCCGCAAAGTGATATGAGGTGTTACATGCTAGATCGATGTGGCATTGAGTCGGGGTCCTGACAGCTTTGGTATCAGAGCTTGACTGCCTGTAGGATTACCAAGCCAAACTGGTCGAAGTTGAGTCTAGAAGTTCTTTAGTTATGTAAGGGAATTGATTGTGGGATGGAACGTAAGGCTCTTTTTACTCCTTACACCTTATGCCCTTCTGATCTGAGTCATCTTATCTTTCCTACGGGGTTAAGGAACTAGGCTTTCTCTTCTATCTATCAGGATGACGTGTTACTAATCCGTAGACTTGTAGGATTGATGGTTCTAATCTCAGTCAGTTCCTACTACTTCCGTATGTTAATTGTTGATCTCCAAACCTTATTATTGTGCTTCTGAGTGGTTATGCCACCATTTTGTTGGATGTCTCAAATCATTTTGAGCATTTACAGCCGTTACGCTGTCCGAGTCATCCCAGGTTTCCAAAGAGTCTGATGCATTTGCAAAATCCTTTTCCTCTGGTTTCAATGTCTTTTTAGGCCAGGTTAATCACACAAATTGTTGAGTTGAGGTACTCTACTTCCTCGACCTTTATGTTGGAGTTATTATTATGACCCTAGGTGTCTCAGGGGATCATCTAGTAGTCTAGCCATGTTTTGTGTTCCCAGTGTGATCATTCTGGCCGTCATCCTCGAAAGCATCCCGTGATGCCACTTAGTTAGTAGGCATTTCACTTCTGAGTTTTGAACCCGAGATTCACCCTACTTACTTCATGTTGATAGTGTTGCTAGTTCCTTTAGATTATTAGTAACCTTTGCATTAGTCCTCGAGGTCCGTGTATATCCTTCTTCCAAATACCATGAACCACTTACGGCAGAAGTTTGTTGGATCAAAAGATCACAACAGGAGTGCTCTCGATGGGTTCTCCATTTTATATTGTGACTCTGCCAGTTCAACCTTTCTGCATAGGTTATCCGGAAGAAACATGTTGAGCTTTGCTCGACATACTAATCTATGCATCCACAACACAGAAAGATATAAGTTCCTTTGAGTTGTCCCTCTCTTTACTTGTCTTCTGACCTTCGTCTATCAATTGATAGTCAGGAGTAATTGTGCATTCGTGTTCACCGATGCTCGTTATTCTTGTGGTCCGTCAAGCCGTTCTAGTTCAGAATGACTAGGAGAAACAAACTCTGGTACCTCATCCATATCCAGGATTGGGTCAAAGCAGTTGTGTTTCGTAGATCAAATACTAATCCAGCTCTTGTTCTGTTCTACCTTGGAGTATCACCATCTTTATATTAAGGTTATCATGGGAATTGCACACCATCCTATGAACTCTTGATACAGTGATACTCTCTCCATCATTATTCATTTCTCGGTTCCCGTGTTGTTGCAACCGGAATGTCGACAAGTGAATCATGATGTGTGAAATCAATACTCCTAGCAACCTTGTTGCTTGGTAGTTAAATGGACAACAACCTCATTCTTAGCGTGCCGATTATTGAATTATCATTCTAAGACTAATCGTGCTACCTAGTCCTTATTTCCGGTGCACCCTTCGATCAATGAGTTAGGATTGTGCCAATCCCTCGCTCTTTTGATCATATCATCTTGCCCTGAAAAGCAAGATTGTTCTCGATCTTAGTAACATATCGGTGGTTCGTGATTTTCCGAATATCTTCTCGGTAGTATCACCAGGTTGTCACCTGACCGCTATGTTGAGTTCGTGATCAAGTTGGTTTATTCCTGTAAACCACCCTTTCTCCAAGAATCCGTGTTGGATACCCCTGAGCTAGTTGGTTAAGCTAAACAACAACTTGGAGATTTGGAAGATAATAGCTTGTCCGACTTAGTTCATTCCAAAGGGATATCTTTGTGTGTGTGTGTGTGTGTTGAAGAAAGATGATATCTTCATTGATTGATCTTCGCGATCAATTGCTGGACCTATCGTCCTAACCAAAACTTTGGTTTGAGTGTGGGCTATCATCAAATCAGACCAGAACCAACGATATTCGTAATGTTGTCTTACTCGTGGTTGATTCCTCGAGCATACACCATTATATCTTTTGGGTCTGACCAATGCTATCACTTGTTTACATAATTATGGAATTCCATTTACATGGAAATCTCGATGACTTGTTGTTGAGCCCATCAGCAGCATTTTGTCTCCTCTATGATTCGTGTTGAACATCCAGCTAGTGTTGGAAAAAAAAAATTTAACACATTTCTTCATGCTAGTTCATGAAGCATATGTTCGGATGTAAGAAGTGACTTCCTCCAGTTCATGAGCATTGATGCAAGTTGCCGCCATGGATTTGAGAAAGTCAATGTTGCTTCCTCTGGAATCATCGCAAGTCAGTCATGCACACGTGCGAAGTATTCTGTGGTCTGGAGACTTGCAACCTGCATTCCATATGTGTCCCGAGCACACCAAGCCACAAACTGATTTGTTCCAGGAAAAGGAATTCCTTCATAAGAGCTAACCCGGGCTTATACAAGGACTTCGATATCCTCGATGATGGTTCCCAACCTGAACTCGGTAGTGTTTTATTGTAAGACTACCACGGGATCATGTTTGTCTGGGACAACGTGTTCACGTGTTTGTAGCAGAACCAGCTCATGTTTTGGAGCCTACTATCATAGTTCATTTCCCAAGAATCTCGCAACGTTATCTCGTCGAATTGTGTTGCAAACTTTCATTTTTCTTCCTAGACTCGATGAGTCTGGAATATCCTGACACCAACCAGATCTGAATCTCAGGCAGATATGATGGTTGGAACATTTCCCAAGAACTATAATACTGGTCCCTCGATAACCGGTAAAGTGGATGTCATGGCCAACACACCCAGCCGGAAGACCTATTATTGCAGTATCTTGATTGAAGAAGTTGGCCACCTTCCCATAAGGACTTCGTAGGATTTACTCCCTAGTTGTGCCTTATGATTTTTGTCTTCCCGAAGTCCGACCTTTTACTTGATGTTCTAGATATCAAACCATTTTAATAAATGGGTTGCGCTAGCACATCAAGGAGAACATTAGAAGCGGAGTGCTAAATGTCTCTCGGTCGATCATCCGGATTTCGATCTTTTGGCCTCGCTAAGGTGAAATCCGAGAAGGTTATCTTCCTTTGTATCTGCATCATCCATCGCTGTTCATCATGGTAGTACATTGTGTTGCCATGATCCTTGACACGGATGTTGGTAAAACCTTGATGATTATGGAAATGCTCAAGTTCTTGAGAGCACGCACAAGCGCTAGGTGTTATCTTCGGCACTAACTGGGTTTGCTCTCAGCATTCCTCGGTTATGCTATAACTTTTCAAACAGTGGATTCACTCTCTATTGTTGGGTTCTTCCCCAGTTACCAGAATCATTCCCAGCATTTGCATTTTGTTCCCAGCTTGCACCGCCAATGTGCCATTCTACCATGGGTCCCTTCCATTTCCGGTGGTAAGCAAAATCATCTATGACATTGTCTTCAACAAGGTAATCCACATCATCCATTCTGGTCCGAGTATGCCATTCTACCGAACCCCTGCAAACGATCGCTCGAGATTTTCCTTAGGCTGGTATAAAGAGTTTCAATGATCCTTGAATCAAAGGTAATTCTTTTTGCCACTTAAGGGGATATTTCTACGAGTCACCATCCCTAAGGTGCCCCATTATGGTATCATGGCAATTCAACTCCTCGCTACATTGACAACCGATCACCACATTCTTAAGTCTGGAATTGTTGTCTACTTAGCGAGCCCTCGTCATCTGTCTCACTCCATTTCTTCAGATGTATGCTTCGTGTCTCAGCTCAAGAGATGTTGCTATGACTCACTTTGTGAGCTGATCCTAAGTTGATTGATCTTCGAGAAGATCGATTCTTCCGGAGTTGTCCTTTTCCTCTTGCTGTCATGCTAGTTGGAGTTCTCAGAGCAAGACGACGAGACAAGGATGGTGATTGAATCAACGTTCATTTGAAGTGCAACCTGGATCATGAAGATTGTGCTAGTTGCGTTCCCCCTTCACCTTACCCTACGCTTAAATCTCGGGACGAGATTTTTGTTTAGTGGGGGTGAGTTGTCACATCCCTAGCTTCTGGTGCTGTCTAGTGTTTGCATCTTGCTTGCATCATGTTTAAATTTTTGAAACCTGAACTGAGGAATTTTGGAAGCCTCAAAAACTTAAATAAAAGAGGGGCAAAAACCCTAAAATCTCATTCATTGTTCCAAAATGCTCTTCTTAGATGTTTAATATTTTTGGCAAGGGTTTTGATCCAAACCAAAAATAATGAACATTTTAAAAGGATTTATTTTTGGGACTTTGAATTTAAATCATTAGCTATTTGAATTTGAATTATATTCATATAATTAGAATATAATTTCAAATACCCCTGAAATATTTTATGAGCTTTTGGAAAAGTCCATCTAGCAAAATAAAAATATTCAGAGGAGTTTTTGGCATTGTTTGAATTATTTTAAATTCAAAACAGTGGCAAAACAAATTTAAAGAAAATAAAAGAGAACAGAAATATAAAACAGAGCAGAACTTACCTGGCCTTACCTGGCAGCCCGCTGGCCGGCCCAGCACTGTGCTGGCCCGTGCCAGCCACCTGCTTCCTCCCGCCAGAGCAGGCAGGCAGCTGCCTGTCGGCCGCGCGCGCCGCCGTGCGCCACCTCCTGCCTGGTTGCCTCCCTCCTCGATGCGCCTGGAGACGCCACGATACCCCTGGCCTCTCTCTCACTCTCCCTGGAACCCCTCGCGCTCTCCCTCGCTCCTCCCCCTCCTCTGCTCTCTCTCCCTCACGCGCCCGAGCAGAGCTCGTCGCCGCCGCTTGCTGCTGCCGCAGCCACCGCCTCCCCCTCGCTTCTCTGACCAGCCCACGAGCTCCGCCTAGAACCCGAGCACCTCTCCGCCAACCCACGCAAGGCCGGAGGACCCCAAGACGACGCCGCGACCCTTCTTCCCCGTCCACGGCCGCCGGATGCTGCCGCCCGATTCGTCGTCCACAGGGCCTCCCTGAGCTCGCCGTCTTCTTCAACCGACTCCCCATGAGCTCCTCTTCCGCCTCCCCCTTCCCGTTCTCGCTCTCGAGCACCACAGCAACAGCACTGAGCTCGGCCGCACCCGCCGTCGCCACCGCACATCGCCGTCGTGGCCACAGCCACGTTGGATCGATCCTGAGCACGTCATCGTCTCCGCCGCACTCGCACGAGCCCGTAGCACTCCTCACGCGCCTTGCCGTGCCCCCTAGCATTGGAGCCGACCTCGTCCGAACTCCGGCGACCGCCAAGGTCATCGTCGGCGACAACTCCGGCCACCCCAGGCCCAGCTGCCACCACCACCCGATGCGGACGTGCATCTGCATCATGTAGATGCCCTCCGCCGGCCGTTTGGTCGCCGGAGACACAAACCCGAGGCTCGCCACCGCGGCTGGCCTCGCCGGCGTCAAGCTGCCGGTGGGTTTGACCCCACTGACTCGGGATTTAACCCTGTTGGACTTCCCCAGGGTCACTGACAGGTGGGCCTGGCCCCTGCTAACTTTTGGTTAAATTAATAACTAATTTTAGTTAAGCCACTGACTCACTGACATGCGGGCCCGGCCCGACTAATTAAACTAGGTTAGGTTTAAGTTATATTAGGATTAGCCATAGTCACTGACCAGTGGGCCCCACTGGTCAGGTTTGACCGGACCAGCCCCTGTTGACCTGCTAACGTCATGCCAACGTCATGCTGACGCAGTAAATGCTTTCTGGAGTTTTAAATAAATCAGAAATGATTTATTTATTTCAGAAAATATCCAAAACTTCAAAAATTCATAGAAATTCAACCGTAACTCCAAATGAAATAAATTATATATGAAAAATTATCAGAAAAATTCAAGGAATCCATCTGTACTATTTTCATGCATGTTAGAACAATTTATAGCTGCTGTTTAGGACAATTCAATTAAATGGCATTTAAATAATCACATGTGGAGTTTGAATTTGAACCTAGGGTTCAAACCAACTCCATTTAACTTGCTGCTAGTTGCATTAGCTCAAATCACATCATATTGCCATGTCACATTCATGCATCATATTGTGCATTGCATTGATTGTATTTCTTCTTTGTTGCCGGTATTGTCCCCTCTCGATAGACGTGTACCGGCGATGTGATCGATGACACCGATGAAGAGCTATACTATCTTCAGAAGTGCCAGGCAAGCAAAACCCCCTTGTTCATTCCGATACAATCCTACTCTCTCACCCTGCTCTCTTTTACTGCATTAGGGCAACAACGAGTCATTTGTTACTTGCTGCGGTAGCTGAACCCCTTTATCCTCTGGAGTTATAACATTCAGAGCATACAAGTCAAAGCACATGCGGAAGCTTAACATGTCTGAGTACAGACATCTATAAATGAAAAGGCTGAGAAGCCTGATTATCTACCAGATCCTGCCGAGGGCACAAGATCGTAGCTGAGGTAACAAGTTAAATGTCGAAGTCCATGCAGAACTACTAGTGAGACTAAAGTCTCTCTGCAAAACATAAAATAGGCAAACGTGAGTACAAATGTACCCAGCAAGACTTACATCAGAACTAACTACATATGCATCATTATCCACAAAGGGGATGGTGGGGTTTAACTGCAGCAAGCCAGCTTTAACTCGGTGGCTATCCTGAACTACGACTGCAAGTAACTCTTTGAGGTGGCGCACACGAGTCCACATATTCAGCAAATCAATACACCACTATGGATCCACTCCCGTCTCCCTACGAGAAAGCCATCCATAGCACTCACGCTTATCTTGCGTATTTTAGAGTATCCACTTTCACTTGTCTATGAACTGTACAGGCAACCCAGAAGTCCTTTACCGCGGACATGGCTATTCGAATAGATAATGTTAACCCTGCAGGGGTGTACTTCTTCACACACGCTTTCGCCACTTATCGCCCTGTACATGTCATGTACCTCGGCAACCTTCAAGCGGAAGCCGGGCGAGGGAGTCGGCCACGACCTGACTAACCAAACAAGTCTCTCGTCCAGGTTTATCGCCTATTCGGGTTCCATCCGCAAGGAGATCCGGCCGGGGTGTCGCTCACGGCCCCAAACGATGTGAGCAGGGTTCCCAAGCCCACCTCGACGGGTGGATCCACGCTTGGTACACCGTGCCACTGTGCCTAGTCTGTCCCATGCCCACCTGTACCGGGTGCCACTTGGTAGACTACTAACACTACCTACAAACACCAGAAACTAGTTGCAACTCCTGGACAGAGATCGAGTTGATTAATAAGTCGAGAGAGCTTGGAGCTCCCGGAGCCCAATGTGTGGTAGTAACTGATCATGGATCACAAACACAGAACTCAGTTCCTGAGGACGGCTGCAATGAGACAACCCACCATGTACTCCTACATGGACTCTCACCGCTACCTTTACCAAATCGTGTTCACACACTTAGCTCTCACACAGTAGGACATGTCCACCACATTCCAATTCATCCCCGATGAATCAGACCTGACTCAACTCTAAGCAGTAGCAGGCATGACAAACAAGCATGAATGAGTAGGCACATCAGGGCTCAAACAACTCCTACTCATGCTAGTGGGTTTCATCTATTTACTGTGGCAATGACAGGTCATGCAGAGGATAAAGGGGTTCAACTACCGCAGCAAGTAACAAATGACTCATTGTTGTCCTAATGCAGTAAAAGAGAGAAGGGCGAGAGAGTAGGATTGTATCGGAATGAACAAGGGGGTTTTGCTTTCCTGGCACTTCTGAAGACAATATAGCTCTTCATTGGTGTCATCGATCACATCGCCGGTATCACGTCTATCGAGAGGGGGCAATCACCGGCAACTAAGGAAAAACACAATCAATGCAATGCACAATATGATGCATGAATGTGACACGGCAATATGTTGTGGTTTGTGCTAATGCAACTAAAACCAGATTACCAAGCCAAACTGGTCGAAGTTGAGTCTAGAAATGCTTTAGTTATATAAGGGAATTGATTGTGGGATGGAACGTAAGGCTCTTTTTACTCCTTATACCTTATGCCTTCTGATCTGAGTCATCTTATCTTTCCTACGGGGTTAAGAAACTAGGCGTTTTCTTCTTTCTATCAGGATCACGTGTTACTAATCCGTAGACCTATAGGATTGATGGTTCTAAGCTTGAGTTCGGTTCCTACTATCTTTTGTATGTTAACTGTTGATCTCGAAACCTTGATATTGTGCTTCTGAGTGGTAATGCCACCATTTTTGTGATTGTCTCAAATCTTTTGAGCATTTACAGCCGTTATGCTGTCCGAGTCATCCCAGGTTTCCAAAGAGTCTGATGCATTTGCAAAATCCTTTCCCTCTGGTTTCAATGTTCCTTTATGCCAGCTCAATCACACTAATTGTTGAGTTGAGGTATTCTATTGCCTTGACATTTATGTGGGAGTTATTATTATGACCCTAGTTGTCTTAGGGGATCATCTAGTAATTTAGCCATGATTCGTGTCCCAGTGTGATGATTCTGGCCATCATTCTCGTAAGCATCCCGTGATGCCACTTAGTTAGTAGGCATTTCACTTCTGGGTTTTGAACCCGAGATTCACCCTACCTACTTCATGTTGATAGTAATTGCTAGCTCCCTTAGGTTATTAGTAACCTTTGCGATAGTCCTTGAAGTCCGTGGTATCTTCTTCTTCCTAATACCATGAACTACTTATGGCAGAAGCTCCTCGTTGAACTGAAATATCACAACAGGAATATTCTTGATGAGTTCTCCATTATATATTGTGGCTCTGCCAGTTCTACCTTTCTGCATGGGTTATCCGGAAGAAATATGTTGAACTTCGTTCGACATGCTAAACCATGCATCCACAACTCAGAAAATCGTATGTTCCTTTGAGTTGTCCCTCTTTAGTTGTCTTCTGACCCTCGTCTATCAATTGATAGTCAAGATTATGTGTGCATTCGTTCATCGATGCCTATTACTCTTGTGGTCTGTCAAGCCATTCTATTCCGGAATGACTAGGAGGAACAAACTCCAGTACCTCATCCATATCTAGGATTTGGTCAAAGCAATTGTATTCCGCAGATCAAAATGCCAATCCAACTTTCGTTCTGTTCCACCTCGGAGTATCACCCTCTTTCATCACAAGAGTATCGTGAGAATTGCACACCCTCTTATAAATTCTTGATATAGTGATACTTCTCGCCATCATTATTGATTCCTCGGTTCTGTGTTGTCGCAACCGGGTTGCCGACAAGTGAATCGTGATGTGTGGAATCAATATCCTAGCAACTATGTTGCTTGGTAGTTAA
Source organism: Triticum aestivum (assembly GCF_018294505.1). Classification (NCBI taxonomy): domain Eukaryota; kingdom Viridiplantae; phylum Streptophyta; class Magnoliopsida; order Poales; family Poaceae; genus Triticum; species Triticum aestivum. The sequence goes on from NC_057798.1 coordinate 228,648,313, forward strand.
TGGACAATAATCTTATCCTCACGTGTTGATTGTTGAATCATCACCCTAAGGTTGATCGTGCTACCTAGTCCATATTCCAAGGTGCACTCTTCGATCAATGAGTTAGGATTATCCAATCCCTTGCTTATTTCACCATATCGTCTTGCCCTGAAAAGCAAGATTGTTCTCGAGCTTAGTAGCATATCGGTGGTTCGTGATTTTCCGTATATCTCCTCGAAAGTATCACCAGGTTGTCCCCTGACTGTTATGTTGAGCTCGTGATCAAGTTGGTTTTCCAATAAACCACTTTTTCTCCAAGAATCTGTGTTGGATACCCCTGAGCTAGTTTGTTAAGCCAAACAACAACTTGGAGAGTTGGAAGATAAAAGCTTACCTGACTTAGTTCATTTCAAAGGGATACCTTCTGTATGTGTGTGTTGAAGAAAGATGATGTCTTCATCGATTGGTCCCTGTGATCAGTTGTTGGACCTATTATCTTGTTAAAACTTTGATTTGAGTGTGGGCTATTCTCAAATCAAATCAGAACCAACGATGTTCGTAATGTTGTCTTACTCGTGGTTGACTCCTCGAGCATACACCATTACATCTTTCGGTCTGACCAATGCTATCACTTGTTTACATAATTATGGAATTCCATTTACATGGAAATCTCGATGACTTGTTGTTGAGCCCATCAGCAGCATTTTGTCTCCTCTATGATTCGTGTTGAACATCCAGCTAGTGTTGGAAAATTTTTTAACACATTTCTTCATGCTAGTTCATGAAGCATATGTTCGGATGTAAGAAGTGACTTCCTCCAGTTCATGAGCATTGATGCAAGTTGCCGCCATGGATTTGAGAAAGTCAATGTTGCTTCCTCTGGAATCATCGCAAGTCAGTCATGCACACGTGCGAAGTATTCTGTGGTCTGGAGACTTGCAACCTTCATTCCATATGTGTCCCGAGCACACCAAGCCACTGACTAATTTGTTCCAGGAAAAGGAATTCCTTCATAAGAGCTAACCCGGGCTTATACAAGGACTTCGATATCCTCGATGATGGTTCCCAACCTGAACTCGGTAGTGTTTTATTGTAAGACTACCATGGGATCATGTTTGTCTGGGACAACGTGTTCACATGTTTGTAGCAGAAACAGCTCATGTTTTGGAGCCTACTATCATAGTTCATTTCCCGAGAATCTCGCAACGTCATCTCGTCGAATTGTGCTGCAAACTTTCATTTTTCTTCCTAGACTCGATGAGTCTGGAATATCCTGACACCAACCAGATCTGAATCTCAGGCAGATATGATGGTTGGAACATTTCCCAAGAACTATAATACGGGTCCCTCGATAACCGGTAAAGTGGATGTCATGGCCAACACACCCAGCCGGAAGACCTATTATTGTAGTATCTTGATTGAAGAAGTTGGCCACCTTCCCATAAGGACTTCGTAGGATTTACTCCCTAGTTGTGCCTTATGATTTTTGTCTTCCCGAAGTCCGACCTTTTACTTGATGTTCTAGATATCAAACCATTTTAATAAATGGGTTGCGCTAGCACATCAAGGAGAACATTAGAAGCGGAGTGCTAAATGTCTCTCAGTCGATCATCCGGATTTTGATCTTTTGGCCTCGCTAAGGTGAAATCCGAGAAGGTTATCTTCCTTTGTATCTGCATCATCCATCGCTGTTCATCATGGTAGTACGTTGTGTTGCCATGATCCTTGACGCGGATGTTGGTAAAACCTTGATGATTATGGAAATGCTCAAGTTCTTGAGAGCACGCACAAGCGCTAGGTGTTATCTTCGGCACTAACTGGGTTTGCTCTCAGCATTCCTCGGTTATGCTATAACTTTTCAAACAGTGGATTCACTCTCTATTGTTGGGTTCTTCCCCAGTTACCAGAATCATTCCCAGCATTTGCATTTTGTTCCCAGCTTGCACCGCCAATGTGCCATTCTACCATGGGTCCCTTCCATTTCCGGTGGTAAGCAAAATCATCTATGGCATTGTCTTCAACAAGGTAATCCACATCATCCATTCTGGTCCGAGTATGCCATTCTACCGAACCCCTCCAAACGATCGCTCGAGATTTTCCTTAGGCTAGTATAAAGAGTTTCAATGATCCTTGAATCAAAGGTAATTCTTTTTGCCACTTAAGGGGATATTTCTACGAGTCACCATCCCTAAGGTGCCCCATTATGGTATCATGGCAATTCAACTCCTCGCTACATTGACAACCGATCACCACATTCTTAAGTCCGGAATTGTTGTCTACTTAGCGAGCGCTCATCATCTGTCTCACTCCATTTCTTCAGATGTATGCTTCGTGTCTCAGCTCAAGAGATGTTGCTATGACTCACTTTGTGAGCTGATCCTAAGTTGATTGATCTTCGAGAAGATCGATTCTTCCGGAGTTGTCCTTTTCCTCCTGCTGTCATGCTAGTTGGAGTTCTCAGAGCAAGACGACGAGACAAGAATGGTGATTGAATCAACGTTCATTTGAAGTGCAACCTGGATCGTGAAGATTGTGCTAGTTGCGTTCCCCCTTCACCTTACCCTACGCTTAAATCTCGGGACGAGATTTTTGTTTAGTGGGGGTGAGTTGTCACATCCCTAGCTTCTGGTGCTGTCTAGTGTTTGCATCTTGCTTGCATCATGTTTAAATTTTTGAAACCTGAACTGAGGAATTTTGGAAGCCTCAAAAACTTAAATAAAAGAGGGGCAAAAACCCTAAAATCTCATTCATTGTTCCAAACTACTCTTCTTAGATGTTTAATATTTTTGGCAAGGGTTTTGATCCAAACCAAAAATAATGAACATTTTAAAAGGATTTATTTTTGGGACTTTGAATTTAAATCATTAGCTATTTGAATTTGAATTATATTCATATAATTAGAATATAATTTCAAATACCCCTGAAATATTTTATGAGCTTTTGGAAAAGTCCATCTAGCAAAATAAAAATATTCAGAGGAGTTTTTGGCATTGTTTGAATTATTTTAAATTCAAAACAGTGGCAAAACAAATTTAAAGAAAATAAAACAGAACAGAAATATAAAACAGAGCAGAACTTACCTGGCCTTACCTGGCAGCCCGCTGGCCGGCCCAGCACTGTGCTGGCCCGTGCCAGCCACCTGCTTCCTCCCGCCAGAGCAGGCAGGCAGCTGCCTGTCGGCCGCGCGCGCCGTCGTGCGCCACCTCCTGCCTGGTTACCTCCCTCCTCGATGCGCCTGGAGACGCCACGACACCCCTGGCCTCTCTCTCACTCTCCCTGGAACCCCTCGCGCTCTCCCTCGCTCCTCCCCCTCCTCTGCTCTCTCTCCCTCACGCGCACGAGCGGAGCTCGTCGCCGCCGCTTGCTGCTGCCGCGGCCACCCCCTCCCCCTCGCTTCTCTGACCAGCCCACCAGCTCCGCCTAGAACTCGAGCACCTCTCCGCCGACCCACGCAAGGCCGGAGGACCCCAAGACGACGCCGCGACCCTTCTTCCCCATCCACGGCCGCCGGATGCCGCCGCCCAATTCGTCGTCCACAGGGCCTCCCTGAGCTCGCCGTCTTCTTCAACTGACTCCCCGTGAGCTCCTCTTCCTCCTCCCGCTTCCCGTTCTCGCTCTCGAGCACCACAGCAACAGCACCGAGCTCGGCCGCACCCGCCGCCGCCACCGCACATCGCCGTCGTGGCCACAACCATGTTGGATCGATCCTGAGCACGTCATCATCTCCGCCGCACTCGCACGAGCCCGTAGCACTCCTCACGCGCCTCGCCGTGCCCCCTAGCATCGGAGCCGACCTCGTCTGAACTCCGGCGACCGCCAAGGTCATCGCCGGCGACAACTCTGGCCACCCCAGGCCTAGCTGCCACCACCACCCGATGCGGACGTGCATCTGCATCACGTAGATGCCCTCCGCCGGCCGTTTGGTCGCCGGAGACACAAACCCGAGGCTCACCACCGCGGCTGGCCTCGCCGGCGTCAAGCCGCCGGTGGGTTTGACCCCACTGACTCGGGATTTGACCCTGTTTGACTTCCCCAGGGTCACTGACAGGTGGGCCCGGCCCCTGCTAACTTTTGGTTAAATTAATAACTAATTTTAGTTAAGCCACTGACTCACTGACATGCGGGCCCGGCCCGACTAATTAAACTAGGTTAGGTTTAAGTTATATTAGGATTAGCCATAGTCACTGACCAGTGGGCCCCACTGGTCAGGTTTGACCGGACCAGCCCTTGTTGACCTGCTGACGTCATGCCAACGTCATGCTGACGCAGTAAATGCTTTCTGGAGTTTTAAATAAATCAGAAATGATTTATTTATTTCAGAAAATATCCAAAACTTCAAAAATTCATAGAAATTCAACCGTAACTCCAAATGAAATAAATTATATATGAAAAATTATCAGAAAAATTCAAGGAATCCATCTGTACTATTTTCATGCATGTTAGAACAATTTATAGCTGCTGTTTAGGACAATTCAATTAAATGGCATTTAAATAATCACATGTGGAGTTTGAATTTGAACCTAGGGTTCAAGCCAACTCCATTTAACTTGCTGCTAGTTGCATTAGCTCAAATCACATCGTATTGCCATGTCACATTCATGCATCATATTGTGCATTGCATTGATTGTATTTCTTCTTTGTTGCCGGTATTGTCCCCTCTCGATAGACGTGTACCGGCGATGTGATCGATGACACCAATGAAGAGCTATACTATCTTCGGAAGTGCCAGGCAAGCAAAGCCCCCTTGTTCATTCCGATACAATCCTACTCTCTCGCCCTGCTCTCTTTTACTGCATTAGGACAACAACGAGTCATTTGTAACTTGCTGCGGTAGCTGAACCCCTTTATCCTCTGCATGACCTGTCATTGCCACAGTAAATAGATGAAACCCACTAGTATGAGTAGGAGTTGTTTGAGCCCTGTTGTGCCTACTCATTCATGTTTGTTTGTCATGCCTGCTACTGCTTAGAGTTGAGTCAGGTCTGATTCATCGGGGATGAATTGGAATGTGGTGAACATGTCCTACTGTGTGAGAGCTAAGTGTGTGAACACGATTTGGTAAAGGTAGCGGTGAGAGGCCATGTAGGAGTACATGGTGGGTTGTCTCATTGCAGCCGTCCTCAGGAACTGAGTTCTGTGTTTGTGATCGATGATCAGTTACTACCACACATTGGGCTCCGGGCGCTCCAAGCTCTCTCGACTTATTAATCAACTCGATCTCTGTACAGGAGTTGCAACTAGTTTCTGGTGTTTGTAGGTAGTGTTAGTAGTCTACCAAGTGGCACCCGGTACAGGTGGGCTTGGGACAGACTAGGCACAGTGGCACGGTGTACCAAGCGTAGATCCACCCGTCGAGGTGGGCTTGGGAACCCTGCTCACATCGTTTGGGGCCGTGAGCGACACCCCGGCCGGATCTCCTTGCGGATGGAACCCGAATAGGCGATAAACCTGGACGAGAGACTTGTTTGGTTAGTCAGGTCGTGGCCGACTCCCTCGCCCGGCTTCCGCTTGAAGGTTGCCGAGGTACATGACGTGTACAGGGCGATAAGTGGCGAAAGCGTGTGTGAAGAAGTACACCCCTGCAGGGTTATCATTATCTATTCGAATAGCCGGATTCCTCGGATATGGAAACTTGGACCCCTTGTACAGTTCATAGACAAGTGAAAGTGGATACTCTAAAATACGCAAGATAAGCGTGAGTGCTATGGATGGCGTTCTCGTAGGGAGACGGGAGCGGATCCATAGTGGTGTATTGATATGGTGAATATGTGGACTCGTGTGCGCCACCTCAAGAGTTACTTACAGTCGTAGTTCAGGATAGCCACCGAGTCAAAGCTGGCTTGCTGCAGTTAAACCCCACCATCCCCTTTGTTGATAATGATGCATATGTAGTTAGTTCTGATGTAAGTCTTGCTGGGTACATTTGTACTCACGTTGCTTAATTTATGTTTTTGCAGAGAGACTTCAGTCTCACTAGTAGTTCCGCATGGACTTCGACGTTTAGCTTGTTACCTCAGCTACGATCTTGTGCCCTCGGCAGGATCTTGTAGATAGTCAGGCTTCCAGCCTTTTTCATTTATAGATGTCTGTACTCAGACATGATAGCTTCCGCTTGTGTTTTGACTTGTATGCTCTGATTGTTGGGTCATGAGACCCATGTTTGTAATATCTCGCTCCTCGGAGCCTATTGAATAAATACTTGAGTCGTAGAGTCATGTTGTGATGCCATGTTGTATTTGCACATATCGAGCATATTGTGTGTATGTTATTGAAATGCTTGGTATGTGTGGGATCTGACTATCTAGTTGTTTATCCTTAGTAGCCTCTCTTACCGGGAAATTTCTCCTAGTGTTTCCACCGAGCCATGGTAGCTTGCTACTGCTCCGGAACACTTAGGCTGGCCGGCATGTGTCCTTCTTCGTTCCTGTGTCTGTCCCTTTGGGGAAATGTCACGCGATGAATACCGGAGTCCTGTTAGCCCGCTACAGCCCGGTTCACCGGAGTCCTGCTAGCCCAGTGCTACAGCCTGGATTCACTCGCTGATGATCGACACGTTCGATGCTTGGTCATGGATGCCTGTCCCTGTAAGTTTGTGCCACTTTGGGTTTACGACTAGCCATGTCAGCCCGGGCTCCTTATCATATGGATGCTAGCGACACTGTCATATACGTGTGCCAAAAGGCGCAAACGGTCCCGGGCAAAGGTAAGGCGACACCCGTGGGAATACCGTGCGTGAGGCCGCAAAGTGATATGAGGTGTTACATGCTAGATCGATGTGGCATTGAGTCGGGGTCCTGACAGCTTTGGTATCAGAGCTTGACTGCCTGTAGGATTACCAAGCCAAACTGGTCGAAGTTGAGTCTAGAAGTTCTTTAGTTATGTAAGGGAATTGATTGTGGGATGGAACGTAAGGCTCTTTTTACTCCTTACACCTTATGCCCTTCTGATCTGAGTCATCTTATCTTTCCTACGGGGTTAAGGAACTAGGCTTTCTCTTCTATCTATCAGGATGACGTGTTACTAATCCGTAGACTTGTAGGATTGATGGTTCTAATCTCAGTCAGTTCCTACTACTTCCGTATGTTAATTGTTGATCTCCAAACCTTATTATTGTGCTTCTGAGTGGTTATGCCACCATTTTGTTGGATGTCTCAAATCATTTTGAGCATTTACAGCCGTTACGCTGTCCGAGTCATCCCAGGTTTCCAAAGAGTCTGATGCATTTGCAAAATCCTTTTCCTCTGGTTTCAATGTCTTTTTAGGCCAGGTTAATCACACAAATTGTTGAGTTGAGGTACTCTACTTCCTCGACCTTTATGTTGGAGTTATTATTATGACCCTAGGTGTCTCAGGGGATCATCTAGTAGTCTAGCCATGTTTTGTGTTCCCAGTGTGATCATTCTGGCCGTCATCCTCGAAAGCATCCCGTGATGCCACTTAGTTAGTAGGCATTTCACTTCTGAGTTTTGAACCCGAGATTCACCCTACTTACTTCATGTTGATAGTGTTGCTAGTTCCTTTAGATTATTAGTAACCTTTGCATTAGTCCTCGAGGTCCGTGTATATCCTTCTTCCAAATACCATGAACCACTTACGGCAGAAGTTTGTTGGATCAAAAGATCACAACAGGAGTGCTCTCGATGGGTTCTCCATTTTATATTGTGACTCTGCCAGTTCAACCTTTCTGCATAGGTTATCCGGAAGAAACATGTTGAGCTTTGCTCGACATACTAATCTATGCATCCACAACTCAGAAAGATATAAGTTCCTTTGAGTTGTCCTCTCTTTAGTTGTCTTCTGACCTTCGTCTATCAATTGATAGTCAGGAGTAATTGTGCATTCGTGTTCACCGATGCTCGTTATTCTTGTGGTCCGTCAAGCCGTTCTAGTTCAGAATGACTAGGAGAAACAAACTCCGGTACCTCATCCATATCCAGGATTGGGTCAAAGCAGTTGTGTTTCGTAGATCAAATACTAATCCAGCTCTTGTTCTGCTCTACCTTGGAGTATCACCATCTTTATATTAAGGTTATCATGGGAATTGCACACCATCCGATGAACTCTTGATACAGAGATACTCTCTCCATCATTATTCATTTCTCGGTTCCCGTGTTATTATAACCGGAACACCGACAAGTGAATCGTGATGTGTGAAATCAATACTCATAGCAACCTTGTTGCTTGGTAGTTAAATGGACAATATTCTCATTCTTAGCATGTTGGTTATTGAATCACCATTCTAAGATAGATTGTGCTACCTAGTCCTTATTTCCCGGTGCACTCTTTGATTGATGAGTTAGGATTTTGTCAAGTCCTCGCTCATTTGATCATATCATCTTGCCCTGAAAAGCAAGATTGTTCTCGAGCTTAGTAACATATCGGTGGTTCGTGATTTTCCGTATATCTTCTCGGAAGTATTACCAGGTTGTCACCTGACCGCTATGTTGAGCTCGTGATCAAGTTGGTTCATCCTGCTAACCACCCTCTCTCCAAGAATCGGTGTGAGATATCCCTGAGCTAGTTGGTTAAGCTAGACAACAACTTGGAGAGTTGGAAGATGGAAGCTTGTCCGATTTAGTTCATCTTAAGGGATATCTTGTATGTGTGTTGAAGAAAGACGATATCTTCATCGATTGATCCCTGTGATCAGTTGCTGGACCTATTGTCTTATCAATCCTTTGATTTGAGTGTGGGCTATCGTCAAATCAAATCAGTACCAACGATGCTCGTAATGTTGTCTTACTCGTGGTTGATCCCTCGAGCATACACCATTACATCTTTGGTCTGACCAATGTTATCACTTGTTCACATAATTCTGGAATTTCACTTATGTGGAAACCTGGATGAATTGTCGTTGAGCCCATCGACAACATTTTGTCTCCTCCATGATTCGTGTTGAACATTAAGCTAGTGTTGGAAACTTTTGAAAGCATTTGTTCATGCTAGCTCATGAAGCATATGTTCGGATGTAAGAAGTGACTTCCTCTAGTTCATGTGCATTTGATGCAAGTTGCCGTCGTGGATTCGAGAAAGTCAATGTTGCTTCCTTTGGAATCATCCCAAATCAGTCATGCATACGTGCGAAGTATTCTGTGGTTCGAAGACTTGCAACCTTCATTCCATATGTATATCCTAGCACACCAAGCCACTGATTGAGTTGTTCAAAGATAAAGGAGTCTGTCCAAGGTGAACTCTTTGGACTTCCACGCGTGGAGGCTTCGATGTCATTAATGATGGTTCCCCACCAGAACTCGGTAGTGTTTTATTGTAAGAATACCATGTGATAATGTTTGTCTGGGACAACGTGTTCACATGTGTGTAGCAGAACCAGCTCATGTTTTGGAGCTTGCTATCGTAGTTCGTTCCCCGAGAATCTCGCAACGTCATCTCATCGATTTGTGTTGCAAACTTTCGTTTTTCTTCCTAGACTCGATGAGTCTGGAATATCCTGACACCAACCAGATCTGAATCTCAGGCAGATTTGATGGTTGGAACATTTCCCAAGAACTATAATATTGGTCCCTCGATAACTGGTAAGGTGGATGTCGTGGCCCACAGACCCAACCGGAAGACCTATTATTGTAGTATCTTGATTGAAGAAGTTGGCCACCTCCCCATAAGGATTTCATGGGATTTACTCCCTAGTTGACCCTTATGGATTTTTGAGATCCCGAAGTCCGACCTTTACTTGATGTTCTAGATATCAAACCATATCTATGAATGGATTACGCTAGCACACCAAGGAGAACATTAGAAGCGGAGTGCTAAATGTCTCTCGGTCGATCATCCAGATTTTATTTCCTTGGCCCCGCCAAGGGTGAAATCTAAGAAAGTGTTATCTTCCTTTGCATCTACATCTTCCACCGGTATTCATCATGGTAGTATGATGAGTTGCCAGGATCCTTGACACGGATGTTGATAAAACCTTGATGATTGTGGAAATGCTCAAGTTCTTGAGAGCACGCACAAGCGCTATGTGTTATCATCGGCACTAACTGGGATTCCTCTCAGTTTCCTCGGCAATGCTATGACCTTTTCAAACAGTGAATTCACTCTCTATTGTTGGGTTCTTCCCTAGTTACCAGAATCATTCCCGACATTTGCATTTTGTTCCCAGCTTGCACCGCCAATGTGCCATTCTACCATGGGTCTCTTCCATTTCCGGTGATAAGCAAAAATCATCCATTGCGTTGTCTTCAACAAGGTAGTCCACATCATCCATTCTAGTCCGGGTGTATCATTACTTTGCACTCCACCAAACGATCGTTGTGAATTGCCTTAGGCTGGTATGAAGAGTTTCAATGATCTCTGAATCAAAAGTAATTATTTTTTGCCACTTAAGGGAATAGTTCTCTGCGTCACTTTTCCCAAGGTGCCCGTTACGGAATCCTGGCAGTTATTTCTTCGCCACCTTGACCCCATGCACCATTTTACTTAAGCGTGGAATGGTTGCCTACCAATTGAACCTTCGTCATCCATTTCTTGACCATCATTCCTAATGTGTGTTTGGTGTCTCAACTCAAGAGTTGTTCCTACGTCTCTCCATGAACTGATCTTGAGTTGCTCAATCTTCAAAGACGAATAAATTCTATAGCGTTTTCCCCCTTCTTTCTGTTGTTGTGTCGAGTGAAGATCTCGAAAGAAAGACGTCAAGACCAAGATGATGGAATGGATCACCATCTCCGAGAAGGGCAATTGGATCATGAAGATTGTGATAGTTTTGTGACTCCCCTTTTCCTCTTACCTCACGTCTTGAATCTCGGGGCGAGATTCTTGTTTAGTGGGGGTGAGCTGTCACAGCCCCAGATCAGCCCTTGATTGTTTTCGCTTTAGCATCCATGCATCATGTCTAAATTTAAATGAAATTTGAATTGAGGAATTTTCAAAGCCTCAGAAACCTTCTAAAAATGATCAACATTAAAATCTTCTCAAAGAAGTCCAAGAAAATGTTCCTCTTAGTCTCTGAAAATATTGCAAAGAAGAAAAAACTCAAAACAATATTTTTGGTATCTCAGAGTTAATTAATTTGGGCCTTTGAATTAAATAAATAACTATTTGCATTGGATATATATTTCTTAATTAATTAATATATGTCCAATAATTCTGATCTTTGATGAAGGGCTTTGGAATAATCCTACTAGTCCCTACCATAATTATCAGAAGCAATAAAAATGATTTAGTGTCTAAAACTAAATCAAAACAAACTACAGAAAATAGAAAACAGAATTAAATAGAAATAAGAGAGAAAGAGAAGCCACTTGGGCCAGCTTACCTGGCACAGACATCTGGCCCGGCACTATGGCTGAGGCCTGGCCCAGCCCACCACCGCCGCCTCTCCCCCCTGTCGTCTTCCTCCTCGCCAGAAGGACCGAGGCGTGGCGCGCGCCCGAGAGCCCCGGCCACCTCCTGCTTACCTGCTCGCCGCTGGAGGCACCCGAGGGTGCCACGCACTCCCCTCGACCCCTTGCACCTCTTGCCACTCTCCCTCCGTCCCTATCCCCCTCTGCTCCCTCTCTCTCCTGCGACCGAACGGAGCCCGTCGCCGCCGACCAGCGCTCGCGCGGCCACAGCCACCGCCTCGCCTCCCCGACGCCTCCCAAAGCTCCGCCTCGACCCCCTCTTCCTCCGCACCGATCCACGGCCCTCCGGAAGCCCTGCAGCGTCGCCCTCAAGCTCATCCCCAACCTTCGGCCACCGGCGAACTTTCGAGGATTCGCGAGCTCCAGCCCCTCCCCGGCCTCGCCGTTGCCTCTACCGGATCCGCTGTCAGCTCCTCTTGCATTCCCCCTCCTCCTCGTGCTCTTTCCCGCACTCTAGCCGCCCTTTTCACCGGAGCCAATTGCTCCTCGCCGCCGACAATGGCGTGGCCGTGCCCACAGCCACCGCAGCTCGCTCCCGAGCCCACCGTCGTGCTCACTGCAACCTCAGGAGCCCGCAGCACCCACCAGTTTCTCCCGTAGTGCACCATAGCGTCGAATCGATCGGCGCCCGAGCTCCGGCCGCCGCCTCTGTGCTCGCCGTCGTCATCTCCGGCGACTCCGAGGCCTTCCGATGGATCTGCTAGACACGGTCGAGCGCGGGCTACCCCCTGGTGGCCTTCGCGCATTCATCCGTCGCCCGCAGCTCAAGTCCGGCGAGTTGCCGCCGCAGTTTAGGTCGTCGCCGCGAAACTCCGGCGACTGTCGACGTGGACGCTAATAGGTGCTAACCCTGCCAGCTAAGCCCCCAAATGACACTGACTGTGGGCCCTACACCTGGTCAAACCCCAGTCAGCACTGGGTTTGACCGAGATTAGTTCCTGTGTCACTGACGTGTGGACCCCACACGTCAGGTTTGACCGGGACCTGGCCGTTGACTTGCTGACGTCATGCTGGCGTCAGGCTGACGCAGTTAAATAATTTTCTGGATTTATTATTATTCAGGAAAATTCCAGAAATAGCTAAAACTTCAATAAATCATAGAAAATTAACCGTAACTCCAAATGAAATAATTTATTAATGAAAAATTATCAGAAAGATTCAAGGAATCCATCTGTACCATTTTCATGCATGTTTGAACAATGTTTGTCCTCTGTTTTGGACAAAACAAATAAAGGGCATTTGAATAATCATATATGGAGTTGGAATTTGAATCATGTATCCAAACCAACTTCATTTAAATCATAGCTAGCATTAGCCCAAAACACAATCATATTGCCATGTCATGATCATGCATCATATTGTGCATTGCATTGATTGTGTTTCTTCCTTGTTTATCGGTATTTGTCCCCTCTCAGTAGACGATGTTCCGACGATGTCCCCCTTGTTCATTCCGATACAATCCTACTCTCTCGCCCTGCTCTCTTTTACTGCATTAGGACAACATCAATTCATTCGTTACTTGCTGCGGTAGCTGAACCCCTTTATCCTCTGCATGACCTGTCATTGCCACAGTAAATAGATGAAACCCACTAGTATGAGTAGGAGTTGCTTGAGCCCTGTTGTGCCTACTCATTCATGTTTGTTTGTCATGTCCTACTGTGTGTGAGCTAGATGTGTGAACACGATTTGGTAAAAGGTATCGGTGAGAGGCCATGTAGGAGTACATGGTGGGTTGTCTCATTGAAGCCGTCCTCAGGAACTGAGCTCTGTGTTTGTGATCCATGATTCAGCTACTACCATACATTGGGCCCTAAAATATGACCCCGCTCGACTTCTTATTCACCCTAGTCCTCTGTCCAGGAGTTGCAAGTAGTTTCTGGTGTTTGTAGCTTACTGGAGGCCGTGGACAGTGCTGACCGTAGGGGTGGGCTGTGATGCGGTAGGTACGTGGCACGGTGTACCGGATAGCCGTTAGGTATCTCGGGAACCCTGCACACATCGTTTGGGGCTGTGAGCGAAACTCCGGCCGGATCTCCTCATGGATGGAACCCGAATAGGCGATAAACCTGGACTAGAGACTCGAGTGTTTAGGTAGGTCGTGGTCTACACCCACGTCGGCTTTCGCTTGAAGTCTGCCGAGCACATGTGGTGTGCAGACGCTAAGTGGTGGAAACATGTATGAAGAAGTACACCCCTGCAGGGTTAACATCATCTATTCGAATAGCCGTGTCCGCGGTAAAGGACTTCTGGGTTGCTTATATCAGTTCATAGACAAGTGAAAGTGGATACTCTAAAATACGCAAGATAAGCGTGAGTGCTATGGATGGCGTTCTCGTAGGGAGACGGGAGCGGTTCCATAGTGGTGTATTGGTTGGTGAATATGTGGACTCGTGTGCGCCACCTCAAAAGAGTTACTTGCAGTCGTAGTTCAGGATAGCCACCGAGTCAAAGCTGGCTTGCTGCAGTTAAACCCCACCATCCCTTTGTTGATAATGATGCATATGTAGTTAGTTCTGATCTAAGTCTTGCTGGGTACATTTGTACTCACATTTGCCTATTTTATATTTTGTAGAGAGACTTCGGTCTCGCTAGTAGTTCCGCGTGGACTTCGACGTTTAGCTTGTTACCTCAGCTACGATCTTGTGCCCTCGGCAGGATTTGGTAGATAGTCAGGCTTCTCAGCCTTTTTCATTTATAGATGTCTGTACTCAGACATGTTAGCTTCCGCTTGTGCTTTAACTTGTATGCTCTGAATGTTGGGTCGTGAGACCCATGTTTGTATTATCTCGCTCCTCGGAGCCTAATGAATAAATACTTGAGTCGTAGAGTCATGTTGTGATGCCATGTTGTATTTGCACATATCGAGCATATTGTGTGTATGTTATTGAAATGCTTGGTATGTGTGGGATCTGACTATTTAGTTGTTTATCCTTAGTAGCCCCTCTTACCGGGAAATGTCTCCTAGTGTTTCCACCGAGCCATGGTAGCTTGCTACTGCTCCGGAACACTTAGGCTGGCCGGCATGTGTCCTTCTCCGTTCATGTGTCTGTCCCTTCGGGGAAATGTCACGCGATGAATACCAGATTCCTGTTAGCCCGCTACAACCGGTTCACCGGAGTCCTGCTAGCCCAGTGCTACAACCTGGATTCACTCGCTGATGACCGACACGTTCAATGATGGGTCATGGATGCCTGTCCCTGTACGTCTGTGCCACTTTGGGTTTACGACTAGCCATGTCAGCCCGGGCTCCTTATCATATGGATGCTAGCGACACTGTCATATACGTGTGCCAAAAGGTGCAAACGGTCCCGGGCAAAGGTAAAGCGACACCCGTGGGAATACCGTGCGTGAGGCCGCAAAGTGATATGAGGTGTTACATGCTAGATCGATGTGGCATTGAGTCGGGGTCCTGACAGCTTTGGTATCAACGCTGTCAGGACCCCGTAGGAAAGATAAGATGACTCGGATCGGAAGGGCATAAGGTGTAAGGAGTAAAAAGAGCCTTACGTTCCATCCCACAATCAATTCCCTTACATAACTAAAGCATTTCTAGACACAACTTCGACCAGTTTGGCTTGGTAATCCTACAAGCAGTCAAGCTCTGATACCAACGCTGTCAGGACCCCGTAGGAAAGATAAGATGACTCAGATCGGAAGGGCATAAGGTGTAAGGAGTAAAAAGAGCCTTACGTTCCTGATCATGGCATAAACAGATTCTTCATATTTTTCTGATCATTTTTCATATATAAATTATTTAATATGGAGTTACGGTTGAATTTCTATGAATTTTAGAAGTTTTAACTATTTTCTGGAATTTCCTGAATAATAATAAATCCAGAAAATGATTTAACTGCGTCAGCCTGACGCCAGCATGACGTCAGCGTGTCAACGGCCAGGTCCAGGTCAAACCTGACGTGCGGGGTCCACACGTCAGTGACACAGGAACTAATCCCGGTCAAACCCAGCGCTGACTGGGGTTTGACCAGGTGTAGGGCCCACAGTCAGTGTCATTTGGGGGCTTAGCTGGCAGGGTTAGCACCTATTAGCGTCCACGTCGACAGTCGCTAGAGTTTCGCCGACGACGACCTAAACTGCGGCGGCAACTCGCCGGACTTGGGCTGCGGGCGACGGATGAATGCGTGAAGGCCACCAGGGGGTAGCCCGCGCTCGACCGTGTCTAGCAGAGCCATCGGAAGGCCTCGGAGTCGCCGGAGATGACGACAGCGAGCACAGAGGCGGCGGCCGGAGCTCGGGCGCCGATCGATTCGACGCTATGGTGCACTACGGGAGAAACTGGTGGGTGCTGCGGGCTCCTGAGGTTGCGGTGAGCACGACGGTGGGCTCAGGAGCGAGCTGTGGTGGCTGTGGCCACGGCCACGCCATGGCCGGCGGCAAGGAGCAATCAGCTCCGGTGAAAAGGGCGGCTAGAGTGCGGGAACGAGCGCGAGGAGGAGGGGGAATGGAAGAGGAGCTGACAGCGGATCCGGTAGAGGCAACGGCGAGGCCGGGGAGGGGCTGGAGCTTGCGAATCCTCGAAAGTTCGCCGGCGGCCGAAGGTTGGGGACGAGCTTCAGGGCGACGCTGCAGGGCTTCCGGAGGGCCGTGGATCGGTGGGGAGGAAGAGGGGGTCGAGGCGGAGCTTTGAGAGGCGTCGAGGAGGCGAGGCGGTGGATGTGGCCGCGCGAGCGCTGGTCAGCGGCGACGGGCTCCGTTCGGTCGGGGGAGAGAGAGGGAGCAGAGGGGGATAGGGACGGAGGGAGAGACATGGGAGAGTGGCGAGAGGTGCAAGGGGTCGAGGGGAGTGCGTGGCACCCTCGGGTGCCTCCAGCGGCGAGCAGGTAAGCAGGAGGTGGCCGGGGCTCTCGGGCGCGCGCCACGCCTCGGTCCTTCTGACGAGGAGGAAGACGACAGGGGGGGGGGGAGGCGGCGGTGGTGGGCTGGGCCAGGCCTCAGCCACAGTGCCGTGCCAGGTGTCTGTGCCAGGTAAGCTGGCCCAAGTGGCTTCTCTTTCTCTCTTATTTCTATTTAATTATGTTTTCTATTTTCTGTAGTTTGTTTTGATTTAGTTTTAGACACTAAATCATTTTTATTGCTTCTGATAATTATGGTAGGGACTAGTAGGATTATTCCAAAGCCCTTCATCAAAGATCAGAATTATTGGACATATATTAATTAATTAAGAAATATATATCCAATGCAAATAGTTATTTATTTAATTCAAAGGCCCAAAATAATTAACTCTGAGATACCAAAAATATTGTTTTGAGTTTTTTCCTCTTTGCAAAATTTTCAGAGACTAAGAGGAACATTTTCTTGGACTTCTTTGAGAAGATTTTAATGTTGATCATTTTTAGAAGGTTTCTGAGGCTTTGAAAATTCCTCAATTCAAATTTCATTTAAATTTAGACATGATGCATGGATGCTAAAGCGAAAACAATCAAGGGCTGATCTGGGGCTGTGACAGCTCACCCCCACTAAACAAGAATCTCGCCCCGAGATTCAAGACGTGAGGTAAGAGGAAAAGGGGAGTCACAAAACTATCACAATCTTCATGATCCAATTGCCCTTCTCGGAGATGGTGATCCATTCCATCATCTTGGTCTTGACGTCTTTCTTTCGAGATCTTCACTCGACACAACAACAGAAAGAAGGGGGAAAACCCTATAGAATTTATTCGTCTTTGAAGATCGAGCAACTCAAGATCAGTTCATGGAGAGACATAGGAACAACTCTTGAGTTGAGACACCAAACACACATTAGGAATGATGGTAAAGAAATGGATGACAAAGGTTTAATTGGTAGGCAACCATTCCACGCTTAAGTAAAATGGTGCATGGGGTCAAGGTGGCGAAGAAATAACTGCCAGGATTCCGTAACGGGCACCTTGGGAAAAGTGACGCAAAGAACTATTCAGAGATCATTGAAACTCTTCATACCAGCCTAAGGCAATTCACAACGATCGTTTGGTGGAGTGCAAAGGAATGATACACCCGGACTAGAATGGATGATGTGGACTACCTTGTTGAAGACAACACAATGGATGATTTTTGCTTATCACCGGAAATGGAAGAGACCCATGGTAGAATGGCACATTGGCGGTGCAAGATGGGAACAAAATGCAAATGCTAGGAATGATTCTGGTAACTGGGGAACAACCCAACAATAGAGAGTGAATTCACTGTTTGAAAAGGTCATAGCATTGCCGAGGAAACTGAGAGGAATCCCAGTTAGTGCCGATGATAACACGCAGCGCTTGTGCGTGCTCTCAAGAACTTGAGCATTTCCACAATCATCAAGGTTTTATCAACATCCGTGTCAAGGATCCTGGCAACTCATCATACTACCATGATGAATACCGGTGGAAGATGTAGATGCAAAGGAAGATAACACTTTCTCAGATTTCACCCTTGGCGGGGCCAAGGAAATAAAATCTGGATGATCGACCGAGAGACATTTACTAGTTCTTTTGTTGGTTAGAAAAACACTAGCTATGTAGTTTACTTGTTAAATTTATAATCTGGAATTCCCTATTATTTTTAATATATATTTACTAGTTGATAAGGTAGTAAACTGCCTATAAATTCAAACTCCATATGTAATCTCTTCACACACGATCTTATGATTTATTCAACTACGTGGGATGTTTCAAACGTGTATATATGAACACAATTCGACGAGATGACGTTGCGAGATTCTCGGGAAATGAACTATGATAGTAGGCTCCAAACCATGAGCTGGTTCTGCTACAAACATGTGAACACGTTGTCCCAGACAAACATGATCCCGTGGTAGTCTTACAATAAAACACTACCGAGTTCAGGTTGGGAACCATCATCGAGGATATCGAAGTCCTTGTATAAGCCCAGGTTAGCTCTTATGAAGGAATTCCTTTTCTTGGAACAAATCAGTCAGTGGCTTGGTGTGCTCGGGACACATATGGAATGAAGGTTGCAAGTCTCCAGACCACAGAATACTTCGCACGTGTGCATGACTGACTTGCGATGATTCCAGAGGAAGCAACATGGACTTTCTCAAATCCATGGTGGCAACTTGCATCAATGCTCATGAACTGGAGGAAGTCACTTCTTACATCCGAACATATGCTTCATGAACTAGCATGAAGAAATGTGTTAAATTTTTTTCCATCACTAGCTGGATGTTCAACACGAATCATAGAGGCGACAAAATGCTGCTGATGGGCTCAACAACAAGTCATCGAGATTTCCATGTAAATGGAATTCCATAATTATGTAAACAAGTGATAGCATTGGTCAGACCCAAAGATGTAATGGTGTATGCTCGAGGAGTCAACCACGAGTAAGACAACATTACGAACATCGTTGGTTCTGATTTGATTTGAGAATAGCCCACACTCAAATCAAAGTTTTAACAAGATAATAGGTCCAACAACTGATCACAGGGACCAATCCATGAAGACATCATCTTTCTTCAACACACACATACAAAAGGTATCCCTTTGAAATGAACTAAGTCAGGTAAGCTTTTATCTTCCAACTCTCCAAGTTGTTGTTTGGCTTAACAAACTAGCTCAGGGGTATCCAACACAGATTCTTGGAGAAAAAGTGGTTTATTGGAAAACCAACTTGATCACGAGCTCAACATAACAGTCAGGGGACAACCTGGTGATACTTTCGAGGAGATATACGGAAAATCACGAACCACCGATATGCTACTAAGCTCGAGAACAATCTTGCTTTTCAGGGCAAGACGATATGGTGAAATAAGCAAGGGATTGGATAATCCTAACTCATTGATCGAAGAGTGCACCTTGGAATATGCACTAGGTAGCACGATCAACCTTAGGGTGATGATTAAACAATCAACACGTAAGGATAAGATTATTGTCCATTAACTACCAAGCAACATAGTTGCTAGGAGTATTGATTCCACACATCACGATTCACTTGTCGGCAACCCGGTTGCGACAACACGGAACCGAGGAATGAATAATGATGGCGAGAAGTATCACTGTATCAAGAATTTATAAGAGGGTGTGCAATTCTCACGATACTCTTGTGATGAAAGAGGGTGATACTACGAGGTGGAACAGAACAAAAGTTGGATTGGCATTTTGATCTGCGGAATACAATTGCTTTGACCAAATCCTAGATATGGATGAGGTACTGGAGTTTGTTCCTCCTAGTCATTCCGGAATAGAATGGCTTGACAGACCACAAGAGTAATAGGCATCGATGCACGAATGCACACATAATCTTGACTATCAATTGATAGACGAGGGTCAGAAGACAACTAAAGAGGGACAACTCAAAGGAACATATGATTTTCTGAGTTGTGGATGCATGGTTTAGCATGTCGAACGAAGTTCAACAAATTTCTTCCGGATAACCCATGCAGAAAGGTAGAACTGGCAGAGCCACAATATATAATGGAGAACTCATCAAGAATATTCCTGTTGTGATATTTCAGTTCAACGAGGAACTTCTGCCATAAGTAGTTCATGGTATTAGGAAGAAGAAGATACCACGGACTTCAAGGACTATCGCAAAGGTTACTAGTAACCTAAGGGAGCTAGCAATTACTATCAACATGAAGTAGGTAGGGTGAATCTCGGGTTCAAAACCCAGAAGTGAAATGCCTACTAACTAAGTGGCATCACGGGATGCTTACGAGAATGATGGCCAGAATCATCACACTGGGACAAGAATCATGGCTAAATTACTAGATGATCCCCTAAGACAACTAGGGTCATAATAATAACTCCCACATAAATGTCAAGGCAATAGAATACCTCAACTCAACAATTAGTGTGATTGAGCTGGCATAAAGGAACATCGAAACCAGAGGGAAAGGATTTTGCAAATGCATCAGACTCTTTGGAAACCTGGGATGACTCGGACAGCATAACGGCTGTAAATGCTCAAAAGATTTGAGACAATCACAAAAATGGTGGCATTACCACTCAGAAGCACAATATCAAGGTTTCGAGATCAACAGTTAACATACAAAAGATAGTAGGAACCGAACTCAAGCTTAGAACCATCAATCCTATAGGTCTACGGATTAGTAACACGTGATCCTGATAGAAAGAAGAAAAAGCCTAGTTTCTTAACCCCGTAGGAAAGATAAGATGACTCAGATCAGAAGGCATAAGGTATAAGGAGTAAAAAGAGCCTTACGTTCCATCCCACAATCAATTCCCTTATATAACTAAAGCATTTCTAGACTCAACTTCGACCAGTTTGGCTTGGTAATCCTACAGGCAGTCAAGCTCTGATACCAACGCTGTCAGCACCCCGACTCAATGCCACATCGATCTAGCATGTAACACCTCATATCACTTTGCGGCCTCACGCACGGTATTCCCACGGGTGTCGCCTTACCTTTGCCCGGGACCGTTTTCGCCTTTTGGCACACGTATATGACAGTGTCGCTAGCATCCATATCATAAGGAGCCCGGGCTGACATGGCTAGTCGTAAACCCAAAGTGGCACAAACTTATAGGGACAGGCATCCATGACCCAGCATCGAACATGTCGGTCATCAGCGAGTGAATCCAGGCTGTAGCACTGGGCTAGCAGGACTCCGGTGAACCGGGCTGTAGCGGGCTAGCAGGACTCCGGTATTCATCGCGTGACATTTCCCCGAAGGGACAGACACAGGAACAAAGAAGGACACATGCCGGCCAGCCTAAGTGTTCTGGAGCAGTAGCAAGCTACCATGGCTCGGTGGAAACACTAGGAGACATTTCCCGGTAAGAGAGGCTACTAAGGATAAACAACTAGATAGTCAGATCCCACACATACCAAGCATTTCAATAACATACACACAATATGCTCGATATGTGCAAATACAACATGGCATCACAACATGACTCTACGACTCAAGTATTTATTCAATAGGCTCCGAGGAGCGAGATATTACAAACTTGGGTCTCATGACCCAACAATCAGAGCATACAAGTCAAAACACAAGCGGAAGCTATCATGTCTGAGTACAGACATCTATAAATGAAAAAGGCTGGAAGCCTGACTATCTACCAGATCCTGCCGAGGGCACAAGATCGTAGCTGAGGTAACAAGCTAAACGTCGAAGTCCATGCGGAACTACTAGTGAGACTGAAGTCTCTCTGCAAAAACATAAATTAAGCAATGTAGTACAAATGTACCCAGCAAGACTTACATCAGAACTAACTACATATGCATCATTATCAACAAAGGGGATGGTGGGGTTTAACTGCAGCAAGCCAGCTTTGACTCGGTGGCTATCCTGAACTACGACTGCAAGTAACTCTTGAGGTGGTGCACACGAGTCCACATAGTCACCATATCAATACACCACTATGGATCCGCTCCCGTCTCCCTACGAGAACGCCATCCATAGCACTCACGCTTATCTTGCGTATTTTAGAGTATCCACTTTCACTTGTCTATGAACTGTACAAGGGGTCCAAGTTTCCATATCCGAGGAATCCGGCTATTCGAATAGATAATGATAACCCTGCAGGGGTGTACTTCTTCACACACGCTTTCGCCACTTATTACCCTGTACACGTCATGTACCTCAGCAACCTTCAAGCGGAAGCCGGGCGAGGGAGTCGGCCACGACCTGACTAACCAAACAAGTCTCTCGTCCAGGTTTATCGCCTATTTGGGTTCCATCCGCAAGGAGATCCAGCCGGGGTGTCGCTCACGGCCCCAAACGATGTGAGCAGGGTTCCCGAGCCCACCTCGACGGGTGGATCTACGCTTGGTACACCGTGCCACTGTGCCTAGTCTGTCCCAAGCCCACCTGTACCGGGTGCCACTTGGTAGACTACTAACACTACCTACAAACACCAGAAACTAGTTGCAACTCCTGGACAGAGATCGAGTTGATTAATAAGTCGAGAGAGCTTGGAGCGCCCGGAGCCCAATGTGTGGTAGTAACTGATCATGGATCACAAACACAGAACTCAGTTCCTAAGGACGGCTGCAATGAGACAACCCACCATGTACTCCTACATGGCCTCTCACCGCTACCTTTACCAAATCGTGTTCACACACTTAGCTCTCACACAGTAGGACATGTTCACCACATTCCAATTCATCCCCGATGAATCAGACCTGACTCAACTCTAAGCAGTAGCAGGCATGACAAACATACATGAATGAGTAGGCACAACAGGGGTCAAACAACTCCTACTCATACTAGTGGGTTTCATCTATTTACTGTGGCAATGACAGGTCATGCAGAGGATAAAGGGGTTCAGCTACCGCAGCAAGTAACAAATGACTCATTGTTGTCCTAATGCAGTAAAAGAGAGCAGGGCGAGAGAGTAGGATTGTATCGGAATGAACAAGGGGGTTTTGCTTGCCTGGCACTTCTGAAGATAGTATAGCTCTTCATCGGTGTCATCGATCACATCGCCGGTACACGTCTATCGAGAGGGGACAATACCGGCAACAAAGAAGAAATACAATCAATGCAATGCACAATATGATGCATGAATGTGACATGGCAATATGATGTGATTTGAGCTAATGCAACTAGCAGCAAGTTAAATGGAGTTGGTTTGAACCCTAGGTTCAAATTCAAACTCCACATGTGATTATTTAAATGCCATTTAATTGAATTGTCCTAAATAGCAGCTATACATTGTTCTAACATGCATGAAAATAGTACAGATGGATTCCTTGAATTTTTTCTGATAATTTTTCATATATAATTTATTTCATTTGGAGTTACGGTTGAATTTCTATGAATTTTTGAAGTTTTGGATATTTTCTGAAATAAATAAATCATTTCTGATTTATTTAAAACTCTAGAAAGCATTTACTGCATCAGCATGACGTTGGCATGACGCCAGCAGGTCAACACGGGCTGGTCCGGTCAAACCTGACCAGTGGGGCCCACTGGTAAGTGACTATGGATAATCCTAATATAACTTAAACCTAACCTAGTTTAATTAGTCGGGCCGGGCCCGCATGTCAGTGAGTCAGTGGCTTAACTAAAATTAGTTATTAATTTAACCAAAAGTTAGCAGGGGCCGGGCCCACCTGTCAGTGACCTTGGGGAAGTCAAACAGGGTCAAATCCCGAGTCAGTGGGGTCAAACCCACCGGCGGCTTGACGCCGGCGAGGCCAGCCGCGGTGGTGAGCCTCGGGTTTGTGTCTCCGGCGACCAAACGACCGGCGAAGGGCATCTACGTGATGCAGATGCACGTCCGCATCGGGTGGTGGTGGCAGCTGGGCCTAGGGTGGCCGGAGTTGTCGGCGGCGATGACCTTGGCGGTCGCCGGAGTTCGGAAGAGGTCGGCTCCGATGCTAGGGGGCACGGCGAGGCGCGTGAGGAGTGCTACGGGCTCGTGCGAGTGCGGCGGAGACGATGACGTGCTCAGGATCGATCCAACGTGGCTGTGGCCACGACGGCGATGTGCGGTGGCGGCGGCGGGTGCGGCCGAGCTCGGTGCTGTTGCTGTGGTGCTCGAGAGCGAGAACGGGAAGGGGAGGATGAAGAGGAGCTCACGGGGAGTCGGTTGAAGAAGACGGCGAGCTCAGGGAGGCCCTGTGGACGACGAATCGGGCGGCGGCATCCGGCAGCCGTGGACGGGGAAGAAGGGTCGCGGCGTCGTCTTGGGGTCCTCCAGCCTTGCATGGGTCGGCGGAGAGGTGCTCGGGTTCTAGGCGGAGCTCGTGGGCTGGTCAGAGAAGCGAGGGGGAGGCGGTGGCCGCGGCAGCAGCAAGCGGCGGCGACGAGCTCCGCTCGGGCGCGTGAGGGAGAGAGAGCAGAGGAGGGGGAGGAGCGAGGGAGAGCGCGAGGGGTTCCAGGGAGAGTGAGAGAGAGGCCAGGGGTGTCGTGGCGTCTCCAGGCGCATCGAGGAGGGAGGCAACCAGGCAGGAGGTGGCGCACGGCGGCGCGCGCGGCCGACAGGCAGCTGCCTGCCTGCTCTGGCGGGAGGAAGCAGGTGGCTGGCACGGGCCAGC
This sequence comes from Triticum aestivum, assembly GCF_018294505.1. Classification (NCBI taxonomy): domain Eukaryota; kingdom Viridiplantae; phylum Streptophyta; class Magnoliopsida; order Poales; family Poaceae; genus Triticum; species Triticum aestivum. Next base: position 228,672,596 of record NC_057798.1, read on the forward strand.
ACAGTGCTGGGCCGGCCAGCCGGCTGCCAGGTAAGGCCAGGTAAGTTCTGCTCTGTTTTATATTTCTGTTCTGTTTTATTTTTTTTTAAAATTTGTTTTGCCACTGTTTTGAATTTAAAATAATTCAAACAATGCCAAAAACTCCTCTGAATATTTTTATTTTCCTAGATGGACTTTTCCAAAAGCTCATAAAATATTTCAGGGTTATTTGAAATTATATTCTAATTATATGAATATAATTCAAATTCAAATAGCTAATGATTTAAATTCAAAGTCCCAAAAATAAATCCTTTTAAAATGTTCATTATTTTTGGTTTGGATCAAAACCCTTGCCAAAAATATTAAACATCTAAGAAGACCATTTTGGAACAATGAATGAGATTTTAGGGTTTTTGCCCCTCTTTTATTTAAGTTTTTGAGGCTTCCAAAATTCCTCAGTTCAGGTTTCAAAAAATTAAACATGATGCAAGCAAGATGCAAACACTAGACAACACCAGAAGCTAGGGATGTGACAACTCCTTCAGAAGATAACACTCACAACTTATAACACATGATAAACTAATAGAACTTCCTGTTTCTAGCCTTCAAGTTGATACCATAACCCTCAATTGAGTTGGTAGCGTTGGTAAGAGAGGTACCCGTTTCAAACCGGTATACAAGTATTGCTAGTTCTTTTAATCATGTTAATAAAACGCAGTGAATACATGATAACCCTAACTAGTAACCATAACTAATCCTTTATCATCATAGCCGTTATGCTGTCCGAGTCATTCCAGGTTTCTAAATAGTTTGATGCAATTGCAAATCCTTTCCCTCTGTTATGGTGTCCGTTTGGTCAGAATAAGCACACTAATCGCCGGTTGAGGTACTCTGTTGCCTCGGTATATATGTTGGAGCTACTATTATGACCCTAGGAGTTTTAGGGAGTCACCTAGTAAGCTAGCCATGAATTGTGTCCCAGTGTGATGATTCTGGCCGTCATTATCGAAAGCATCCCGTGATGCCATTTAGTTAGTAGGTATTCTATTCCTGGGTTTTGAACCCGAGATTCACCCTACCTACATCATGTTGATAGTGTTGCTAGTTCCTTTAGGATATTAGTAACCTTTGCGATATTCCTCGAGGTCCGTGGTATATCATTCTTCCAAATACCATGAACCATTCTTGGCAGGAGTTCTTCTGAACCAAAAGATGACAACAAGAGTGCTCTCGATGAGTTCTCCATGCTATATTGTGACTCTGCCAGCTCAACCTTTCTGCATGGGTTATCCGGAAGAATTATGTTGAACTTGGTTCGACATACTAATCTATGCATCCACAACTCAGAAAGTTATATGTTCCTTTGAGTTGTCCCTCTTTAGTTGTCTACTGACCTTCGTCTATCAATTGATAGTCAAGAGTATGCGTGCGTTCGTTTATCGATGCCTATTACTCTTGTGGTCCGTCAAGCCATTCTATCGCGGAATGACTAGGAGAAACAAACTCCAGTACCTCTTCCATATCCAGGATTGGGTCAAAGTAGTTGTGCTCCACAGAACAAATTGCCAATCCAGCTTTTGTTCTGCTCTACCTTGGAGTATTACCATCTCTATATCGGGATTGTTATAGGAATTGCACACCATCCTATGAACTCTTGGTACAGTGATACTTCTTGCCATCATTGTTCATTCCTTGGTTCCTGTGTTATTGTAACCGGAATGCCGACAAATGAATCATGGCGTGTGAAATCAATACTCCTAGCAACCTTGTTGCTTGGTAGTTAAATGGATAATAACCTCATTCTTAACGTGTTGGTTCTTGAATCATCATTCTAAGATTGATCGTGCTACCTTGTCCATCTTCTTGGTGCACATTTCGATTGATGAGTTAGGATTTTGTCAAGTCCTCGCTCATTTGATCATATCGTCTTGCCCTGAAAAGCAAGATTGTTCTCGATCTTAGTAACATATCGGTGGTTCGTGATTTTCCGAATATCTTCTCGAAAGTATCACCAGGTTGTCACCTGACTGTTATGTTGAGCTCGTGATCAAGTTGGTTTATCCTGTAAACCACCCTTTCTCCAAGAATCCATGTTGGATACCCCTGAGCTAGTTGGTTAAGCCAAACAACAACTTGGAGAGTTGGAAGATAAAAGTTTACCTGACTTAGTTCATTTCAAAGGGATACCCTTTGTATGTGTGTGTTGAAGAAAGTTGATATTTCATCGACTGACCCTCGTGATCAGTTAATGGACCTATCATCTTGTCCAACCTTTGATTTGGGTGTGGGCTATCCTCAAATCAAGTCAGAACCAACGATGTTCGTAATGTTGTCTTACTCGTGGTTTTTCCTCGAGCATACACCATTATATTCTTTGGTCTGACCAATGCTATCACTGTGTTCACTTAACTATGGAATTCCTTTTAAAAGGAAACCCGGATGAAATGTTGTTGAGCCCATTGACAACATCCTTATCTCCTCCATGATTTTGTTGAACCTTAAGCTAGTGTTGGAAACTTTTGAAAGCATTTCTTCATTCTAGTTCATGAAGCATATGTTCGGATGTAAGAAGTGACTTCCTCCAGTTCATGTGCATTTGATGCAAGTTGCCGCCGTGGATTCGAGAAAGTCAATGTTGTTTCCTTTGGAATCATCCCAAATCAGTCATGCATACGTGCGAAGTATTCTGTGGTTCGCAGACTTGCAACCTCCATACTATATGTGTCCCTAGCACACCAAGCCACTGATTGATTTGTTCAAGGTTAATAAGTTCTAAGTGCTAGTCCCAAAGGTACCAGACGGATTTGTACAAAACTTCGATATCCTCGATGATGGTTCCCCCTCCTGAACTCGGTAGTGTTTTATTATAAGACTACTTTGCGGTCATGCTTGTCTTGGACAACATGTTCACATGTTGTAGCAGAACCGGCTCGTGTTTTTGGAGCTTACTATAGTAGTTCATTCCCCGAGAATCTCGCAACGTCATCTCGTCGATTTGTGTTGCAAACTTCCGTTTTTCTTCCTAGACTCGATGAGTCTGGAATATCCTGACACCAACCAGATCTGAATCTCAGGCAGATATGATGGTTTGGAACATTCCCAAGAACTATAATACTGGTCTTGCGATAACCAGTAAAGTGGATGTCGTGGCCAACACACCCCGCCGGAAGACCTATTGTTGTAGTATCTTGATTGAAGAAGTTGGCCACCTCCCCATAGGGATTTCGTAGGATTTACTCCCTAGTTGTTCCTTATGGATTTTTGTGCTCCCGAAGTCCGACCTTTTTATTTGATGGTCTGGTTACCAAACCATTTCAATAAATGGATTACGTTAGCACATTAAAGAGAGAATTAGAAGCGGAGTGCTAAATGTCTCTCGGTCGATCATCCAGATTTCGTCCCCTTGGCCTCGCTAAGGTGAAATCTGAGAAAGTGTTATCTTCCTTTGCATCTGCATCGTCCATTGCTATTCATCATGGTAGTATGTTGTGTTGTCAGCACCCTTGACGCGGTTGTTCATAAAACCTTGATGATTGTGGAAATGCTCAAGTTCTTGAGAGCACGCACAAGCGCTACGTGTTATCATCGGCACTAACTGGGATTGCCCCAGATTTCCTCGGTTATGCTATAACCATTCCAATATTGGAATAACTCTCTATTGTTGAGCCTCTCCCCAGTTACTAGAATCATTCCCATCATTTGCATTTTGTTCCTGGCTTGCACCGCCATTGTGTCACCCTACTCTGGATTACCCTTCTCAGTAATTACTGATCAGGATCATTTTCAAAAGTGGTCCTACCATGGGTCTCATCCATTTCCGATGATAAACAAAATCATCTATGACGTTGTCTTCAACAAGGTAATCCACATCATCCAAGTCCGAGTATGCCATTCTACCGACCCCCTCCAAACGATCGCTCGAGAATTGCCTTAGGCTGGTTTAAAGAGTTTCAATGATCTTTGAATCAAAGGTAATTCTTTTTGCCACTTAAGGGGATATATCTACGAGTCACGGCTCCTAAGGTGTCTCGTTGTGGTATCATGGCAATTCAATTCCTCGCTACGTTGACAACCGATCACCACATTCTTAAGTCTGGAATTGTTGTCTACTTAGCGAACCCTCGTCATCTGTCTCACTCCATTTCTTCAGATCTATGCTTCGTGTCTCAGCTCGAGAGATGTGTCAATGTCTCATCCCATGAGTTTATCCTGAGTTATTCGATCTTCGAGAAGATCGATCCTTCTAGAGTTTTCCTTTCCTATTCTTGTCATGATTAGCTGAAGATCTCAGAGCAAGACGACGGGACAAAGATGGTGATCGAATCAACACTCTTATGGAGTGCACCCTGGATCGTGAAGATTATGTTAGTTGGCATTTTCCCTTCGTCTTACCCTACGCTTGAATCTCGGGACAAGATTCTTGTTTAGTGGGGGCGAGTTGTCACATCCCTAGCTTCTGGTGTTGCCTAGTGTTTGCATCATGTTTAAATTTTTGAAACTTGAACTGAGGAAATTTGGAAGCCTCAAAAACTTAAGTAAAAGAAAGGCAAAAACCCTAAAATCTCATTCATTGTTCCAAAATGCTCTTCTTAGATGTTTAATATTTTTGGCAAGGGTTTTGATCCAAACCAAAAATAATGAACATTTTAAAAGGATTTATTTTTGGGACTTTGAATTTAAATCATTAGCTATTTGAATTTGAATTATATTCATATAATTAGAATATAATTTCAAATACCCCTGAAATATTTTATGAGCTTTTGGAAAAATCCATCTAGCAAAACAAAAATATTCAGAGGAGTTTTTGGCATTGTTTGAATTTATTGTTTTTTTCTGTTTCTGTTTTTATTTAATCTTTTGCCACTGTTTTGAATTTAAAATAATTCAAACAATGCCAAAAACTCCTCTGAATATTTTTATTTTGCTAGATGGACTTTTCCAAAAGCTCATAAAATATTTCAGGGGTATTTGAAATTATATTCTAATTATATGAATATAATTCAAATTCAAATAGCTAATGATTTAAATTCAAAGTCACAAAAATAAATCCTTTTAAAATGTTCATTATTTTTGGTTTGGATCAAAACCCTTGCCAAAAATATTAAACATCTAAGAAGAGCATTTTGGAACAATGAATGAGATTTTAGGGTTTTTGCCCTTCTTTTATTTAAGTTTTTGAGGCTTCCAAATTTCCTCAGTTCAAGTTTCAAAAAATTAAACATGATGCAAACAATAGGCAGCACCAGAAGCTAGGGATGTGACAACTCGCCCCCACTAAACAAGAATCTCGTCCTGAGATTCAAGCGTAGGGTAAGACGAAGGGAAAACGCCAACTAACATAATCTTCACGATCCAGGGTGCACTCCATAAGAGTGTTGATTCGATCACCATCTTTGTCCCGTCGTCTTGCTCTGAGAACTCCAACTAGCATGACGGCAAGAGGAAAAGGACAACTCCGGAAGAATCGATCTTCTCGAAGATCAATCAACTTAGGATCAGCTCACAAAGTGAGTCATAGCAACATCTCTCGAGCTGAGAGATGAAGCACACCTCTAGAGGGATGGAGTGGAACAGATGATGAGGGTTCACTAGGTAGACAACAATTCCACACTTAAAAAGGTGGTAAACGATTGTCAACGTAGCGAGGAGTTGAGTTACCATGGTACCACAACGAGGCACCTTAGGGATGGTGACTCGTAGATATATCCCCTTAAGTGGCAAAAAGAATTACGTTTGATTCAAAGATCATTGAAACTCTTTATACCAGCCTAAGGCAATTCTCGAGCGATCGTTTGGAGGGGTTTGGTAGAATGGCATACCTGGATTAGAATGGATGGTGTGGATTACCTTGTTGAAGACAACGTAATGGATAAATTTGCTTACCACCGGAAATGGAAGAGACCCATGGTAGAATGGCACATTGGCGGTGCAAGCTGGGAACAAAATGCAAATGCTGGGAATGATTCTGGTAACTGGGGAAGAACCCAATAATCGAGAGTGAATCCACTGTTTGAGAAGTTATAGCATAACTGAGGAAGTTGAGAGCAACCCTAGTTAGTGCCGATGGTAACACCTAACGCTTGTGCGTGCTCTCAAGAACTTGAGCATTTCCATAATCATCAAGGTTTTACCAATATCCGTGTCAAGGATCCTGGCAACACAACTTACTACCATGATGAATACCGGTGGAAGATGCAGATGCAAAGGAAGATAACACCTTCTTAGATTTCACCTTGGCGGGGTCAAAGGGACAAAATCTGGATGATCGACCGAGAGACATTTAGCACTCCGCTTCTAATGTTCTCCTTGATGTGCTAGTGTAACCCATTCATAGATATGGTTTGATATCTAGAACATCAAGTAAAAGGTCGGACTTCGGGATCTCAAAAATCCATAGGGGCAACTAGGGAGTAAATCCTACGAAATCCCTATGGGGAGGTGGCCAACTTCTCCAATCAAGATACTACAATATTAGGTCTCCCGGCGGGGTGTGTTGGCCATGACATCCACTTTACCGGTTTCTGAGGGACCGATATTATAGTTCTTGGGAAATGTTCCAAACCATCATATCTGCCTGAGATTCAGATCTGGTTGATGTCAGGATATTCCAGACTCATCGAGTCTAGGAAGAAAAACGAAAGTTTGCAACACAAATCGACGAGATGACGTTGCGAGATTCTCGGGGAATGAACTACGATAGTAAGCTCCAAAACATGAGCTGGTTCTGCTACAAACATGTGAACACGTTGTCCCAGACAAGCATGGCCACGTAGTAGTCTTATAATTAAACACTACCGAGTTCATGTGGGGAACCATCATCGAGGATATCGAAGTCTTTACGCAAGTCCATGGATTAGATCCCAAGCATAGACTTCTTTTCCTTGAACAAGTCAATCAGTGGCTTAGTGTGCTAGGGACACATATAGAATGAAGGTTGCAAGCCTCTAGACTACAGAATACTTCGCACGTGTGCATGACTGATTTGGGATGATTCCAAAGGAAACAAAACAATCTTCCTCGAATTCACGGCGGCAACTTGCATCGAATGCACATGAACTAGAGGAAGTCACTTCTTACATCCGAACATATGCTTCATGAGCTAGCATGAACAAATGCTTTCAAAAGTTTTCCAACACTAGCATAATGTTCAGCAAAATTATGGAGAAGACAAGGATGTTGTCAATGGGTTCAACAACAACTCATCGGAATTTCCATATCACTGGACTTCCACCATCATGTGAACACGGTGATAGCATTGGTCAGACCAAAGATGTAATGGTGTATGCTCGAGGGATCAACCACGAGTAAGACAACATTAGGAGCATCGTTGGTACTGATTTGATTTGACGATAGCCCACACTCAAATCAAAGGATTGATAAGACAATAGGTCCAATAACTGATCACAGGGACCAATCGATGAAGATATCATCTTTCTTCAACTAACACACCAACACCAGGATAACCCTTTGAAAATGAACTAAGTTAGGTAAGCTTTTATCTTCCAACTCTCCAAGTTGTCGTTTAGCTTAACCAACTAGCTCAGAGGTATCCAACACGAATTCTTGGAGAAAGGGTGGTTTACAGGAATAAATCAACTTGATCATGAACTCAACATAGCGGTCAGGTGACAACCTGGTAATACTTCCGAGAAGATATACGGAAAATCACGAACCACCGATATGTTACTAAGCTCGAGAACAATCTTGCTTTTCAGGGCAAGATGATATGATCAAATAAGCAAGGATTGGCATTATCCTAATTCATTGATCGGAGAGTGCACCAGAAATAGGGACTAGGTAGCACGATCAGTCTTAGAATGACGATTCAAAAACCAACACGCTAAGAATGAAATTATTGCCCTTTAACTACCAAGCAACAAGGTTGCTAGGAGTATTGATTTCACACATCACGATTCACTTGTCGGCATTCCGGTTCAACAACACGGGGACCGAGGAATGAATAATGATGGCGAGAAGTATCACTGTACCAAGAGTTCATAGGATGGTGTGCAATTCCTATAACATTCCCAATATAAAAGATGGTAATACTCCAAGGTAGAGCAGAACAAGAGCTGGAATGGCATTTTGATCTGCGAGATACAACTACTTTGACCCAATCCTGGATATGGATGAGGTACTGGAGTTTGTTTCTCCTAGTTATTCTGAAATAGAATGGCTTAATAGACCACAAGAATATTAAGCATCGATAACACGGATGCACAATTACTCCTGACTATCAATTGATAGACGAAGGTCAGAAGACAACTAAAGAGAGGGACAACTCAAAGGAACTTATATCTTTTTGAGTTGTGGATGCATAGATTAGTATGTCGAGCAAAGCTCAACATGTTTCTTCCGGATAACCTATGCAGAAAGGTTGAACTGGCAGAGTCACAATATAGAATGGAGAACCCATCGAGAGCACTCCTGTTGTGATATTTTGATCCAACAAACTTCTGCCGTAAGTGGTTCATGGTATTTGGAAGAAGGATATACCACGGACCTCGAGGACTAATGCAAAGGTTACAAATAATCTAAAGGAACTAGCAACACTATCAACATGAAGTAAGTAGGGTGAATCTTGGTTCGAAAACCCAGGAATAGAATACCTACTACTAAGTAGCATCACGGAATGCTTTCGAGAATGATGGCCAGAATCATCACACTGGAAACACAGATCATGGCTAGACCACTAGATGATCCTCTAAGCACTTAGGGTCATAATAGGAACTCCAACATATAGGTCAAGGCAATAGAATACCTCAACTCAGCAATTAGTGTGATTAACCTGGCCCAAAGGAACATAAAAACCAGAGGGAAAGGACTTGCAAGTGCATCAGATTGTTTAGAAACCTGGGATGACTCGGACAGCATAACGGCTGTAAATGCTCAAAAGATTGGAGACATGCTACAAAAATGGTGGCATAACCACTCAATCATCAAAATATCAAGGTTCTGAGATCAATAGTTAACATACGGAAGCAGTAGGAACTAAACTGAGACTTAAATCCAACAATCTTATAAGTCTACGGATTAGTAACACGTGATCCTGATAGAAAGAATAGAAAGCCTAGTTTCTTAACCCCGTAGGAAAGATAAGATGACTCAGATCAGAAGGCATAAGGTATAAGGAGTAAAAAGAGCCTAACGTTCCCAACCACAATCAATTCCCTTACATAATTAAAGAATTTCTAGACTCAACTTCGACCAGTTTGGCTTGGTAATCCTACAGGCAGTTTAGTAGAATGACTAGGCAGCACAAATCATATTACACCTATACTAGTATAATCACGTGGCCTAAATACTAGATGTTTACGTGAATATAGATGGAGATGACGTAGTATAGTCAACTAGTAGAACCTGGCTCTGATACCAACGCTGTCAGGACCCCGACTCAATGCCACATCGATCTAGCATGTAACACCTCATATCACTTTGCGGCCTCACGCACGGTATTCCCATGGGTGTCGCCTTACCTTTGCCCGGGACCGTTTGCGCCTGTTGGCACACGTATATGATAGTGTCGCTAGCATCCATATGATAAGGAGCCCGGGCTGACATGGCTAGTCGTAAACCCAAAGTGGCACAAACTTACAGGGACAGGCATCCATGACCCAACATCGAACGTGTCGGTCATCAACGAGTGAATCCAGGCTGTAGCACTGGGCTAGCAGGACTCCGGTATTCATCGCGTGACATTTCCCCGAAGGGACAGACACAGGAACGAAGAAGGACACATGCCGGCCAGCCTAAGTGTTCCGGAGCAGTAGCAAGCTACCATGGCTCAGTGGAAACACTAGGAGACATTTCCCGGTAAGAGAGGCTACCAGGGATAAACAACTAGGTTGTCAGATCCCACACATACCAAGCATTTCAATAACATACACACAATATGCTCGATATGTGCAAATACAACATGGCATCACAACATGACTCTACAACTCAAGTATTTTATTCAATAGGCTCCGAGGAGCCAGATATTACAAACAGGGGTCTCATGACCCAACATTCAGAGCATACAATCAAAGCACAGGTGGAAGCTATCATGTCTGAGTACAGACATCTATAA